>NC_051219.1:27215413-27815413 GCF_015220715.1 Pygocentrus nattereri | reverse complement strand
GCAGGGCAGACAGACAGACATATACATCCGCACACACACTCACACCTAGGGGCAAATTAGCATGTCCATTTGACTGGGCTGTGAAAAGGAAAGCCAAACAGACATGGGGAGAACATGCAAACTCCACACAGAATGGACCCTGATTCCCCAGCCGGAGAATCTAGCCCAGGTCCTTCTTGCTGCGAGGCAACAGCACTAATAATTGGATGACCGCAGAAATCTGATTATGATCAAATTAATGAACGCATGTAAATATAGTCAATGGAAGATAAAAAAGCACCTTCCCTAACAGATGAGGATAATTTGTGGTCATAGTGCTACAAATTGAAGTGTTGACAGTCAAATTGAAAGCCTAAGGGCTCTAAAGCTGGACTTGCTTACGCGTGAGTGTGGAATTCCAGGTGCTATTTAGCAGCAGCAGGGAGGGCAGCTTGGGGCTGAAGTGAATGCCAGACCTCTGCGTGCACCAGAAACTTTCATTCTTTCCCTCTGTCCTTCTTGGAGAAAGCCAAGCGTGAGGGGGATTAAGAGCAACACCAGCATGTCCAAATAGCCCCATCACTGCTGCAGGCTATTGGTGTCGTTTCTCATTAGCTGGGCATGTTTTCCACTGCCCACCCCCTGCTTGAGGTGCTGTCCCTCCACATTAGGCTTCAAATCAAGCCCCAGGCTTCTGGGCCTAGAGCAAAACACACCTGAGATATCTGCACAGTTGGTGGAGTTCTTTAAACTGACATCTACATTAAACAATCTAATAAATTGAGTCCACTGGGTTACAGGTTTGTGCAAAATACCAATACTGTATAGACTGAACATAGAAAATAGTGCTGATCCAGCTGCCACATGAATCTGCTAATTATTTCTGCCCCCTCCTGGCAAAGGAGAAAGGCTTTGTCAGGTTTATAGCAACCTCAAAGTAATGTGTGCACATACACTTGTTTTTATACAATGTAAGATTTAAAGTCCTTCTTTGGTCCCATACATAGTTTATGTATGTAAGTATGTATGAGTATTCATGTATTCATTATCCACATGTATTTATTAAGGAGAAAGTCAAAGGAAAGCAGAGAAGATGAGATTCCTAGCAACAGAGCAAAACAACTCAACGATAGAGGTCTGAAAGGATGTGTCTACAGACACACTATATGGATATAAACCATATGGACACTATATGGGGTTGAGGTCGGGTGTCATGATTGGCCCCTCCCAGTCCTCCATGTGCTTTTGTTTTGTTTTGGTCTTGTCCATGTGATTCCTTGTTTTGTTTCTTCAAGGCCCTGCCTCTGATTGTTACCAACTGTGTTAACCACCTGTGTCTTGTTAAACCTGTTGTATTAAAGCCCTGTGTTCTTCCCCTGTGAGTTTGCCGGTCTTTTTTTGGTCATTGTATGGTATTGTTTGGTGTTTGTTCTTCTGGCCTCCATTGTTTGTTTATCCTGTGTTCATTTTTGTTATGTCTGCCTATCATTCTCTCAGTGTTGGCTTGATGACCCTGGACTGTCTTGACCCTGATAATGGATTTACCCTTAACAAATCTCGCTTCTCTCAGCACATGCGTCCGCCTCATCATCGCTCCCAGGCAATACATCAGGGCCAGTCAAGTTCTTAAAACACCAAACTTAACCAACAATGCCTTTATAGACCTTGCTTTGTGCACAGCGGCACAGTCTTTCCAAACTGTTATGTAAAGTTGGAGGCAAAAACATCAAGATTTCCCTTCACTGGAAATAAGGGGACTAGACCAACCCCTGAAAAACAACCCCATATCATTATCCCTCTTCCACCAAACTTTACAGTTGGCACAATGCAGCCAGGCAGGTAACTGCCAGATAGAGCAACATAATTCATCATTCCACAGAATTTGTTTCCATATTGTAGTGACGGTGCTTTACATCACTCCATCAGATGCTTGGCACTGTGCTTGGTGATGTAAGACTTGCATACAACTCTTCAGCCATAGAAACCCATGCCACAAAGCTCTCGGCACACAGTTTTTGTGCCTATGTTAATGCCAGAGGAGGTTTGGAAGTCTGCAGTTATTGAGTCAGCAGAGTGTTGGTGACTTTTATGCACTGTGCTCCTCAGCACTCGGCGACCCGCCCTGTAACTTTATGTTGTCTGACACTTCATGGTTGAGTCCCCGCTGCTCCTAAATGCTTCCACTTTTTTATCATAAAATATCTAGGAGGGAAGAAATATTGCGAACTGAGTTTTTGCAGTGGTGGCATCCTATTATAGTACCACTCTCAAATACAGGGAGGTCTTTAAAATGACCTGTTCTTTCCCAAATGTTTATAAAGGAAGACTGTCTGGTTAAGTGCTTGATTTTATACACCTGTGGCAATGGGAATGAATCAATCACCTGAATTCAATCTTTAAGAGGTATGTCCCAATACATTTGTCCTTACAGTGTATCAATCAAAGAAGCCACTGGTGTTCTTAAAACAATGGACTGACCACCCCCAGAGCCTAGAGCTCAACATCACTGAATGTGTTTGATTACTTCAGAAAATGATCAACCAACTTGTAAGACTGAACTGTGGAGGTGTGTCTTCAGATTTCTTTGAAAAACTAAAAGTGAGTCTCCTGAAAAGAATGAAAGCTATAATAAAAGGTAAAGAGAAAATCTGAAAAAACTGATGTGACATTAAGCTGTTGGGGCTTCTGTGTGAGTTTCTGCTAAATATGTCTTTTCTTCCCTTTTCATTCTTCATACTGAAAAAATAACACACTTAATGGCTGCTTTGGAAATAATGAAGGGTGGTTTCTGACTTTTGCACTTGTATACATGTAAGTATACAAAAATATATCAGTGCTGTACAGAAAGCCTTACATGTATACCACTTACTGTCCTGGTGACACTGGTGCACAGGCAGCATAGTCTCCATCAATCTGAAGAACGCTTTAATGATGCAAAGAACTTTTGAATCATGGAAAGGGTTCTTTGAATGTTTATGGTTCTATATAGAACCACTTTCTTTACTGAAGAACCCTTGAAGAAAAATCTTTTAAGCGTGTAGAGTGGACAAATAAAACACTGATAGATTTGATATTATACTTAGTGTTTGAGGCTTTTATGTAATTTGTGTTGAATGTTTTATGCTTCTTTCCTGATGCTGAAAAATGAATAACTTATGCTAAATAACCATTTTGACTGGAAATGAAACAAATGAAAGGTCTCTGCCTTTTGCATGGTACTGTATGTCAGGATCTATATGTAATACTAATATGGCTCAAATGTATTATGCATACATAACAAGAGCCAGATAATTTTGTTGGTCCTGTAGGTTAGTCCTGCTGTTCTCTAGATTCCCAACAAAGTCAGGACGTTTTTGTGCTGGTAATCTACAAAAACAAACACATACATACACACACGCTAGCCTGGCATGAAACCTTGCTATGACAGCATTGGAATGCATGGATCGCTTTCATGCCTGACCCAAAGCTACCCAGCAAAGCCCTCCCGCACCTCTGTCGGACTCTTAGAGGCCACAGCTAATGCCATCTGGCACACCAACCCAACCCGTTCCACTGACGTTCTCGATGTGTTCCATCTGTTCGGGCTTCAGGACCCGGATGGCTCCCAGATGTGTTGGGCTGAACGGTTGCGGAACCGCAGCTGTGTGGATTGTCAGTGAAGGCAGTTAGTGCTGTGAAGTTCAGAGGGATGTACACCACTTATTAGATGATGAAGCGTTTCAAGGGAAGTTGTCACTGCTGTCAGCTGTGACAGGTGCAGTGGTTCACACTAATCCACTTGAACTAGCGGTGCTACATGCATATTAGTGCCTATCAGAGATTTGGCTGGCAGATGGTAGTGATGTTTAATGCTAATAATATGTGTTTTACACGCATATATGCATCAGTCAGTCATCATAAGCCATAGTCAGTCATCACTGAATTACTGTTAATGATGTGAAACATTCACAGATAATAGGAACAGGATGTCTGAAGAGTTTAATGACTCTAAAAAGCTCCTTCTCAGAAAGTTTGAGTCAAAATGGCAACATATATGCTGCCTGACACATTGCTTTATGATAGTTTTGAGACATTTTGGCCTATTTATTTATTTTTTAAATCTCTGGTGGAGCGGTATTTTCTCAGATGTATCATCATTTTACCATTATCAACATTAACATAAAAACATTCACATGTAGGGTTACATAGGGTGGTTTTGGATAGTAAATAAAATGGTTATATTTGTGTTGCAGACATACCTATCACCACCACTGTAAAGACATAAAAAAGAGTAAGCTTCCCCATATCAAACCACTCTGAATGACTTTGATTACATCTAAATGATTGAATTAACCAGAAAATTTGAAAAAATGGTGGAATTCCTTTAAACTTTAATGCATGTTGATATCACATGATTTCATCCCTAGTCATTTTGGATCATTTCTACTGGTCTGTTGATTCTTTTCTACTGTAACATGATGTAAACAGGACCACTGTTGGACCCTTCTACAAGTTTCTGAAGAGAGAATTCTCCAACATTGAAAGTTCATTCTGCATGCTTGAGTTTTCCATCTGCGACTTCAATGGGGCCGCTCCCTGTTTTCCAAGATTCACAGCTATCTGTTCCAGTCTCAAACCAACAAGCAGCCGAGCACTGACAGGACGCCCAGTGCACGCTTGCTTTGGAAGGGTGTTGTTAGCTTGTCGCTAAGCCTCCCACCTCTTTCCACTGGTAGTTTGATCCAGAATTCTCCCACTCTCTGTCCAGCATCTCCTGTGTGTCTTATAAAACTGGAGCATGTGCTGCAGAACGTGCAGAACTGTCAAACACGGACATGAACTTCACATGAAGAATGTGTGTGCGGGATCACTTTAGACTTTATACAGTAAAAAATAATGCATAGATGCCTTAGAACAACCACTTATAGTTTCCTAAAGAACCTTTCAATGGAGAATCATTTTTGTAAAAGTTTCTAAAGTTTTCACATTTTACATAAAGTTGAGGGTCTTGGAAGAACCCTTCAAATGCTAAATGGTTCTTGGCTTGGACATACAGTTCTGGAAAAAAAAAAAAACATTACTTGCAGCTTGTGGTGCGTGAAAAAATTGATTCTTAGATGCATCGCGATGCGGACGTGAACGATTCTGAATTGATTCACAAATCTCAAAAATCTATTTTCTAAATTTTGATTTATAACGTAATGTTGACGGAACACAAAGGGTGGAACTTAGAAGTGGGTAAGTGCAGCCCCAGGACAGTCTGTGGTGGCACATAACAAAAACAACTGGGTGAGCGAGAAAAACTGACTGGCTCTGCATTAAAGCCAGGTTAGGTCAGGAGTCACAACCCAAATGTTCAGAAGAGCCATTTTGTCCTTTCAACAAAATTCAGACCACATTGGGATCCACAACATTTAATGCCCAGTATGTCCAGTGTGTGCTGATGTCGTAGTATAGGCTAAAAAATTATGAATGAAAAGATTATTTTGTTCTGCTTTAAGCTTTAGCTCAGCTATAGCGGATTTCCTCACATCTCCGCCAGAAAACTCTTCCTCAGAAGTAGAGCAGCTTACTGTAAAATGTCTCTCATTGTTCGGCTGATTTGCGAGGCTGAAGTCGCGTCTTATTCTCCAGCTTCTTGTTCGAATTTTTCCGTTCCACCTTAAATTCTGACTGAGGCGCTGAATGTAAATGCGGCACCATTTAAGGTGGAATGTGAAAATTCAAAAGAGAAGCAACTTCTGCTTCACACCTTTTTAGTGATTAACAGTCTCTCGTTTCAGATGTGACGTTCCAGGAAACCAACTAAGGTGCTTATAAATGCGAATAAGTCTCCAAAAGTTCGTCTTAGCTAAATCTTTCTCTGCCTTTTCGTAGCTACTAGCCAGGAGAGACTGTGTTGCTAAGTGACCTGCAGTCTTGTTGAGAAACGGCGCTTCACATTCCGTCTCGCAGACATTTTACTGACACAGTGAGCCCTGATTCTCTACAACATGACCAAATCTGAAGTTATAAAATCACTAAAGAAAACGGGCAGGATGGCTGTAACGTGCTGCATGGACATCCATTAACACTGGGTCTTATTTCACTGTTGAAGTGCATTTTATCACAGATGAGTGGCAGCAGCGTCTAATGTGCTCCAAACAAAAACAGTGAATGAGAGCCTTCCAGTTCACTTACCACATCACTTCCATTTGATTTATTAAGATATTGGACGTAAATTCATTATAGATCATTACAAATACTTTGCTTTAAAAGTACCAAGTCATCACACAGTGAGACAAAAGAGAGATAAAAAGATGCATCATCATGCATCGACAATCGTTTCATAATCACATCGCTGCCTTCGAATCGTAATTGAATCGAATTGAGAGGTGCCAAGAGATTGCAGTAGAACATTTACATTATCTAGAGTTTCTTCACTCCTCTCATTAAAAAAAAAAAAAGTTCTTAAGAACCATTCACTGCAAGTTTTTTATCAACAGCATTGCTCTGAAGAACCATTTTTGGCAGTTTTCTTTTCAAGGTTGTTTCCATAAGTGTTTCTCAAATGTCTCACAGCATACAAGAGCCCTGCTGCAAGCAGTTTGTTCCTATGATGTTCCAATAGCGCAGTAAGCAGGGCCAAAAAGTCTGTCCAAGAGGATTCTCAAACATCCCGAAGTCATTTGCTATCATGAACGACCTTATTGTCTCAGGAAAGTTTGTTACGTTCTCCTCAATTTTCCTGTAGACCTTAGAAAGTGCTGGGTGCTCCCAATCATTAGGCAATGCCTCTGGCAGTGGTGGGCTGAGAGGAGCCAATCTGAGCAATTTCTGAGCAAAGTCACATCATTTTATTATGCAACTGTATTTCACTGTTGCCTCATTTTCCCTCCCCTTCCTTCTTTTCCCATTCAGCCATTCCTGTGTTATTGCATGTGGTTGATATTAGATCTTTCGGGGCAGTAGCTTTTGTACACATGATCTTTTACGACCACTGGGCAGAACTGTCCCAGTCTTTATGTGATATGCCAGGCTTCAAACTCATTTCAATTCAAATTTATCTCTTTTACGTAAACCACATGTTCATACATGCTCTTAGCAGTTGTCAATAAAGAAAAGATCGGAAGTATTGGTCAATCAGTTTTGCAAAATAGCCATGCAGGACTAGCCTCAGGTGGTCTTTTAGTGGGGCAATGCCCCAAAAACTAACCATCACACTCCACTGAACCCATTATACATACTTGCGTAGTGGCAAGCAGAAACTAAAGTGAAACTGAACTTTCTGTACATTGATGAACTAGAACTATATATTTATAGTTTCTTCTGTGCTCTAAAGGGTCTTTAGACTTTATATTTCAGAAGAGAACCCTGAAAACAACATAAAATCTCTCTGGCCTTTCCTTGTTTATGAGCTAATGTTTAACAGTTTTCCAAGTGAAAATAAAATAACATGGAACGTTTCTCTAGGCTGTTTTAAATTCTTCAGTTTAGGTTTTTGAACATGGTCTTGGGGAAGGAATTTTGAAACTACCCTAATCAAAAATGCAGGTGATCACAGATTCTTTCCAAACTCATTAACAAACTCTCTGCTCATGCAAGTAAACACACTTGCTGCCAGTGGTGGTCCTCAGTTCAGGCCTGGTAGAGAAATATGATAAAAATTAAGATACTTGTTTTTATTGCACAGCACCAATATTTTTGTCATTTGAAGACCAAAAAACATGCATAGTTTTGGAGCAAAAAAAACAGGTTCTGAATATTTTTTGTATCATTTACTTGACAAAAAACATCATGTAACAACTTCTCAGTGGCTTTTTGTTGTGTATTATAATTTAAATGGATAGTATGAAAGCTAAATATGGTTCAAATGCACATTTGGTAAATGGGCCACCACCCCAAAAAAACAGAGATTACAGCAATTTTTTATAAGGCAGTCATTTTGTGAGTTATGCCTTTTTTCCTTAGATTCTCCTCCAAACATTCCCATCTGATTACCGCCTGTGTGCTATTTTCCATATCCATCCATATCCGGGACTACAAGCAAATACGTTTAGGAATGTTATTGTCTTGGGCAAATTACAAATATTTCCAAGCTCATCACTTCTAGACAGGATCACAAAAGCTTTACAGGAAACTTCTGTCCTGTCAGTTATTTTTCAGACTATTTCAGATTATACACTAATCATAAAAATGTCAAAACACAACAGAAATATGTTTATCTAAGCATGATTTTCAGTTTGCAATCACAATCTCGTCTGTATTTTCCAAACCGTTAATGAAGGTTATGGTGAAGTTAAGGAGGATTTCTTATTGCTCATATTATTTATGTTGAAAAATCTTTTCTAACAACAATGCACAGTGTTTTCTTTCTCTGTTGTGTCTTCACAGTGAAATAAACAACTGAATTTTGATCTCATATAAAGAATGAAGGCATTTTTAATTAGATTGACATATTTAGATGTGTGTTTTACGGAAAACTTACAACAAATGACTGTAAGTTTATCAGTAATCAACTGTCAGCTGTTCAATGTGATATCTATGACCCTATTCACCTGCACTGAGTCTGATTAAACTGAATGGCTTGAAGCAACAGATGTAACATTTTTCAAGGAGGAGAAGAAATACAAAAAAAGAAAGAAAAGAAAAAATTATGAGATTCCTGGAATCCTGTGGTGTTTGGAGCTACAGGTTTGGTTTGAAAGGGGTCTTTGTTTTTGCCTGCGGTTCTTGGGTTCAGCTAATCAAATGGATTAGAGACTGCTTTGAAATCCCACCAGTCGAAAATGGCCATCCGCACAAAAACAAACACGTGTCGGCCTCACTAACCTCCTGCTGACGAGCGTGAGGTGATGACGGCAGGCTTCAGGGTCCTGAATGTGTAGAAAGTAGATAGAGAACAGGATGAGGGAAAACACACATTTGGCAGTTTCCACAAAGCTGGCAAAGCTCAGACATTGATTAGATACACAGAGAAATGTGGAAAGAGTGGTCAACGGAGACAGTGGTGAAGGAGAGCCACTCAGAGCCAGTTGGATCTACAGTCCAACCTATTAGCCTGAAATGGTATTAACCTACATTAAGTGTTCGGGTCAAATCTGACCGATTTACAACTTAAAACAATCATAAATATTGTGTTTTACATCTGATTGCCTCGAGGCCTTATGATATCCTCCACACTATGCACTTGAACATATAAAAGTGATGATCACCTCTTTCATTGAATTTTGAGTGTTTAATCAATCAATTGTTACACCTGTGGTGTTCCCGGTCAAAAGTGACCGCCATAGGAAATGAATGGGTATCCAAACTAAATTCATCCATCAGACAGAAAAACATCCTCATACACACCAGCCCAACTCACTCACTCTATTTGTATTTTCACTGCAGTTATTTCATGTCTAATTCTATAAATTCAGGTTAAACACTACTTTGAGACGTTGCTCACAGCTAAAGAATGTTGGATAAAAATATTGTGGTGAAAAAAGGTTTTTGTGCTAATTTAAGAGCAGTTAAAACAGACCGGTCAATTTTGACCGGGAACACTAAAGTAAGGGGCGGGAGGTGAAGAGGACAAGAGGGTTAAGGGCACTCACATGCACTTCTTATTATGCCCATGTGTTGATGCTTTTCTCATAACTTTTCCAGAAATGTCATTAAACTGAAATGCCGACATCGCTGGTTTCACCTTATTATGACCGTCAATACAGTTTGTAAAGGTGCATAACACGTCAGAGTGAAATTCTACATAAGTAGCCAGTTAAGATGATAAAGTCATTTGGAGTGGTTTGGTGTAGAAAAACTTTACATATCAGAATTGTTCACAGTGGCAGTGCAAGGAACCAGACGTCTGAAGAATTGAATGCTTCTGAAAGCTCCCTCACAGAATGTTATAAGAAATGATTATGAATGTTTTGTCTGATGTCTGACACCTTGTTATGTTAGCTTTGAGATAAAGTTTTGGCCTAAAATGCAAACATAAAAATTGCAGTGTGTTAGTAGGCAGAACAGTTCTAAAGAAAACTTCTTTCAAATTTACCACTATTTTTTCATCAACATTACTCAGACTCAAACTCAGAAGACACGTGTAGGTTCACTGGTGGTTTTGCATAGTAAATTAAATGGCTGTATTTGTGTTGTAGAAACTGTTACCTTTGGTTCCCATCATAACCACTGTAAAGAAATTTGAGTCTGTAAGCTTCTGTACAATAAACCATTTTACATCAAACCACTCTGAAATACCTTGTTTACATCTCAACCACAGAATTACATGTCATTTTAGAAAATAATAACCATTAATGAAGGGCTAGAGCGCAGATGGCTTGGGGGACAATTATCCTGCATGTAAATGCTAACAGAATTTTGCCATCTTTATGAGTTTTTATCAAAAATTTACTTGGCACCGACAAAATTTTATTGTATGCTTGTACAGATCTTGAAAACAAGTGGAATCTCAGATACCTTTTTAGAAATTATTTGTCTGGAGTGTCCAGTGAATGTAGGTAAAAGATGTATGTTTCTAATAAACTGCCAACGTTAATTCTATTGTAAATAAGCTAAAAGCCCTAAACTCCTGACATATTTTATTCACCGTCCAGAAAACCAAACAGCATGATCTGTTTGTGGCATACGGCCAACTGTGATGAAGCCAGCGTCCAGATGAAAAGCGTCCAACAACACAGCTATGCACTTCAGAGATATCATCACTCGGCCATCCTGGACAAATGGAAAATGAATCTGTTCCAATAGCATCAGAGGCTAGCCACTATCTGTAAGGATGCAGGAGCAGTGGGACGCTGTGATGTTGAAGTCTGATTAAATGAGGTCTCACGCAGTAATGCGGAATGTATCCGACTTCCTGGCAACTCTGTTCACCCTATACTAAAGCCTGTCCACACAAAACATGGTATCCTTGAGTTTTAAAGTGATAATTCATTAAAAAGAAATTCAGTTTTCCTCCAAGTATAGTTGATCAGCCAAAAATGTTTTGGTGTCTGAAGTTTGCTTTTTTAGTTTGGCTAATGTAGGCTAATGTAGCTAAGTAATGGAAGCTTTTACTCCACCAATTAGCGTGCTTAAATCACCACACACTTGCCTCAGATGGCAAAGGGTGACTGAGTAATCTCAAACAGACTTGCGTAAGTGACTAGGGCCATTTCTGTAAGCGATACAAGTGCTTCCCAGCATGTTGGAGGAGAATGTTAACTGCTAATTCTGTTATGTTAGCTAACAGACACCTGCATTGGCTAACATCATGCTTAGTGCCTCGAGGAGAGAGAGCATCTAACCTACCCATCAAACTCACAATCACCTCACAACAACAACGCCAACAGAGACAACAGAATAATACACTCTGTAGATTCTGTTGGCCTTGTTGTAAGATGAATGTGAGTGAAGGAGCTATTAAATCTTTTTATCATACTTTTGTACAATAGAATATTACTTGGGTGGAAAGATGTTGCTCGTGAAACCTCTTTGTGATAATTGGTTAAAATATTGACAGCTTTATGGGCCACCGAGGTGATGTTCAAGGAAAATTGAAGTTAAAGTTAAAACACCATAACATCATGAATGCAAACTTTGTCATTTTCTACATAAAATGTGAGTCCAAAGTGGCAGCACATATTTTAGTACAGCTTACATTTTAGTCATTTTGTCAGTGGTGTTATTGACCTTCTGGGCCTTCTAGGCTGACAGAAAACTCCTAATCATATCTGTGACATAATAAAAAACCTGTCTGTGATTTTTAGTTCATTTCTATTTAATAAAATCATTCTTATTGCATTTAAACTCTGCATGTATGATAATAATGTTCTTATTTCAGTAAGTTTTGGATGGAAACAAATGGATCAATTAAAAAAAATGAACGATCTGGTTTATTATTCTAAGTATCCAGGTAGAGTCATCTAAGTGACATCTTCTATTGGGCAGGACTTCAGGAACTGAACAGAAGGCATCACACATCAGATTAACTTTTTTTTTATAAATGTAATGTCACTTTACCTGAAAATATGAACAAGCATCATCTAGAAGATGAAAAATATTTTTATCCTTCATTTTCTCAAGCATGTATTTGGTTTCAGTGTCATTCCAAAAGTGTTTTGCTGTATCTCATGGCAACACTGCTTGCTTATTTCTAGTCTGTTTTTGCACATGCACAGAGTGAGAAATCTGATTTCTGAGCTAAAGTCCAGCTCTCTATCAGATTTCTTAATCAGACATCTATCTAAGACAGAGTGTGCTGTTTTAGACCATTTGAATAACCAGATAACTGCAGAAATCTGATCATGATTGGCTTATTGGGTGCATGTAAACACGCTTTATGTTTTATATATGGAATTACATGTCAACATCCTTGCGCCATTGGCCAACCCGATGTTATAATGACCTACCTATTCCTTCAAAAGATTAAAAGTGCAGTATTCTGTTCTCTCTAAATCTGGCAGGGACCTTTTCAGTCACTAATTACAGGTTCTTTTCCATCTTTTGGAAGCATGTTTCACACTGACTCACTTGGGTAGCCATGTGAAACTGCTGGCCCATGTTTGTAAACATACACGCTGTTCCTTCCACCGTTGCTAATTCAGGGAATGCCTGCAACATTGGTGTAATTGTTTCACGCCCCTGTCTCTTGTTAATATGTGACGGGATGTGACTGCTCTGTGCATTTGTTTGTGTGTACACACTACTTAGAACAGTCTGCGACTCTATTGGGATCTCTTGGACAGGAGTGACAAGTTTTTCCTGCCCAGGTATTGTCAAAGGACCATGAAAGCTTATCACTATTCAAGCAGCCACTCTGGCCTCCAGGGAGGTTCCCGGAGCAGGATATGGCTTCACTGTTCCCTGCTGAGGGCCACATTATGACCCCCTTGTTCAGAGGTCAGTGCTGGACATTTCCTCAACGAAACTCCAAGGGACAAAAAGCGGTCATAAATTTAGTCTATCAACAACAACAACAACTACAACAACACAAGCACACAACAAGTTCCGTTAGCATTACCTCAGCAGATTTTCTTGCTCATCAGAGACTATTTAGAGTGCAGCTTCCTCACTAAACACTGGACCATCTGTTAGAGTTTTGGCTGTTTCTTATATTTTTACCCCACCCCTATGATTTGGGCATTTCTCTGAGACGTCTCCCAAAACGCTATTTTTTTAATTTCAAGATAAATTTTTGGATGATCTTTTTCTTTTTGTCAAAATTATGTCAATGTGATGTTACAGTGTTACATTATATACAATATAAGCATATTAATGAAATTGACATTAACAGCTGGTAAAGCTGCAGTTACTCAGAACTAGTGTTACATATTTTAGTGATGTGTGATGTGATTTATCAATTGAGTTGTCCGTCTGTCTCGTAGATGGTAACATATAATGCAGTTTGATTGTAGATTATCTTTGTTTCATATGACACAGAATTACATTGAATTAACTTTGTTTGCACTAATTCATCCAACATGCTTAGCAAGTGTTAAACTGTCTGTTACAATAACCTCACCCATTATTTTTAGTTGAATTGTACATGAATGATTGGCGGTAGAAACAAAGTTCAGGGAGATATGTTGCTTGTAGAAAATATTACTATTACAATGTTGTTTTTTATTATTTTGCAAAAACCAAAATGTGTTGTGCCCTGATCTCCCTGTAGCACTCTCTCTCTCTCATGTAATATTGAGTAAATAAAACATATTTAGTAAGTATTTTGTTTATATAGACCTCTGAAGTAGTGTTGTGCCTCTATAATTGGCATCGTGCCCAAATAAGGGGAAAAATATCTCTATGGCAAAAATAAGGGGTACTATCAAAAACACTGCTTTAGTGCCCTGTAGTAGAGGAAAATGCTCTAAAGCTGATACATTTTGGCATGTGTACATTTTTCCTCTTATATGTCACTGAATCTTGTGAATTATGATGTTATTAAAGATATGATATAATAATATTACTACATACTGGCTAACACTACTGTAGCTGGTGTTGTTACATAATAGAGTTGAAGTACAGTGCTAATCTTTCATGTGATTCAAGTGGACAGGAGCAGAGGTTTGCTTGTATAAGAAATTTAGTAATATTTGTGTTTTAAATAATAACTTTGTAATCCAATGACATATGGGGGAAGAGTGTATGGAACAAAACTTGGGAACATTGTTGTCTACCACAGGCATTTATTTTTCCCAAAGAGATAAACAATTTAAACACAGATCTCCTAAAATAGATGTGAAGCCGACTACAGAATAATGCCCAATTTCAGAGGTCTATTGGTTACTTATGCTAATCTGTTATCTTACTTTGAACATTGACTTACTTTAGCTGGCTAACAGATATTCACAATAGAATAAATAAGCAACAGCTTCCAGTTTAGATCTGACATGCTTTGTAATCTAGAATGACAAAAAAAAAGATACATAAATGTTTAAAAAACACATGGTAACACTTTACTGTAGGGTGCTGTTCATAAGGCTACATGATACCTACATAAGGTTGTCATTACAACCGACATAACCCTACATAACTGTTTATAAATGCTTGTACCAATAAGCGTCATTTGCTATAAAGTAGCCTTTATAAGCATTTATAAATAGTTATGAAGGGTTATGTCAGTGGTAATGACAACCTTTTATAGGTGTCATGTAGGCTTATGAACAGCACCCTACAGTAAAGTGTTACCGAACATATTAATTACTACTGCTCAGATTACTCAGCTGTCTCAATTCAGGAGATGTGCTTTGGAGCAATTGTTAGCAATTACAATAATTAAGCTGAATATATCATTAAATATAACTATAATAATATAATCTATAATAATAATAAATGTAAATTCAAGATTTCATTATGATTGTAAGTGTTGCAGTGGGGAGGTGTACTTAAGCATTATAATGAAATTTGTCATTCCTTTCCACCTCTGCGTATTTCTCATGTCTTTTTGCCATCTTGTCGCTGTATTGCGTGTAACTCTTGGCCTGGTGCTCAAGCTAATTGCCTCACTTTCTTTCAAGGGGGAGGGAGGGAAAAGACGAAGGTCCTCTAATCTGGAAAATGTGTCTCATTCCCACCATATGTCTTTAATGACAAAGGCATGAGCTGATCCAGGAGCTCGGGGAATGAAGCTGGCGTCTCTGGGCCTCTCGCGCTGAGCCCAGTGATGGCAGAGGCTTCTCCACTTGGCAGCTCAGGGCCCTGTGTTTCAAGTGTGAATTAGTGACGTATCATTCATGAACAAGTTGTCCGCTTGTGCTGCTTTTTTAGCTGAAGAGTCGACTTGCGTTTGCTTGTTTTGTTTTACTTTAAGTTCTACCTGTAATTAAAGAACATGCATTTAGGCTGGGAATAAAAAAACAGTGAGTAACAGTAATAACTGAAGAAGAGTGAGACAGTTTAACTGTTAGACACTACAGTTTAGTATTTACTACAGTATTAGTATTTACTGTCTGCAGTTGCAGTGCTGAGTTGTATTATGATCTGTCTTTAGTGGTTTAACTGGATTTATTGTGGAGTTCATTTACATGTAAAAAATGTACTTTCACTGCACTTGTAGCATCACGTTTTACTGATGTATGCTCCGCCCTTAAAAATGTTCTTAATGTTAAAGCCTTACAAAATGTTCAATCCAAAATCCATACCTTAGTAATTTCATTTTAAATTATATTCATTATGTATGCATATCAGTTTGAGCTTAGGTGGGGCTGAATAATAATGAAAGGATACAAAAAAGGTAACTGCATTCTGCTAATCAAGTTACAGGTACATTATAAAACTACTGGCAGGATTACGTCATCATTTACACACCAAACACGGCTTTCCAGGTGCTGAAAAAATGATTTTTATTTGTCCTTTGTTCAATTTTTGCAACCTTTGCAACATGAACTCATTATTTTTTGTCTGTTTATTGTCTTTGTGGTTGCCATAGCAACATCCAAGATGCCAGAGGGCTGAGCCCCAGCAAATACAACTTTTAAGAGACATCAAATGGATTAGCTCATACTCTGTTACATCATGTACATTAATTGCTGCATCTCCAAAATCACCTCAAACTGGGCTACAGACATCTGAGCCATGTGAAATCTACATAATGCTTTTGATTTTCCAAAATGGAAAGCTTTGTCAATCACACTTAGCTTTTTTTGTGAGGAGCAAAGGATGTCTTTTTTGTTTAAAATAATTTTGCCATTTGTTTCTTATTACAGCTTAAACAACATGGTACTATTGAAAGTTTGCATCCTTGTGCCCCTTTTTCTCCTCAAATAAATCAAAGTGACTGCCAATGCAGTTGTTATGCAATGGCAGTGTTCATGCATTTGCATGGCTACACACAGTATTACCTTTCTCCAGACAACAGGGGCGAAGCTGAGCTGTGCTAGCTGTGCTATACTTACAGAGCTACAGTGAGCTAGGTAAGCAGGAAAGGTGACTATTGTAAATAAAATGGGTTAAAACCTGACAAGACAATCACTTTAGTGTACCATTTGTCCTTGACCTCTACGACCAGTGCCAAGGTAGGACTCTGGTTAACCTTCTGGGGTCTGACAGCGCTTTCTCAATTTTTGCATATCTCCTTAAATTCTCCTTTAAAGGCTATTGCATAAAAAATGATACTCTACATGTTTGCATATAACATGATATTCTATGTTTCCTATCAGAATGCTCTTATCTTCGGTGCCACTATCCAAAACTGCTGCAGCAACTTCAACTTCAGTAAACTCTCTGTACACCATTTCACATGTGTCTCCAATTTGGACTGAATGAAGAATGGTTTCCGGCATGATGGGTCTGTCCTTAATGTCCATTGATCAGATCAACACAAAATTTAGACAGACACCACCAGTCCACCACCACCACCAGTTCCACAAGGTGAGCATCAGATGATGTGTATCACAACCCCTCTTCATAGGCTCATAACTTTGAATGTGAGTCATGTAGAATGTCATGATAAGATGGAATGGAAAGGGCAACGCATCAGATTCAGGAAATGTTTTTTTTCTGAATTTCTGTGCTGTACTATCACAAAGATACAGCAACATATATAGAACAGTGTCTCTGACATGTGAGGCTGAGTTCATGGACACCAGAGGCTTAATTAGCCTTTTCCTGCTGTGGTGGGCTGCATTAAGAGCAAGGTCAGCAGTTTTAATTCCTGATTGTAAAGTCTCAAACAAAAGTCATGAAAAGAAATCAGATTACATTACTATAATACAGTAATACTTTGAATTAGGTTACATATTCCATTTTTTAACAGGTAATCAGTTATCTGTACCTGAAAATGTTTTTAAAGTAACCCTCCCAACCCTGATGTTAGCAGAGTCAAGCATTAGCATTAGCATGGTTGCAAAATCATCACTGATGTCTTCAGTCTGCACAGATTTGATTAGCTACAACATAGTCCATCTTAGTAGCACAGCATTTTGAACTAGATACTAGAAACGTCATGTTGTGACTATAAAGTGCAACAAAGTTTTCTCTTTTTTGCCAAAGTTCTGTGAAACTTGTGAAACCAGATAACAATTGGTCTCCCACTGCTCTTTGCTGCCATCACAACATACTGGGTCATGAAGAGCACAGACCAGCGAGGCTCTCGATACTACTGTTGCTAATAAAGCTAGGCCACATAACCCTCTCTCAACCTTCCCTGATGGTCATATCAGGGATTTGTGGCGCCAGAGATGCAGTTTCTGCTGGTGATTAGAGTAATTTGTCGCGGTCAGCAGATCTACAGTGCGGCTTGACTCAATATAAAAATGTTGAGTGGCTTGGATCGTCTCGAAGCCGCCTCAGCGGCACTCCGCCAGTTATTCTCAGAGCTCAAGTGATTCCTGTAGTTAATTATCACTCGTTTTGCCTCATTATCAACTGCAGGATGACTCTCTTGTGCACACACATACTCTTGCATACGTTGGATCTGTTTTGAGTTCATCTGGTTTCTCATACAGCATTATATGAAGTGTAACTCCTCTAGTACACAACAGGGACTTTACTTCTGCGCCTTTTATGGTTTTTGAAACATTTACAGAATGTTGTCTCACCACAGGCGCGTAGTAAAGTAAATCACGGAACACATTATGCTCAGCTGCCATAGAAAATGACATTCAGTCACTAGTCCTAATTCACTTATAGTTACTCATGATGTTTCCTACAGCATCAGAAAAAAGGACCTACAGAGCAGCTCACTTATCTACCTCCTCTTTTCTACAGTAAGGCTAAACAGTTTGAGCTTGCTCAGAAAACCGTGCTCAGGAAACCATACCAGCAAACCATGCACAGCAAAGAACACCCAGTAAATCACATCCAGTACACAGTGCCCAGCAAACTGCCCAGCATACCATACATAGCAAACTGTCCCAGCAAACCATACCCAGCAAACTGTGCTCAGCAAATTGTGCCCCGCAAACCATACCTAGGGAACTGTGCCTTGCAAACCATGCCCAGCAAAGCATACCCAGCAAACTGTGCTTAGCAAACCATATACAGGAAATCATAACCAGCAAACATCACCCAGCAAATTGTAGCCAGCAAACTGTGCTCAACAAACCATACCCAGCAAACCATGCCCAGCCAACAGTTTTAAATACATTTAAAACTATGTCTAGCAAACTGTGCCCTGCAAAACATAGTCTACCAACCTTACCTTTCAAACTGTGCCTAGCAAACCACATCTAGCAAACTGTCCCAGCAAACCATACCCAGCAAAGTATGCTCAGCAAACTGTGTCCAATAAATGGTGCCCAGCAAACAGTGCACAACAAACCATATACAGAAAACAATTGCCCAGCAGACTGTGCCCAGGAAACCATGACCAACCCACCATACATTGAAAACTGTCTAGCAAACTGTCCTCTGCAAAATATACCCTCCCAACCGTACCCTTCAAACTATGCCAGCACACCATACCTAGCAAGCCATTCCAGCAAACCACACATAGCAAACTGTGCTCAGCAAACTGTGCCCTGTAAACCATGTCCAGGACACCAGACCTAGCAAACTGTGCCTGGCAAACTGTGACCAGCAAATTGTGCCCAGCAAATTGTAGCCAGCAAAGTGTGCCCAGCAAACCATATACAGATAATCATGCCCAGAAAACCATGACAAGCAAACTGTGCCCTGGAAACCATACCCAGCACACCAGACTCAGCAAATTGTGCTTAGCAAACCATATGAAGAAAATCATACCCAACAAATTGTGCCCAATAAACCGTGCCAAGCAAAGTGTGCCCGGCAAACTGTGACCCGCAAATTGTGCCCAGTAAACTGTGCTCAGCAAACTGTAGCCAGCAAACTGAACTCACCAAACCATAGCCAGCAAACTGTATTCACCATCCATAGCCAGCAAACTGTACTCACCAAACCATACCCAGCAAACTGTATTCACCAAACAATAGCCAGCAAACTGTACTCACCACACCATAGCCAGCAAACTGTACTCACCAAACCATAGTCAACTAACTGTATTCCACAAACCATAGCCAGCAAACTGTACTCACCACACCATAGCCAGCAAACTGTATTCACCAAACTGTGCCCAGCAATCTGTGCTTACCAAACCATACTCAGCAAACTGTACTTACCATACAATAGCCAGCAAACTGTACTCACCAAACCATAGCCAGCAAACTATACTCACCAAACCATAGCCAGCAAATTGTACTCACCAAACGATAGCCAGCAAATTGTTTTCACCAAACCATAGCCAGCAAACTGTACTCACCACACCATAGCCAGCAAACTGTACTCACCACACCATAGCCAGCAAACTGTACTCAGCAAACCATACCCAGCAAACTGTATTCACCAAACAATAGCCAGCAAACTGTACTCACCACACCATAGCCAGCAAACTGTACTCACCAAACCATAGTCAACTAACTGTATTCCACAAACCATAGCCAGCAAACTGTACTCACCACACCATAGCCAGCAAACTGTATTCACCAAACTGTGCCCAGCAATCTGTGCTTACCAAACCATACTCAGCAAACTGTACTTACCATACAATAGCCAGCAAACTGTACTCACCAAACCACAGCCAATAAACTGTATTCACCAAACCATAGCCAGCAAACTGCACTCACCAAACCATAGCCAGCAAACTGCACTCACCAAACCATAGCCAGCAAACTGTACTCACCACACCATAGACAGCAAACTGTACTCACCAAACTGTGCCCAGCAAATTGTGCTCACCAAACTGTGCCCAGCAAATTGTACTCACTAAACCATAGCCAGCAAACTGTACTGACCAAACTGTGCCCAGCAAACTGTGCTTACCAAACCATACTCAGCAAATTGTTTTCACCAAACCATAGCCAGCAAACTGTACTTACCAAACCATACCCAAAGAAAATCATACCCAATAAACTGTGCCCAACAAACCATGCCAAGCAAAGTGTGCCCGGCAAACTGTGACCAGCAAATTGTGCCCAGTAAACTGTGCTCAGCAAACTGTAGCCAGCAAACTGTGCTCAACAAACCATACCCAGCAAACTGTACTCACCAAACCATAGCCAGCAAACTGTGCTCAACAAACCATACCCAGCAAACTGTATTCACCAAACCATAGCCAGCAAACTGTACTCACCAAACCATAGCCAGCAAACTGTACTCACCAAACCATAGCCAGCAAACTGTACTCACCAAACCATAGCCAGCAAACTGTATTCACCAAACCTTACCCAGCAAACTGTACTCACCACGCCATAGCCAGCAAAATGTACTCACGAAACTGTGCCCAGCAATCTGTGCTCACCAAACCATAGTCAGCAAACTGTATTCACCAAACCATACCCAGCAAACTATTCACCACGCCACAGCCAGCAAAATGTACTCACCAAACTGCCCAGCAAACTGTGCTCACCAAACCATACTCAGCAAATTATACTCACCAAACCACAGCCAGCAAACTGTACTCACCAAACCATAGCCAGCAAACTGTACTCACCAAACTGTGCCCAGCAAACTGTACTCACCAAACCATAGCCAGCAAACTGCAGTCACCAAACCATAGCCAGCAAACTGTACTCACCAAACCATAGCCAGCAAACTGTACTCACCACACCATAGCCAGCAAACTGTAGTCACCAAACCATAGCCAGCAAACTGTACTCACCAAACCATAGCCAGCAAACTGTACTCACCACACCATAGCCAGCAAACTGTAGTCACCACACCATAGCCAGCAAATTGTACTCACCAACCCATAGCCAGCAAACTGTACTCACCAAACTGTGCCCAGCAAACTGTACTCACCAAACTGTGCCCAGCAAACTGTGCCCAGCAAACTGTACTCACCAAACTGTGCCCAGCAAACTGTGCTCACCAAACTGTGCCCAGCAAACTGTGCTCACCAAACTGTGCCCAGCAAACTGTGCTCACCAAACTGTGCCCAGCAAACTGCTCACCAAACTGTGCCCAGCAACCCATACAAGGCAAATTGTGTCCAAGAAACTATTTACAGGAAATTGTGCTCTTCAAACTGTGCCCAGCAAGCCATACTCTGCAAACTGTGCCGTGCAAATTGTGCAGCTACTGGAGGGCTGAACATTCCTGAAAATGGAGAGTTACCATTTCTATGTCATTTCCACCTTGACACACCTTGTCAGGCCCAGTAAGCTGTGCCAAAAAATATGCCAAGGAAACCATGCCTGCCAAACCATGCCCTGTCAACCATACCCAGAAAACTTTTCCCAGCAAACCATGCTCCACACCTGGTTTTCTGCACAGCCAAAAACTTTCTAAACTTTTTGGGATGGCTTCACTTATTCAATGTACTTTTATTTAACTTATGTGGTGTTCTCTGGTGTCCACATAAAAAAAAAAAAAAACAGAAACCATATGAATCATACAATTCCACATCCTCCATATCATCAGTCAGCAGAACAGGAAGCGATGACAACTGCTATATATTTATTACACACACGGGATGCCGTTGTAGACCCACTGCATTGCTTCCTGTCATCACTGAGGTTTTTCAGGTACTTCTTGTGTTGATTTAGTAGCACAACAGATCGTTTAGCAGCACAACAAAACAAGACCATAACCAATTACTTGTGTCTGTGCTGAAGAGGCTACTGTAACTGTTTGACTATGCAGTAGAAGAGAAGAGGCTATTTCACGTATACATCAGCGCATTAACCCTTAATGACTGGCTTAAAAACTATGCTATTTCTGCCATTTAAAGTGCTCTTCTCTGTCAATCACATGATTTCTCACTGCTGTTGTTGAATGTTTGTACTATGCACAGAATGTAATCTAAGGCCAAAACCTGTAGATTTTGATTGAGGTTACATTAAAAAAAAAAGCAGAATAGAAATTTCAGTCCCACATCAGTCACTCTGAATGAGTTTGCATGCTCACACAGAAAATATCACACAGAGATTGAAGTAGGTGCATCTTCTATGCAGAAGTAAAAATATGGAAAGCTCAAATTCTACAATCCGATAGGTTAAACTAATTACAGCGTGGACATGTGTATGTGCTGTAACTCTTCTGGTTTCAGGTTTAAGTGAATTTAAGTGGCCAAATTCTCAGAATGAATCATTGGTTCAATGAACAGATGACACATGAACAGAATGAATGGTACTGACTTCTGTGTTCTGCATTGTACTTTACATTAACCATACACGTCTACAGTAAGACATTCACACAAAATGTATTTTAATAAGTAAGATATCCAATCAAAACTGCATTTTCACACAACATCATTACCTACAACACTCGCTTTTGTCATGTTAAAGATTCATTTGCTGATACTTGAAATTTCAAAAGGTATTCAAACAGTAAAGTGCCTTAGACAGTATTTTGGCTTTTTTCATACATTTTTAAATGTATTTTATGCGTAAAAGTTTGCCATATGTTTTAAAATTAATGTACTTTAAAACATTTTTGGTTAGTATGACAATATATTTGGAAATATATTGAAATTCATTTTAGTTTTATATTTCGGAATGGATTGCAATGTATTAGAAATACACTTCAAATACAAAAAACTACATGTCCATATATTGAACAGTTAGCCTCACAAAACTTGCTAATGACATGCTACATGCTAATTTGTCCTCTCAAGTTTTCATTCATGGTTAACAACTTTAGCGTTTTTATATGAAGTTTTCCTTCTAATTAAAAGTTTTCTTAATACAAAACCCAGCTGTCTGCTTTGCACCAGCTTTTGCTGCCACTATGTTAGCTCCTCTGCCAATCCCAGTGAAACAGGAGCTCCCAAAACAACATTTTTCCCAGCCTGGCAAATCCGAGGTAGATTAGCACTCTCACTCACCAGCTTTCTTTGATTCTCGCTCCCACAATATTACAGTTATCCCAGAACGGGGCTGGGCGAATCTGCTTTTATGTTAGCGGATAACATGAGCATGTTTTAACTGCAGTCTTGGCACATGTTCATTCAACTCCTTTCGCTCTGTATTTCTCATTTTCTCTGTGTAGCATTGTCTCATTGGAGATTGTGGCTTAGTGACTTAATCATTTAGTCAAGCTTTAGGGACATTGTAACTCCATTTCGTCAAGTTTTCTTTTTATGCACTATTTGAAAACAGTGGTTGCCATTTACATTGTGCTGAATGTTGAACAGAAATGATCAAAATTTAATTAACATACATTGAAAATTAGACCAGTTTTACTCTGTCCTGTAAAGTTTCCATTTCAGAGATGGTGCTGTTATGACAGCAACATTGTCAAGTTTAGTTTCAGGTTTATTTGTTATTTGCACAACATGTCAGGACATTTATGACATTATTAGGACATTATTGAAATGCTTGTGGTAAGGCCAGATAATCACTCTACAGAAATCTAACTCTAAATAAGTAAAATCAAATGTAAGAAACAAATGGAAATATATTAAATATACACAAATTATAGACAAAATGTACACAAAATATGAGAAATATACACAAAATCTAGCAACAATATACATATACAGACTTAAGGTACTCAGTGTTTTTGTTAATTAAAGTGGCTTAGATTATTTGATATAATAATAATACTGACAGATTGACTGAGTGAAATGATAACTGGGGAAAGACCCACAGCTTCACAGCTTGTTCAGGAGCCTGACAGCCTGTGGGTAGAACTGTTCTTTAACTGGGTAGTTCTAGCCTGGATGCTGCAAAATCTCCTGCCTGATGGCAGGATGGTGAACAGGCTGTGTGCTGGATGACTGCTGTCTGACCGGATCTTTTTGATCTTCCTGAGGCAGCAGGACTAGTAGATGTCCTGTAAGGCTGGTAGTTTGTTGCCTATGAAGGCTTCTGCCATCCTCACCACTACTTTAAGAGCTTTGTGAGGATGCTCTCTATGGTGCATCTGTAGAAGTTGGTGAGGATCTGAGGAGGCAGACCAAACTTCCTTAGCCTACGCAGGAAGAAGAGATGCTGACTAGTAGATCTCACAATAATGCTAGTGTGGAGGGACCACGTGAGATCATCAGTGAGGTGTACACTGAAGAACTTCACACTGCTGACTCTCTACACTTCGGCTCCATTGATGAATGAGAGTGACCACCCCTCTGCTGCTTCCTGTAGTCCACGATCATCTCCTATGTTTTGCTGATGTTGAGACAGAGGTTGCTCTTATGGCACCACTCTGACAGAGCGCTGACCTCATCTCTGTAGGCTGTTTCATCTCCATCAGTGATGAGGCCTAGGATGGTGGTGTCATCAGCAAACTTGAAGACGATGTTAGATGTGTGCTTGGCTACACAGTCATGTGTATACAGGGAGTACAGGAGGGGGCTGAGTACACATCCCTGGGGAGCCCATGTGCTCAGAGTCAGCATGGAAGAGAAGCTGTTACCAACTTTCACCACCTGGGGTCTAAGTCAAGAAGTCCAGTATCCAGTTGCGTTAGCAATGTGTATTGTTAGTGCAATGGTGTCGTCTGTGGATCTGTTGAAGCGGTATGCAAATTGGCGAGGGTCCATGGTGGCTGCTGCTCAAAGCACTTCATAACTGAATGTAATGTCAGTGCAACCGGGTGGTAGTCATTCAGGCAGGTGTCAGACAATTTCTTGGGGACTGCCACAAAGCAGCTTTACAGAAGTTTGAAAACATACAGTTACAACATATATCCCCCAGTGACTAAGCCAGAGGAGATGGTGACATGGAAAAACTCCCTCAGACTGGAGGAAGAAACCTTGGGAGGAACTAAGACTCACAAGGGGAGACCCATCCTCTTCTGGTCAAACAGTATTTACAATATAATAAGGTAAATACCAAACAAAAGCTCAGAGGATCTCTGTTTGAGGTCTGGATGGTAAAGCTTTAGAAACTGCCCTGGTAGAGTTAGTTTCTGACTGAGGCAGTCTCTGACTGAGTCTTTATGAAAAGTGGGAGTGAGCTGAAACAGTCCCATCCTATCTCAATGCTGATGCATCTGGATGGCACAGTGTGTGGCCCCCAGAGTGGCCCCCAGAGTGTGGCTGGTGACTCCAGCAGATCTAACTATAACAGCATAAACTAAAAGGAGAGAAACCAGAAGGTAACATAGATATGAGAGTACCCTGAGAAACTGGGATCCCCCCACTCCACCGTCAACAAACCTGTGTAATCACGTGAAGTGGTGGGTCAACAGCACCAACATCTCCAGTGTTCTGAATTTTAGAAACCAGTAGAAAACCAGCATCCTGTGATCTGAGTAAACGTGGCGGTTCATAAAGTGAAATAAGATTTTGCAGGTAGCTGGCCATCTTATAGCTAGCTGGCTCACCAGAGTTGTAGGCAGCAGCCCAAGCTCTTAGTTTGGCTCTAACCTCAGCATTGATTCAGGGATTCTGATTTGAAAATGATCTGAAATTGATTTTTGGTACAATATCTTCAGTGCATTTATTGATGTAGCTTGTGATGAAGTCAATGTATTCATTGATGTCTGTGCCAGCTGCATCACGGAACATCGTCCAGTCTGTGGATTCAAAGCAGTCCTGAAGTGTGAACATGGCCTCCTCACTCCATTGATAGACTGATCTGAGAACTGGTTTTGCCTATTTAAGTCTTTATTTTTATGCAGGCAGGAGATGAATAGAGGTGTGATCAGCTTTGCCGAAGGCAGGACAGGGGAGAGGTTTGTAACTGTCCTTGATTGTGGTGTAGCAGTGGTCAAGAGTCTATTCTCCTCTGGTGGGAAATTTAATGTGCTGGCTGTATTTGGGCAGAACCGTCTTCAAGTCTCCAACCACGATAAAAAAACAGCCTCAGGGTGAACGCTCCCCAGTCCATTAATGGTCTCATACAAAACGTCCAATGCACGTGGCTTATCTGCCTGAGGTGGGATGTAGATTGTAGTGAGGATGACTGAGCTAAAGTCCCTGGGGAAAAAAGGATCGAACTTTGACTGTTGTGAGTTCAATGTCTGGAGAGCAGTGACTGGCAAGAACCACTACATCTGTTCCTCATGGAGAGTTCACCATAACACATATCCCTCTTTCTCTGCCCTTCCCAGAGTTCTGGCCTGGCGGTAGATGCTGAAGCCGTGGAGAGCCACGTGTCTGTGAGCGCTGAAGCGCAGCAGCTCTCAATGTCTACTTTGTTCTCCAGCAAATGAACATTTGCGAGCAGAATACTTGGAAGCGGAGGGTTGACGCACCTTTTCCTTGTCCTGCATAATATCCCAGCACATCTGCCCCTCTTGCGCTTCCTCCTTCTCCGCAGGCGCATGTGTGTTGGTAAACAAAGAGGCAGAGAAGGGGCAGCCGCGTGCGTTCCAGTGTGAGTTTGTGTTAAAGTCTTGATGATCGGATGTTCAAAAGAGTTTGTCGATCATACTGAATGATCCCAAAAACAGTTTGTGTAAAAACACAAAGAAACAGCACAATAAAACACAAAAAACTCTAGAGTTTACCTGGAGCTCTCAGCAGTGCAGCCATTCCACGGCGCACCAGAACCTGAAAGGTTCAATAACTGGAAATGATCAATAACTAGTACACTCTTAAAGTAAGAATTGTTAGGGTTAGAAGTGTTTTTTGGCTTAAATGTATAGTTTGATGAACCTTGAACCTTCAACAGTTCATGTCTCTGGGCCTATTAAACATGATTCATCATATCATTTAAATGACAAAATCCATTTCCTCATAATTTTGCATCAAAAGGAATGACTTTAGCCTCGCTTCAACATTCAGATTTTTTGACTGCATCATGCACCACTGATATTACCCGTTTTAACCAATAATATCATGTTTCAGCTTTTTTCACCACCCCCACCCTATCGTGGAGAGAAAACGGTCATGTAGCTTTGAGGCCTTCCCTGATACCATGTTTCACTTGCAAATATGTCATTATAAGAGAGTCATTAGTTATGAATTCCTAACCATCTAGAGTCCATCCTCACATCACCCATGACCATCTGGTTTGGTTCCTCCACCTCACAAGAACGAACCAAACTCCAGTGCATAATCAAGCCAGTGAAGAGGATCATTGGATGTATTAACTGTATGTGTTACTTGAAGATCTTTGCTTCTTTGCATGTTTTGCGAGATAGAACCTTATAATTCCAGAAAAGTGAGTTCTTAGGATTAGAAGGTTCTGCATTTGACCTGTTCCACAAAGTCATTTATAAATGTGATAGGGTATTGTACATTTAAAATAAATTTAGGGTGTTTGACAATTTTTCATGTATAAAAGAGATGTGTTCCTCATAAAGAGATGTGTTCCTCATAAAGAGATGTGTATCACATGTCAGTTTTGCTATTTGCAATGCAAAATCTTTGAAGCTCAACATCTCAAAACTGCTGCAAACACAGGTAGAACAGTATAAGTCCAAGGGGACATTTTCTACCCTGTTTGGCACCACAATGGTAAAACCCACATAGTTCATCTAGTAATTAATCCTAAAAGAGTGTAATTTCATTATTCTAGTCCTGACAGAGCCTTTCAGATCAGTGGAGAATGTCCTGGGGAAAATAAATTCCTGGACGATGGCCTTCCACTGCTTGGACTATGTCTGTTTATGGGCTGAGCTCAGCCCATTAACCTCACGGCTGCATGGCTAGCACCCTTCCCATCACAGTTCGCTCTATCCTGGCACTGCCTTGTTGTCCTTGGCCAAGCAGCTCTATGGCTGTTGGAAAAGATGTCAGGGTCCAGTTTGGAGTAATGTTGTGCTGGAAGCCTCAACAAACATACTCCTGCTTTTGTTGAGGAAAGTTCTGGAAGATGAGCATGACGGTCATGCTCTGAGTGTAGACTGTCAACATTAACAGTAAACAGCACAAGAATGCAGCCAGAGAACACCAAACAAAAGATAGCCTGGTCATAAACTTAATCATTCAGTAAATGGGTTTTCTCTCTCTGCTCTTCTACTGTACTCATTATTCATTCATTCATTCATTCATTCATTCATTCATTCTTTACACATTACGTGTAATGTATAAGTACTAGATAACTATATTACATATGACAAATGTTTCTTTTATAGTTCAGATTCATTTTCATTTAAACAGGTACATTCTATAAGAGACTGAGGTGCAAAATACAGGGGGTCCATATAAATAACAATAATAATCATTTTTACTTTTCATGCCAGTAGCAGCTCAAAGTGCATAGAGTTAAACAGCAACACAAGAAATTAGTATTATTAATTTAGAACCATATAAAAAATGATTTCTTAAAAGTGAGCGGTAAGCTTGACTGTCTAATAAAACCTTCTACAGTTTAGAAGTATAATAACTGAAAGAGTCTCTTGATGTGTTTTGTATTATACTGAAGGTATTTGTGGAAGGTCAGTATCTGCAGCGCTACGATCACATGTCGTAACATAAACAGACAGACAATCTATGAAGTAAGCAGGTGCTTTAAGGTCATTTAGAACCTTAAAAAGTAGTAGAATGCAGTGTTGATGCATTTTTTTGCATTGTAAAGGATGTAATGCTTTCTTAGGAAACCCTGTAAGAAGAGCACTACAGTGATCAACTCTCTGTATTTCTATGCTGTCCATTAAAAGACAGATGCTGGAATACAAAGTCAGGTTTCCCTTTTCACAACAATGAATAATGCAGAAATATTCTTTAAACCAGTGCCACCATAATGCTTCTTGTATTTTCACTGTGGTAGCTAATGATATTAGTGTCAAACTAATGGGGTTATATGGAATATTATGGAATATTATATGGAATATTTAAATTGGCTCTAATTTAAATATGACATTTTTAGCTCAACAGGCACACAAGTGAGATTCTTCACTTTTTATGTCTCCATTTTAACTAATGCTTTTTTAGAGGCTTAAAGTAGAAGTCTGTTTATTATTATTGTAGCATTAGCCTGTTAGCCAGATAGCTTTGTACAACCTATCCAGCCTGCTTTTGTGGGCAGAGTACAGCCTGTTATATAGAGAAATTAACATGTAAAAAAGCTAAAGCCAGTCCGTTAGGAGCAAACAGCGATGTTCAACAGGCAGTTTATCATCTGGTTGCATTTGATAGACAGATTTCAATGTTAACAGCTGGACTTTTTCACTGAGTCATTATGAAGCCACAGTCTCATGTTTGCTGAAGCTCTGTGCTGTTCATAGCATTGCTCCTCTTGCAGTAACTTCCTTTTCAAATGGCAGATTATCACAGAACACCTGAGATATATTAAATAAAACAATGGACAATTTCTTTGACTTAAAACATTTAGTCTAAAAATGGTAACGAACAACACTTCCACTTGCCACGATTGCGAAACACAGCGGTCATGTAAAAACAATGTGGATATGGAGGAAATACGAAGGAAAGACAGAGGAAAAGTAAGGAGGTAAAGGGGATGCGAGTTGTATGTGTTGCATAGCAGTATATGATTTTTAGCGCAGCTTGGGTGTCAGTAGGATAGGATGGGCTGTGAATGGGCTCAAATGTGAGTCTAGTGGGTGTGGTGGTGGGCACAGCAGTGCTGCTGGAGTATTTAAACACTGTGTCCACTCAATTAGACAATTAGACACACCTGCATTGTTGGTCCACCCTGTAGATGTAAAGCTAGAGATGATAACTCATTTCCTTCTGTACAGTATGAGCTAATCATCCTTTAGTCCTTCATTGGTGGTCACAGGACGCTGTTTTTACATTTGTGGCATTTGGCTGACGCTCTTATCCAGAGCAACTTACAATTTGATCATTTTACATAGGTAGGCCAAGGCGGTGTTAGGAGTCTTGCCCAAGGACTCTTATTGGTATAGTGTAGGGTGTTTGCCCAGGTGGGGATTGAACCCCAGTCTACAGTGTAGAAGGCAGAGGTGTTAACCACTACACTATCCCAACCACTGTTGGCTGGATATTTTTGGTTGGTGGACTGTTCTCATAGTCTGGTCCATGGGGGTCCTGACCATTGAAGAACAGGGTAAAAGGAGGCTAATAAAGTACGCAGAGAAACAGATGGACAGTCTGTAACTGTAGAACTACAAATTGCACCCATATAGTAAGTGGACTTGATAAACTGGACAATGAGCATAGAAACACAATCATAATGGTCATAATGTTATGCCTGATCAGTGTATTTACCCAGTTAATATCTAGAACTTGCATTTCAGTGTAATTTATTTAGACTGCCTAACAGTCATTTTACCTAAAATAATTTTCCTACCTCACATTTACCTGATTAATACCTGTCATGTTTTACTAAAGAGTCTACTATGTGCCTAATAAATTTACAAGGCAGCAAACATTTCAATCAATAAATCAATAGACTTTCATCAGTGCTACACAAAGATATAGCCAGAAGCAAGTAAATACAAGAATACATAAATACACCTGGACCCAATCACACAGATGCGGCCTGTCCTACCAACCAATGACTGGTCAGGGGCAATGGGAACAACAAACACGATGGGTCCTTAGAACTGACCCTAAACTATTGATGTCCTCACTTAAAAACCATTTAATGTGGAGTCATTAGTTTCTTTTGCTATGTGTTTTTTTATCTGTGGACCTCACATCTTTATGGTCTAAATGTTGTTTTCGTAGTCACCGCATTTAATGTGCAGTTTAAAGATGATAATTTTTTTATTTTTGTGATAAATTTCCAACATAAACAGTAGAAAGTTCAGAAACGTCTTTCCACTGTTCTACTTTGACCCCTGGCCTGTTCTGGATTCTTTCGTACAGTGTTTACAGAGTTTACCTCCAGAGGCCTCACTGCCCTGTAATCTAACTGATGGGCTGTGCCCACTGCCCACGGCTCACTGCCTTCCTTATAATACAGTACAGCAGCTCTGTTCAGTGTTACAGGTCACTGCACCTCAGTCCCCCATCAGCATCTTAAGTCTCGTGTAATGGACTTCACTCAGCAGCAGAGAGTTTGACCCTTAATCCTCCACACAAAGTCTCCTGGAGTCACAGAACTTTGTTGTGAATTATAGAGGAGCTAAAGCATAGATGTGTAGGCCTGGATGAGAAAGAGAAAGTTTGCATACTAAGGTTTATAGGTAATTCTTGGACATTTAAAGAGGTAATTCTTTAAAAACTTTGATATATATTGATATTGTGAGAGTGAGCAGTCAATCTGAATGGGCTCTGTCTTTGCTTACTCTTTGTATTGATATTTTACTGCATTAGTCAGTTTGTGCTTTGAAACAGGAAAGGAGTTTACATTGAGTGTTTTTGAGGTTTGAATTAATGTAGAATATTTCCTGTGCTCAGCTATTGTTGCTGACATTTTGCTTTGCATTTTTCTCTAAAGTTACCACATGAAGTATTTTTTAGGCTAATCTGGGAAGCCTCTTTTTTCAGTTGAACTGACAAACAACTTTTTGCATTTTTATGCAGCATTATGTCATGGACAAGCTTGTGATGATACACTGTTTCAGTGATGGCTGTATCTATGTTTATACATGCACTCTTACACAGTGCTTTAATGCAGGCGTGATACAGACACTGAAATCTGAAAGTGCAATATTTTACAGCAAACGAGGCAAATGTGCTCCAGTAATTCAGCTCTTTATTTATTATCATCGGAATAAAACCACAAATCAAATGTCGACACTTTTTGAAATTGTATTGGTTTTTGAAAAATATCGAATTTGATGCCAACATGTTCCAAAAAAGTTGTGATAGGGGCATGTTTACCACTGTGTTTCATCAGCTCTTCTTTTAACAACACTTTGTAAACGTTTGGGGACTACTGTAGTTTTGATAGTGAAATGTGTTCCCATTCTTCTTTGATACAGGTTTTCAGCTGCTCACCAGTTCAGGTCTCATTTGTTGTATAAGTCATATGAAATAAGCTAGCCTTCCCTGAAAAAGACATTGTCTGGATGGCAGCATATATTCCCAAAATATGTATATTATTCAGTGATAATGGTGCCTTCACAGATGTGTAGGTCCCCCATGTCATGTGCACTAATGCACCAGTATACCCTCACGAATACTGGCTTTTGAATTGTACACTGATAACAAGCTCAGTGGTCTTTAGCCTGAAGGACGCATTGTCCATGATTTCAAAAAAGACACACAAGACACTTTTCTACTTCCCCTCAGTCCATTTTAAATGAGCTCGGGCCCAGAGAAGGTGGCAGCATTCCTGGATCCTTCGCATTTTAGAGTTTTAACTTGCATTTATAGATAGAGTGACAATGCGACAGTGTTTACAGACAGTGGATTTCAGAAGTGTTTTTGAGTCCATGCAATGATTTCCACTACAGAATCATGTCTGTTTTTAATGCAGTGCTGAGGGCCCGAAAACCATTGTCAGGTGATACTGATTTTTGGCCTTGTCCCTTGCTTACAGAGATTTCTCCAGATTCTCTCAATCTTTTAATGCCATTATGTACCCTAGATGATGAAAAGCAAAAGTTCTTTGCTATTTTACATTGAGAAATATTATTTTTGAATTGTTGCACTATTTGATTGTGCAGTCTTTCACAGAGTAGTGAACCCCTCCTCATCTTTACACATCCTGTCTGAGATGCTCTTTTCATACTCAATCATGTTACTCACCTGTTGCTAATTAACCACCAGGTGCTTTCTTAGCATTTACCACTTTACCAGCCTTTTTTTGCTTTTTTTGGAATGCCTTGTTGGCATCAAATTCAAAATGGGCATATATATTTTCAAAAAACAATTCAACATTTGATCTGTTGTCTTTGTACTATTTCCAATGAAATATAGGGTTTAAATGACTTGCTTATAATTGCATACTCTTTTTATTTACATTTTGCACAGCATCCCAATTGGGAAATTGGGCTGTACATCTGAAATACATTGCAGTCCATGTTGAAATACATTCCAAACACTAAAATGTACTTCGGAATATATTGCCATATTAACCAAATATATTCTGCAATACATTTCTTTTAAAATGTATGGAGAACTACTACATATAGCCATCTATGCTAGTAATAAAATGAAAATTAGCAAAAGCTTTTATCTTAAATGTGACAATCATGACAGACAAAATGCTATAAACTAACGCTTGCTAAGAAAGTTAAGGTCCTGTCAATATTTCTTACTACCCACCTGCTCGGATAGGTCCTCATCCTCCTTAAGTAGCTTTTTCATTCTTGTTGTCTCAGCAACTCTCGGCCACTGCTGTCCATCTTTACATGACTGATTTATGAAAATTATGAAATAAAAGTAATGAGCTCTGTACAGCAGTGTCTGTTGTGTCAGACTCAAATCATCACTCTGAATTTGATCTGCTAGCCTCTCATGGCTTACGTTAGATTTTTATTCTAATTTCTGTTCTACTTTAAATAGTGAAGCAGTCACATGTTAGTCTCTGTCCACTACGAGACTCTGTATCTCTGTCCACTATGAGACTCAGTCAGCAGACCTGGGCTGTAACGCTTAAGGCAGCTGATGTAACCCCTAAATTACAGAGGTACACTTGGATAGAACATTTAGAGTTCAGACCATTATTGTGCTTGTATGCATGAGTTTATACATTAGCTCAGAGTAAGCAGCCCAAAACGCAACTGAGCCACCAGGACTTCTCCTGACTCTCAATTACTCCCAATTACCCACTGTGGCACAAGTCATTCCATTTTAAAGGAACGCTACAGCAAGGAATTTTATCTTAGCAGGGAGATGAACTAACAAGGTAAAAGTTTGTTTTCATTTCAGGTTGACTGTAGGGCTGTTGGCTGTTGAATCCTAAAGCCAGGCAGGTTTGTTATGTTGCTTCTGCTTGAAGTGTAGTATGCCAGTCTCTTCTTTCACATGCTTGGCCAGGCTTCCTTCAGCCCCACAGCTGGACGCTCTTTTAATGTTGATTTTGTGTGCAGACGTGAAATCCTGTGCACTCATTTACAACCCAAATGGCTGTGGAGCGATGTGATCGGGAATCTGCTGGACCCCGGGTGTGTTTTTATTCCTCCGTCGAGGGACGAGAGGCAAACCTCCTCACCGCATCATTTCCATTTCTGAAATTCGTTTTACTTTTCCCAAATCTACCCACTGACATCAGCCCTGCTGTTTGCGTGCACAGTCAGTGTGTGTTGATTTCTTGACTTCTTGGCATTCAGCAGTTAACAAAGTGATTTATGTGATTTTCTTAATAACCAATAAAACATTTGGTGATTTTTTTCCTTCTTTTAACACAGTCATGCATTGGTGTATGTTTTCCGTTGCGCAGTGAACATGATTAGCACGGTTGCACTTCAGTGTGTGTGTGTGTGTGTGTGTGTGTGTGTGTGTGTGTATATGTGTGCTTGTCAGTTAGTTTTTTGTATATTTTCAGGAAACAAATGTCCTGACTTTAAGGGAAAGCATGGAGAGCTAATTCTAAAACTGCTTTTAACTCCATGTTTTAAGAAAATAATTCTGTACTGTCTATAGAGGATGCGTGAACTTATTTTCACAACCAATAAAACATGCCTTGACACCCAGATTTTTACACACACACACACACATACATATATATATATATATATATATATATATATATATATATATATATGTATGTATGTATATGAGCCGTTGTCTGAACAAAACTTTGTATCTCCAAAATGAGAACGAGAAAAACGTACTTTACAACCCCAATTCCAATGAAGTTGGGACGTTGTGGAAAACATAAATAAAAACAGAATATGATGATTTGCAAATCCTTTTCAACCTATATTCAATTGAATACACTACAAAGACAAGATAATTCATGTTCAGCCGGACAAACATTATTGTTTTTTGCAAATATTCACTCATTTTAAATTTGATGCCTGCAACATGTTCCAAAGAAGTTGGGACAGGGGCATGTTTACCACTGTGTTACATCGTCTTTCCTTTTAACAACACTCACTAAGCGTTTGGGAACTGAGGCCACTAATTGTTGAAGCTTTGTAGGTGGAATTCTTTCCCATTCTTGCTTGATGTACAACTTCAGTTACTCAACAGTCCGGGGTCTCCATTGTCGTTATTTTGCGCTTCATAATGCGCCACACCTTTTCAATGGGAGACAGGTCTGGACTGCAGGCAGGCCAGTCTAGTACCCGCACTCTTTTACTACGAAGCCACGCTGTTGTAACACGTGCAGAATGTGGCTTGGCATTGTCTTGCCGAAATAAGCAGGAAAAGATGTTGCTTGAATGGCAGCATATGTTGCCTCAAAACCTGTAGTAACCTTTCAGCATTAATGGTGCCATTACAGATGTGCAAGTTACCCCATGCCATGGGCACTAACACACCCCCATACCATCACAGATGCTGGCTTTTGAACTTTGCGCTGATGACAATCAGGACAGTCCTTTTCCTCTTTGACCTGGAGGACACGACGTCCATGATTTCCAAAAACAATCTGAAATGTGGACTCGTCAGACCACAGGACACTTTTCCACTTTGCGTCAGTCCATCTCAGATGAGCTCTGGCCCAGAGAAGCTGGCAGTGTTTCTGGGTGTTGTTGATATATGGCTTTCGCTTTGCATGGCAGAGTTTTAACTTGCACTTGTAGATGGAGCGACGAACTGTGTTCACTGACGATGGTTTTCTGAAGTGTTCCTGAGCCCATGTGGTAATATCCGTTACAGAATGATGTCGGTTTTTAATGCAGTGCCACCTGAGGGATCGAAGGTCACGGGCATTCAATGTTGGTTTTCTGCCTTGCCGCTTGCAGAGATTTCTCCAGATTCTCTGAATCTTTTGATGATATTATGGACTGTAGATGATGAAATCCCTAAATTCCTTGCAATTGCATATTGAGAAACATTGTTCTTAAACTGTTGGACTATTTGCTCACACAGTTATTCACAGAGTGGTGAACCTCGCCCCATCCTTGCTTGTGAAAGACTGAACCTTTCAGGGATGCTCCCTTTATACCCAATCATGATACTCACCTGTTTCCAATTAACCTGTTCATCTGTGGAATGTTCTGAACAGGTCTTTTTTGAACATTCCTCAACTTTCCCAGGCTTTTGTTGCCCCTGTCCCAACTTCTTTGGAACGTGTTGCAGGCATCAAATTCAAAATGAGTGAATATTTGCAAAAAACAATAAAGTTTATCCGTTTGAACATTAAATATCTTGTCTTTGTAGTGTATTCAATTGAATACAGGTTGAAAAGGATTTGCAAATCATTGTATTCTGTTTTTATTTATGTTTTACACAACGTCCCAACTTCATTGGAATTGGGGTTGTACTTTTAATGTAAGTCAATGAAACCAGATATTTTCTCCAAGTCATTTTAGGCTGTTTCTTTTAGTCCATTCATCAAGGCATTTTCAAACTAAAACAAATTATGTAATAGATAGATAGATAGATAGATAGATAGATAGATAGATAGATAGATAGATAGATAGATAGATAGATAGATAGATAGATAGATACTATATTGCAAACTGGAAGGTTGCCGGTTCAATCCCCTTGGCTGACAGTCCATGACTGAAGTATCCTTGAGCAAGGCACCTAGCCCCCAATTGCTCCCCGGGCGCCGTGGATAGGGTTGCCCACTGCTCTGGGCAAGTGTGCTAACTGCCCCCTAGTGTGTGTGTGTGTGTGTGTGTTCACTAGTGTGGGTGTTTCACTGCACGGATGGGTTAGATGCAGAGGTCTAATTTCACAGTGTGCAAAACACAGTGACAAATGGTTATTAATTCTAAAAAGTATTTCTGTATGCCTTCAATATGGAATTGAGTGAGATCCCATCCTTTTTTTTTTTTTCATTTTTCCCCATTTTTTCCCCAATTTAGTCATTTACAATTCCACTTAGGACTCCCCCAGTCACACGATACTATCAACACAGGCTCGCACTAACACGGATTGCCAGGCGGAGAAGTCTCCACTGCTCTTGAGTCCAGTGGCGGCGTTTTACACCACTGCATTCAACGCTTTGCATTGCGCTTGGTGATTTAAGTCCGATCACGGTACCACACTGGAATTCACTGAGTTCCTGAGAGCGACCCATTCTTTCACAAATGTTTGCAGAAACAGTCTGCAGGCCTAGGTGCTTGTATATGTTGAGTGAATACCTTTGGAAATATAGATAGATAGAACTGTATTGGAAAATATAGTGTGTATATATTTATATATCTAAAGTTAGCTTGACAGGATGTTTTTGCTTGTGAAATCACCACAATTTTAGGAAAAAAGCAAATAAACATAAATACAGTAAAGGGAAACAAGATCCCAGCCATGAGATTTGTATTTCTTTTTTGTAAAAAAATCTGTATTTGTAAGTCACCAGCACACTTGATCAGTGAAGAAGTATTGATTACCCCAAACGAGGCATTGGACTACAAATAATACCTGGCTTCCTTGAGGAGATGTTTTGAAATGGTTAATTGAACACATTGACATGCTTACGATTACTACTTTCTGTATTAATATTATTTGTATTGTAATAGCATTTTTCTGAGCACATAAATGCACTACTACCAAGATAAATAACTATCGAATAAAATCTAATTTTCTTTTTCACAGTACTCCACATCCTCAAAAGTTAGAAAAACAAACTTGTACGCGTGTCTGTGTGACTATGAGCTTTGGTGTAGGGAAGTTTGGAAAACCCACTACAACATCTGCTAATGATTTGGCAGATGTGAAAAGGTGGGGAGGGGGCCTTTCCCGGACAACAGGAGCCGTATTGTGTTGAGTTTAATTTGCGCGCTACGTTGGGCTTTTTTTTTTTTTTTTGGCTCGCAGCGTCGAGGCGTGTTCAGCGTTTGATGGCTCGTGCTGAAGGCCTCTGACAACAGCCTCAGAGCCGCACACTGTTGTTGTAGCCTTTGAACCTTTTCTCACTCCGCTCTCAAAATCCTATTCATATAGTTTAAGGTCGAAGGTCAGCTCTGTGGCTCAGCCTGACAGGCTGTTGTAAATAGCACTGCACTCCCGAAAATGAAATATAATGAAAGCTAAAGCCAACTTTCTGACAAAACATCACGCTTAATGTTTTATGTTTGAGCTACTTTCACTGTGTGCTATGATCTAAAGTAGTTACGGGAATGCGTCACACAAAAATGTGTTTGTTGCGCTCTCGTTCTTTCATTTTCTCTTTATGTGGTTAGAAATAAATGACAGCTAGCATGGGCCGGTTAGCCTGATCTCATTTAAATCATGCTAACTGACCCCTACTTACTTTCAGCCATGATTTGCAACATTAACATTTTTATGTGAAGTTAGACCATATTTTTTATCAACTGCTTAACAAAAAAAAAAAACTCTTAAATTAATGTGTCTATTTAAGATGATGCTAACTGACCCGGACCAGCTTTGGAATGTTTGCGTTTTTGTGTGAGATTTTTGGTCAGACCATGTGGCCTCATTAAAAAAAGCACTATGGAAATAACTTCTGGAACAATACCCCACGTTTTTTACATATAGGTATGTATGGGCCAGAGGTTAGGGAACCGGCCCTGTGACTGGAAGGTTGCCAGTTCAATCCTGAGAGCTGACAGCACATGACTGAGGTGTCTTTGAGCAAGGCACCTAACCCCCAACTGCTCCCCGGGTGCTGCGGATAGGGCTGCCCACTGCTCTCACTAGCATGTATGTGGTGTCTCACTTCACGGATGGGTTAAATGTGGAGGTGAAATTTTCCTGTTGTGGGTCTGATAAGGGTCACTTAATCTAAATCTTAGTCTTAATAATTTGTGCTTGTAGTGAAGTTTTTGCTCAAATCAAGTGGTCTGGTGAAAACCACTATGGGTTGTGGGGGGTGCTGGAGCCTATCCCAGTATTCATTGGGTGGAAGGCAGGAAACACCCTGGACAGGCCAGCTGTCCGTCATAGGACATACACATTCTCACACACACACTCACACCTAGGGGCAATTTGGCATTTTCAATTGGTCTGACTGCATGGCTTTGGACTGTGGGAGGAAACCAGAGCACCCCCACACAGACACAGGGAGAGCATGCTCCACACAGAGCAGACCCTGGTCGCCGGCCAGGGAGGAAACAACTTCTGAAACTCCAAATTTGCTTCATGTAGATATAATGCTAGCTGACAATATCTGAAAAACATCTCTGGAAAACATCTGAAGATACCTGAAGCAGTACTCCTTCTAATTCTACACTTTTACTGTGTATTATTTATGTGTATCATTAACTGACCTCCACTCGCTTTAATCACTGCTAGCACTAGCATTTTTGGGTGTCTCAGCCCATGTTGTAATGTTTCTTTATAAACTGTTGTGGGAAATTGCATCTGAAACAATGCCCTAAATTGGTCTCATGTCAGTGAATTAGAAGAAAACCATCAGTCAGGCCTATTCAGTGAAAGACGTTGAAGAGGAGGATAAAGAGGACTGCGAATGGTCGAAAGGGGAGTGGACGCATTGCTGAACTCTAGTGTCATGATGAGCATGACTGCCTCGAAGGACATTGGAGCCCCTCTCATTTGCATGATGATGGTGACGTTTAAGCTTTTTCCTTCTCGTTGGGTCAAAGGCCCATTGTGTCACACTGTGTTGAATATGGGGGTCAAAGAGTTGGCACAGAACTTTTCTGCTGTTTCTCATGAGAATGTCATTGCTGCCAATATAGACCAATAGGAATGGTCCAAATTACTTAAAAATGTCTCATTACATTAAAGTTATAATTAATGAGGAATTCAGCTTTCTACATTTATGCATAGTTCAAAAAATGAGATTGAGAGTCATTCAGAGTAGTCTGATGTGATATGGTCCATTATAGAGAAACATACTTGGGCTCAAATTTCATTACAGTGGTGGTGATAGGAAGCAGACATCCCCCTGTCTAATACAGCCACAAATATATGCATTATATATACTTTCCAAAATGACCAGTGAACCAAATGTGTCTTCTGAGTTTTTGTATGTAATGTTTATGAAGGCAAAATCTGAAAAATAAGTTTTCTTTCAGAATTATTTTTGCCTCATTACCTCTCCACCATGAATTGACTTTCCCAAAGATGTTCTATTGGGTTGAGGTCAGGACTCTGTGTAGGCCAGTCAAGTTCTTCCACACCAAACTCACCCAGCCATGCCTTTATGGACCTTGATTTGTGCACTGGGTCAATGTCATGCTGGAACAGAAAAAGGCCTTCCCCAAACTTCCCACAAAGTTGGAGGCATAGAATTGTCCAAAATGTACTGGTCTGCTGAAGCATTAAGATTTCCCTTCAATGCAACTAAGAGGCCTCGACCAACCTCTGAAAAAAGACCTCATAGCATTATCCCTCCTCCACCAAATAAAGTGTTTGTGTATGGGGACTGCAGGCTATGTGCTTAATTTTATCCACCCATTAGCAACAGGTGAAAAACCTAAACTTAATATTAACGAGGTATGTCCCAATACCTATTGCCTAATGGATTTAGATCATTGGAATGTCTATTTGGGATTTGAGCATCAGGGCAGTTACTAAACATCTGTGTGCTTGTCCTACAGGGCACCTTTGAAGCCAGACAAGCAAAGTTGGTGTTTCTTGGACAAAGATGAAGAGTGAGCTCAAGTCTCTTTCAGGGGTAAAATCATCCAAACCTGATACCTTTTAATGGTGCTTTTTGAAGTTATGAAGTCTCATTTTTCATGGAGGTCAAAGATTTTAGCTTAAACAAACAAACAGATGTGCACACCCTCTGCAAAGTGGTGGTGTTTTGGAAGTAAATATTGTGTTATATTTTTCTGATTTGTCCAAGGCCAATATTATACATTCTTTATTCAGTGTCTACTTTTTTCCTACAATTCAAATAGAATTTTGTTCCCGCCTGGGCAGGGACTCTATGTGCATTTGCGAATGTCTGTGCATGCTTGTGTATGTGCAGAACTGACTCTGGAGTACACACAGGTGCTTCAGGTGTAAAAACACATTCTCCAATGGAATAATGCTATTTTCCTGCTACCTGCTGAGACAGGATAATTGCCCCAAGCTGGTTAGCCTGGCTTTTTTCATGTACAAAGCAGTGCCATTAAAAGTGAAGTCATAACTGGACATTTCATTCAAGCCTGTGTTACTGCTTCCACTAAGCTCAAGGCAAAGTTACTACTGAGCATATTTTTAATGGTGTACTATTCCTACATCTGTATGTTAGTGTGCTGCACTCTCAGTGCCAGAGGGCCTCCTAATTACAGTTCAGTGCTTTAGTACACCTGATCAGCTACAGTAATTATCAGGTTGTGCCAGGTTTATCCAGCTTTAGAGGCCAAGTTTCTCCGCAGATCTTAAAATTGACTTTTCTTTTTGGAACATTAGGTCTTCCAAATAATGTTTCAGTTTTACATTTACAGGTAGATCCATATATATTTAGATATTTGGACATTGACAAGGTTGTCATTGTTTCAGCTATCTACCACTGTATATAGGAGATTAAATTAAGTAATGAACATGAGCTCAAAGAAAGCAGTTTCAGCTTTAATTTGTAATATTTTCATCCATATTAGGAGAACTGTATAGGAAGCCATTCTCCTGAATAGCACATGAATAGCTTTCTATTTTTAGGAGCTAAAATTGATGAAACAGTTGGCTGCCCAGGTGTTCTATGACCAAATATGTGTTATTCCCCCACATTTCACTTACAAGTAAGCAGATATAAGGGGTGGGGAATTGATTTCAAATGTGACATTTGCATTTGAAAACCGCTGTTTTCAATATAAAGTCTAAAAAGCTGTCGCTGCCTGTGCAGCAAATCATCAGGCTGACAAATCACAACAAACCCCTTAGAGAGAGAACAAAAACAATACATGTAGCCAAATCTGATAACTCAGAACTAAATGATACATTAGTAACAAAAAAGACTGGACTGGTGAACTCAGAAACTCCAAAACAACAAATGTTTTCTCCAGTGTATTAAACATTTGTAGACACAAAATCTGAGTTGCTTCATGTGTTCCTGAGTGATGCAGTGGACTGAGCCATCTACCCAAAAGGAGATTGTGAGTTTGAGCCCCAGCGATGCCATAGCTATCCATGAGTGTGTACTCAATGTCTCGCAGGATGGTGTTATGGAGAGAGTCTTGGCTGGTGAAGAAGTTGAGTATAAAAAAAAGTTCATTTTATTTACATAACTGAGATGCAGTACTACAAGCTTTAACATAACTTTTGACCCAACTAAGAAATTTGAGTTGTGTGTCCTCGACTTGAGTCAACTCAAGAAAAGCCATGTAATCAGTTACTATATCATTTTGAGTTGAGCTGACCTCAAATCTTTTACAGTGTGGCAAGCATCAAAATAAGGGAGACTAAATTAAAGTTTGCCATTAAAATATTTAAAAAGGCCTGGACAGTTCTGGAACAACATCTTTGGTAAGATGAGACAAAGATCAACTTCTTTCAGAATGATGGGAGGAGAAGAGTATAGGCACAAATCATGATACAAAGCATCCCACCTCATCTGTAGTGGCATGTATGACTGCCAATGGAACTGGTTACCTTCAATTTATTGATGATGTGGCATTTGACAAAAGCAGCAGTTAGAATTCCGAAGTCTGTGAAGCTATATTATGCTTCAGTACACAATGGGATACTACAGAGTTAAATGACATTTTGAATCAATCAATCAACCTCAACCCAAACCCTAAATTTAACTCTTACCCTGGTTTTAATCTTACTGTGTTTCTTTATGTCAGTGCAAACAGCAGAGAAAACAGCAGCAATAAGCAGTTCCATGTTTGTTTATTTGTGCATCCTAGTAACAAGAGTTCACATGATGTTCATGCAGGTTCAATGAGTTCCTTTTGGTTCAGCATCAGCTTAAAAGTGGAGTACTGTGTAATCCCTAATCGTTTAGTGTGCGATCCCCAATATTTTAGTCAGCCAAAAAAATCTGCAACAAATAATTGGATTGTGTAAGATGCCCAGTCTGCTTATAATCTGAGAGCAAAGTGGCCTTTTTCTCCTTCCCAGGCAACAACAACTGAAGCTAACAAAGCAAGAGGGTAACCCTTCTGAATTCTGACCACATTGTCCTTAATAAGGTCTTACAGACTCACTCCTTCCCTGTTTGGTCTTGCATTCTGTAATGTTGGAGATGAGGAGGTGGGATGCAAGTGCGAATTGCTTATTTAAAAGCAAATTTTACAGGAACTGAGTAGCAGGGCTTGGTACAACAGACAAGTCCATAATGAAAAAAAAAACCTATTAACAAGATCAAAGAAACCAAGCAATGGGGTAACATCCACAATGCAAGACAAAGAGACTGAAAAAACGCAGGGATATAAATGCACTGAGGGGAAACAAGAAACACATGGGACCAATGAGAGGGTGGAGCTACAGCTAGGTGAAGCAGATAAAAAGGGGGCAGGACCAGGGAAGAAACACAGAACAAAACAACAACAAAAGCACACGGCACACAAGAAGAAAGTCTACAACACAGGGAAAGAAACACACATTGAGAGGGACAATGGGGAAACAGTGACAGTTATACTGAGTACTGCTGGTGGTGTCAGAATGATCCATTATAAACAATGCAATATTTGGCAAATGCAGCGCAATGGGCTAATGTTGTCATTATAGATCTATTTAAATATGCATCGATTGGCTTTATTAATGTTCTTTGAGATCAAATTGAGATGTTCCCTGGAGTTGCCCTAAATTCAACAGTGCCTTCCAGGACTGGTAGTAAAGAAAAACACACATCTGTGACATTAGAGACAGCTGTTGAGTTCCATGACCAATTTAATTCTTTTTGGTGTTTTGCCTTCATCAACAGGCCAGTACTATGTCAACATGGCTTTGCTGGCTTCCACCTCAGCCCTCTGCCTTAGCCTAGCTGTGGCGTTGTAGAACTGCTAAGTAAAAGTCAAACATTTGCAGCTGTGAACCGCCCTGAAATAGAGTCAATGAGCGGAGCTTTTTGCAAACCTTTAGACTAGATGGATTAGATTGTTAAACATGCGCTTTGAAAGCTCATATGAAAGAGTACAGAGTAGGAAAAACCATACATAGCACTCCATCACAGTTTAAATTAGAACAGATAATTCTGCCTTTCCTTTTCAATAAAATTCTGACTGCATTATGGCTAATGCGTGTTAAATTGCATATTTCTGCGTGTTTTCTGACCCAAAATAGACCACCTAAGTTATGTTATAAAATGTATGGTCTGTCTGCAGTGCTGGCGTTAGTAACACTGCATTAGTTCCTTTGTTCGCAAACTGGATAAAGACATGCACTTTGTGGAGTCTGTGCAACAGCCATGTAATGACAGCCATTCTAGTCCCCCCATTAATATCACTAAACCTCAGACAGTTGTTATGGTTGCCAGATTTTGCACTTTGTGGTAAGGTTTAGGATCCCATCAGCTGCTGGCACTACACGCTTAATGTAGGCTGCTGTGCCGCACTCTCTTTTCTTAAATTTGATCGTCAGCCACAGAGATGACAAATGATGCCACATGCAGAGAGGAAAGAGAAAAAGCAGCCACATGTGCTTTACAGGTCTGAGAGGAATTGTGTAGCCCTATTTATATTCTAGGGTTTACTAGCCTGGACCCCAGGGGGAGAAGGAGAGTGGACCGTGTGGTCCAGTGGACTCCCATATGTGTAAATCATACCAGAGCTGTTCTTTTGTTAATACCTACAAGACAGCATACAAGCTATTGCAGTTACTCAGATAAAACAGGGAATCAATGCAGTTATGCTCATCAGCCCAAGGCGAAAGGTTCACTAGACTAGATTAGAGCCATGGCATGTCCTCTGGCTGCGGACAGGGGTGTAGTTTTGGTTTTGTTGGGGTCTTCAGATGAAAAGGTATTATATTTGTGTTGTATTTTGTAATATAACATGAAAACTTATATCAAGATATTTCATTTTCAAAGGCGTATATAGGTGCAAAAACAGCAAAGAGCCAATATTTCTTTACACACGTTTTTTACTGAAAACATCTCCTATTACCATTTTCCCACCTGCTCTGCATCCTTCAGAAATAAATAAACTGTTTTTAATTACTGTAACTTTAAGACTAAAATATGTAAATGAGCACTGTTCTGATTGGCTGTGCTGTACTGTGTGTTATTCAAAAAGCAGTCTAGGCTGAAAGACTCTATATAGCTTCAGTGTGAATCAATGCAGGGGCATATGTGTAGAGTTCATTTTCAAAAATCAATGCCATCCTTTAAAAAATGACCTGACTGTTGTGAGTTATTCCTAACACATTGCACATTCTGAGCCCTAAATATGTTTATTCACAAAAGCTGTCCTCATGAAAGCATTGCAAGCTCACGTTTTACAGCAAAAACAGTCAAATATCAGCGCTGTTTTTGAACAAAATCCATGAAATCCATTCAGCGAATCAGCGAACAGCATTGCGGTCAGGTGACGCAGCACTGCCACAAACTGTTTTAGGTAGAATCTCCCATGGCTCCTTTCTCTCTACAAAGTGCAGCATGACTTAGCCTGAATCTCAAAAGGCTCACTGCTCCTTATAAGTGCACTATGTGAATTGTGAAAATTTGGCTTTTACACCTAAATATTGCACTTTGTGTCTGGTGTGAATTGTGCTCACATGGCTGAATCTAAAGTGGCTCTTGTTAGACACACTGAGCTCTATTTAGGTTTAGGTGCAGAAGCTCAATGTATAACAAAGTATATATAGTATATATGTAGCATAATACAATAGTATAATGTTGCCCATTAATGGGCTGTTTCTGTTGCCATTTTTCATGTTACAGAATGTTAAATGTTGCACTTAAAAGAAACTTCCATTCCATTCCTTTGTTTAACTCATAAAATAGCCATTGGAGGTGTCTGCTTTTGCCGAAAAAAACTCAATTTAAAAAATCAATAGTGTAACTTTGTATGATACCTGTTTTTTATTTTTGCTTATTCAAAACAAATCAATTGCAGTTTTATAGATATTACCTGTAATACACAATAAAAAATATGAATTATGAATTCATTAACTGATATGTAGATTGTACAGACTTGGGAGTGAGTGGTACATTGAGAAGCTTTAACAATGCTTACATACTACATCAAGCTCTTTTATGTAAAACAACATTGTTTTCCATTATGTGGGTCATTGCCAAGCTTTTTTATGCTAATGCCAACGAACCCACTTATGATTGACGTGCTGGAGATGGATTTTCATCAATTAGCCCATGTTAAAATTAGCCCAACTGTATCATCTATATTACCAGAACTAGATGACAAGAATTTATCTACCCTGTTTTTTGGCCTAGTTAACTTTTAAAGTGTGGGGTTTTGAAATGTAGGGGTGACACTTATCCAGTCTTGACAAATTAAGTGTTTTCCAAATGTTACTACACAATGTTCAACAAAACTATCTAGTGAGGCCTTGATATGAATTTAATAAGGAACAATACAGTCAAAAGTTTAAAAACCTCAGTCAAAATTTTGTTGAATTTCTAAGGGAAAGTCAACACATCTAAAGCTTGGATATGAATTTTTCTTCAGGTTTTAGTGCAAATCTTCTATTTATTTGCTGAGCTTAACTTCTTGAAAAAATAAATATGTATTCATGCAATATAAATGTGCCATAAATGTGCCACAGGCCACACTTTATATTTGACTTTTTCTCCAAGTACGGTAAAATCAGTAAATAAAAAGTAATTGTGCATTAAAATGTGCAGAAGTCTGTGCTCTGTATGTGTTTAGGTATTTTCATTTAGAAAACCAACAAATCAGGGGAATCCAAACTTTTGCACACAACTGTACAAGATTTGTACTAGATAATGCCAGATTTTTATAATTACTGTATGAGGCTGTGTAAGTGTCCATATCTCGCATAGTCTAAGAAAGAAAGACACAGAGTGGGCAGTTGGGTATAGGACAGAGGTCCAGACATCTGGAAAAAGTGATGGAAAATGAACGATGAGTGCCAAGATTGGCTGGTTATATAGAAATATGCCTGGTCTCAGTGGGACTGACCACTGGGACTCTGCTTTACTGGGCAGTGCAGGGCTAAACATTTTACTACATCCCCTCTCTCACCTCATTTAGAAAAGTTGGATTTGCCATTTGGTTCACTTCATGCACAGGGAGGCAGGCCTGTGTCAGGTCTAAGCCATTCAGCAGCCATTTAAAAACACATCGGAAACACCTGCAAGGGGCCAGTGGAAAGCGCACATGACTGACAGTAAGTGCACATCTGTGTGAGTGAATTACATCATAGTTGCTCATAATGGCTAGATGCTGAAATTGCACAATGCTTGTTACAGTGAAATGAATGAGACACAGAGTTATAATAATATAATAATAAAACCTTTCAAATTGTTCAGTGGCCATTACTTCAAACATAGTCCTCCAGGAAATCACTTTGTCTGCATAAAGCATTGGTTTCTAACTGGAGTAGCCCTTAAAAAAACTGAAATATGACCAATAACAGGAGAGGTGAAGGACGTGTTTATTTGATTTGTTTATTTTGTCTCTGGTTACCAGACCTAACGTCCAACTAACCAGCTAATTAACAAGTTCTTCCTCAGCTGAGAGCAGAGCAGAGGGAACACTCAAATATGCCGAACAGCAGAACACCTGGACCAGGATTGGGAACCAATGTATATTGGTTATATAGAATGACTTTGGCTATATGTAGCCAAAGTAATTCTCTAGGGGGGTCCCAAAACTTCTCATGCCAGTGTATGTCCCAATCCCACCAGACTGTTTATTAAGGTAAATGTAATTATAATATCCTGGCAACACTATTTTGAGTAGTTCTTTGTGGATGATTATTAAATTCAATAGAGTTTTAGTTACATATCAGTGAGGTAGCAGTGGTGAAGCATGCGCATACACTGAGGTCATCTTGAAGATACTTCTGTACTGTTGATACAGTACTTACATTAAATGTGGCGTGCTGGGTAGTGCTGTCGCCTCACAGCGAGGAGGGCCTGGGTTCGATTCCCAGGCCGGGCTGCCAGGGTTCTCTCTGTGTGGAGTTTGCATGTTCTCCCCGTGTCTGCGTGGGTTTCCTCCGGGTTCTCCGGGTTTCCTCTCACAGTCCAAAAGACATGCAGTCAGGCCAATTGGACATGCTAAATGCCCCTAGGTGTGAGTGTGAGTGACTGTCTGTGTCTGTCTGTCTGCCCTGCGATGGACTGGCGACCTGTCCAGGGTGTATCCTGCCTTCCGCCCGATGACTGCTGGGATAGGCTCCAGCACCCCCGCGACCCTGACGGAGAAGCGGCTTAGAAAGTGAATGGATGGATGGATGGATGGATGGATGGATGGATGTTGCTTCCAGTTAAGCAAAATCTAACCTTCCCAAACATACATAAACTTAACCCTAACCATTGCCCTAATGTTAACCTCAACCCAAAATCTAACCCTAAATCTCACTTTAGCCCTAATCCTAACCCTAACCTTGACTTCAACCCCAAACCTAATCATAACCCTCACCCTGGCCCCAATCCTAACCTTAACCTAAAACCTAATCCTAACCGACACCCTGGCTCTAATTCTAAACCTAACCTTAACCTCAGCCCAAAACCTAATCCTAAATCTCACCTTGGCCCTAATCCTAAACCTAACCCTGGCCCTAATCCTGATCCTAGCCTTAGTCTCAACCCAAAAACCAATCCCTAACCCTCATTCTGACCCTAATCTTAATGTAACACCTACACTATTACATATAGTGGAATCCAAACGCTTGAGACCACTATTCTGCATTCTTTTCTAATTTAATGCAATGTTTTAATTACAAATACTGTTTGCTTACCAATCTGAGTGAAAAGTAGATTTGGTAACATTTTATGTATATGTACTTTCTTTAAACTATTGCTATATCTTATAACACTGACATAACCATTCCAATTCCATGTCATAGAAAATGCCATATGTTTTCATGAGTTGTCATGATAGATGTTGTTCAGTAATATATATTCAATAATAATCTTTAAAATGCAATAACATGAATCTTAGAGTTTCTTAGTGTTTGGAAAATTTTGTCCCCCTTTAACTCTAATGACAGTATGGCAAGAAAGCTGGAGGATTCTGTGAAGCTGGTCATGATGCGAGTGACAAACAGCAGAATGTTGTACTCCTAATAGCATGTAGCTCACAGAAAGCTGCAGAACAATAGCATCAAAGCTTTGAGCACTGCAACTGCACAGCACTCAATGCAGAAAGCACAATTGCCATTTGTGCACACAGGAGCGCTCTGCATAATGCATGTGATTCTATATATACATGGTTTTCCAACTGTGGGTCACTGATCTGGTGGACCAAAATAAAGGACCATATGGCTGCCCATCCTGATCTGGACCTGCACCTGAGCTGGGGACAGCTACTTCTACTAGGCCTAGTAGGCTGACCTAGGCTATTCCATTTTCTCCTACGACCAGGTCTGATCCAGACCACCTTTTCTTCTTATTGCTGCTTGTGCTGCTTCCGTAAGTGAGTTTATACTCTCTTTGGCTCCTGTTGGTCGTTTGAAGCTTTGCCTTGACTTCCTGCCTTTACTCCCTCAGGTATGCCGACCTGGCATTCCAGGAAGTCTCAGTTCGGATTGTAGCCCATATGAGCTTGCTTTATAAGGCTTCACTCCACAGGAAATTGAGAAAACCTCTTCGCTACGTCTCCCTGCAATGGGGCTGTTTTGATAACTTTCATGAGGCTCTTCCTCTCTGTAACTTGGAAGGGTTTTCTTTTCCTGCAGTTTGAGCACATCACCTGTTCAAGGTCTATACTGACTCCCTGAGGGAGTCTATACTGACTCCCTCACTCTGAGAGAATGTCACCATTTCTTATGGCTTGCATGCTCCAAGGTTGATTCAAGAGTTGTTGAGCAAATTGCATTCACACAGTAGCACAACGCTAATACACTTTAGGTTAACTGACTAGCAAGACACATCTTCAAAGTGATTTCAAATGAAATGATAATTGTTTAGAGAGGCAGAAAGATATTTAGCTTGGATTATTGTAGACACCATGACTTTCTGACTCTTTGCTTGTCCATGAATTGTAAGGCATTCTCTCCGTTCCTCTCTGTTTTGGAAGAGGAGTCCAGGCAAACATACCTGATAGAATTGCTGGAGCTGAACATCCGTGGCCAAGGACTTTGGGTAACACTTTACTTGAAGGGTGTCTACATAACACATTCATAAAATCATACATAAACACTTAACAACATGAATGAATGTCTAAATCAACATTTATAAAGGATGCATGTTTTACATGACATTAATATGGACTGCTATGTCATTTTAGGCATGTTTTACCTATTCTTTCAACTTCTAGCCATGTTTACATGCAGCCTGATAATCGGTCTAGTCTAACTGAGGCCATTTAAAAAAAAAAAAAAAACAGTAACCATGTAAACACTTGTATCTAATTACATACTCAGTTGGAAAGTCTAAGGACGTTCTGTGAATGTGCGTCAGATCATTGTGAAAGTATATAATGTTCAATATGGCAGGAGCAGAAACTGGTCTGCAGAGGAGATGAAATTTATGCTCTGATCTTTAAAAGACGATGGTGGAACGGGCGTCCAGCTAATGTGTCTCAAAACAAGAAGTCTTCCTCTCGGCCTTCTTTAATAAGTACATGTGAAGTACATTTTCAGAGTCTGACATCATTTTAAAGTAATGAAAAACACACTGCTTACTGCTGCTCATCTCACTCTGACTGGACTCACGCGATGCTCGTTGTCTACACTAAGTGGTACTCTATGCATGTGCATGATATTGGATATGATTTCTTGTAGTTTGCATGTAAATGGAGATTTTCCATCAGATTGTTGAGTAGAGTGAACATATATACACCTCAATCTCAGAATGTCTTCGATCGGATTGGCAAAAATCTTTGCATGTAAACACTGTCAATAAGGTCATTTTGTAATCATTTTGTACACAAGCTCTAGCTTGGCAAATAGATGGTACTGCTCTAGCTTCTTCAGCAGCTTTGGAGTCAAACCCTCTGTTTATCAGATAGCGTAGGAGAACAAAGTTCTGGAAGCTATGACAGAACATGCCATTGAGCAGATTTCTCTTTGAGGAGACTCCAACCATGATCCCTGCCAAAGGGGTTGGTTTTGCTCTTCAGCTGTGAGCTTCATGACTGCTTAACCCGGGTTAATGGTTGGGGCACCTTGGGTGGCAACCCTCCATTGAAATTGCTTAAGTAGCTTTGCTGGTTGGTCAAAGACTACAATAGAAGAAAGGCGACTGGGGGGTAAAATCCACCCATCTTGGAATCAGAGACGAAGACTTGGAGGTCAGATGGCAAAAAGACTTGGCATTGATCTCTAAAGTGGTGGGGAAAAAAACGCTACTAACTGGCAGTGAGAAGAAAGCCTGTCCAGGCCAATAAGGGGAATTAATTCAGTGCGGTTAAAAGATGCTCTTGGGAGCTCTGACAGTATTGCCAGGACCAAAGCTGGAACAAGTTTTCTTCCAGTTAGCATAACATTAAGATGTTTCCACAATCTGGTCTCACCCCAGTTCACCCACGGTGGTATCTGGTGGCAGAACTTTAGCTTGATTGTACCGCTCCAAGACCTGGTCCCTAAAAACCACAAAACAAGCAAACCCACACAACAAACCCATTGTGTGTTGCTGATAAGATAGCCAAGCCGCTATCAGACCAAATGCTGGTCTTTTTGTGTATTTTTTTTTCTCTAATGTTAGATAGCATAATCGTAATGATTACATTAATCAAAACACAGCAGCTATCTTTTGGTTTGCAATGTGGTTTCCAAGGCTGCAGTTGGGGAGGTGCAGATTTTGAGTCATGACTTGGACTCATTTAGAAGATTGTCCTCTGTGTACTATAATTACAGCTACTACCGCTTGGTAACAGTGGTTTGAACCACTTTGAAGGATTTTAAGGGGCTGTGGAGTCACATTAAGAGCTACGCTCGCACTCATCAATAACATTTCCGATGTTATTGCAGGACTTTGATGTTGATGTTTTTTGGCACCGGGGGCTTTGATTCATTGTCAACTCACTGTTCTTCTGAAACGATGCAGAAAATAGATACTGTGTGGTTTATTGCTGTCACTTTTTTTTAACCTTTTTCACTCTGTGTTGCTTTTACCTTATTTTGATACTTCTATGACTTTACTGTATACTCAGCACAGCTTAGAGTTCATCCCATATGTCTCTGCACTACTCAGCACTCGCTGTCAAATCTACTGTTATCCTTTGATTCGAAGTCAGCTTTAGTATCCTCAAGTCAAAACAAACTCACCTTACTCATATCAGCAAGGTTGGTGAGATATTGGCCCGGTGATTGAAATAATATTTTGCCTCATAATATTCATTGCATGAAACATTTGTTAGAGGTATGATGGAGAATAACATTGACTTTTAAGCACAGGAGTTCTAGATTGGCCCTCCTTGTTTCATTCTGGAAGGTCTACCATAGCAGTGTTCCAAAACTCTCTTGGGAAAGGAGATCGACGTGTAAGAGTGGGCGATATGGCAAAAAAATACAACATCATAACTAGGTCCATACCTGGTGATGGTGAACTGAGTTACTGTGATAAAAGCCCCCAGTGATGATAAACACTTTACACTTTTCTAAAACCCCACTTTAAAGGAAAAAAAATTTGAAGCATTAATTTGTTGTATATGTTTTAGGACATTCATACCACATCATCAGATTTCAGATATCAGAAAAGCAGCTTCAGGTCTCAGACAAAACATGTTTACATGCACTTAAAAATCTGATAACAGCAGAATATCAGATAATGGGGAAACCCTCATAGTAAATTGGATTTCAGCTCTGCAACTGGCCCATACTGCAAAGAAGACATGACATAAACTTCATGTAAAACTTAAATGCTGTGTCATTTTTTTGAACGTTGTGCCATTTTACCTAAAAACATGAACTTGCATCATCTAGAAGATGAAGAAAATTGAAGTCCTTCATTTCATCAAGTATGTAGTTGATATCAGTGTTGCTTCAAAAGTGGTCTTTCGCCATCTTGCGACAGTACTGCTCGTTTACTTCAGGTACCGCAGTCTGTTTTTGCAAATGCACAGACTGAGAAATCTGAAAGAAAGCAGAGTAAGAGTTTACATTTACTAAGAATTCTGACAAATCATAGACAACAATATACTATAACCTATAACCAATATACTGTAACCTATAAGCTGTGTGATTATTATGTTCTTTTATTTAGCAAAGATTAAAGGTGAATTCAACTGATTCTTGAGATCGTTGAGTCATTCAGAGTGGTTTTATGTGAGATGGTTCATTGTAGAGGCTCACTGTACAGACTGTTGGCATTTCTTTATAGTGGTGGTGATAGGAACCAGGGGTCACCATGATTACAACACAACAATAGCCATTTTACTTACTGTCATTTACTACCAAAAGCACCAGTGAAACTATACTGTAAACTTAAATTAGTTGACTGAAAAAATCACGCAATCTTATTGCCTCGAGAAAATGAAGTCAATTATCAGATTCAAGCCAAACAACATTATATATGAATTATATTTACTTTCTAATTTTCAGTGATCCACACTTCTGAAGCAAGTAAGCCCAATAATTATAAGCGGTTGAATCTTGAATCAAATACTCTTTGTTGTGTATTGAAATAGCATCAATGATAATAATTACAATACATTAAATGGACTGTTTCATGATATAATGAATAAATGGCTTATATAAGACTAGAAAATACCTATTTCTGAAGACTCCATCCATCCATCCATCAATCATCTTCTGCTTCTCCAGGGTTCGGGTCACGGGGGCAGCATCCTGAGCAATGAGGCCCAGACCTCCCTTTCCCCAGCCACTTCCACTAGCTCCCTCGGAAGGATTCCGAGGCGCTCCCAGGCCAGCTGGGCGATATAGTCACGCCAGCGTGTCCTGGGTCTTCCCCGGGGTCTCCTCCCCGGTGGACTTGCCTGTGACACCTCCCAAGGGGGGCGTCCAGGAGGCATCCTAACCAGATGCCCGAACAACTTCAACTGGCTCCTCTCGACGTGGAGAAGCAGCGGCTCTACTTTGAGTTCCTCCCGGATGACCGAACTTCTCACCCTATCTCTAAGGGAGAGTCCAGACACCCTGCGGAGGAAACTCATTTCGGCTGCTTGTATTCGCGATCTCGTTCTTTCGGTCATTACCCAAAGCTCATGACCATAGGTGAGGGTGGGAACGTAGATCGACCAGTAAATCGAGAGCCTTGCCTTATGGATCAGCTCTTTCTTTACCACAACAGACCGGTAAAGAGCCCACATCACTGCTGACCCAGCACGGATCCGCCTGTCAATCTACCGCTCCCTTGTACCATCACTCGTGAACAAGACCCCGAGATACTTGAACTCCTCCACTTGAGGCAAGAGCTCATCCCCAACCCAGAGAGGGCTCTCCACCCTTTCCCGCGTGAGAACCATGGCCTCGGATTTGGAGGTACTGATCCTCATCCCAGCCGCTTCACACTCGGCTGCAAACCGATCCAGTGAAAGCTGAAGTTCACGGCCTGATGTCCCCAATAGGACCACATCATCTGCAAACAGCAGCGATGTGACCCTGAGGTCACCAAACCGGACACCCTCCATCCCCTGACTGCGCCTAGAAATTCTATCCATAAAAATTATGAATAGAATCGGTGACAAAGGGCAGCCCTGACGGAGTCCAACTCTCACTGGGAACAAGTCTGACTTACTGCCGGCCATGCGAACCAAATTCCTGCTTTGTTTGTACAGGGCTTGAATGGCTCGTAGCAAAGAGCCATGTACTCCGTACTCCCAAAGCACCTCCCACAGAATACCCCGGGGAACACAGTCGAATGCCTTCTCCAAATCCACAAAGCAAATGTGGACTGGTTGGGCAAACTGCCATGAACCCTCCAGAATCCTGGAGAGGGTAAAGAGTTGGTCCAGTGTTCCACGACCAGGGCGGAACACACACTGCTCCTCCTGAATCCGAGGACTCTAATAGCTAAAAGCATAGTTGCCCTTCTGTTAGCATTCATGGCTCTAGGCTGAAGTATAAACTTGAACACAAAACACCACTGTAGGGACAGTAACAATCACATGTAAAGTGCATCTAGACTTCACATTTAGCATTATGCTATAATGCACAAGTATCATTTTGCAAAAGCAATTACATTCATGAATTAGAAAAATAAGAGTTAATTAAGAGACACTAACGAAAGCTTTTTGGGCACAGGACTCATCGGTCTATACAGCTACGTCCACATTAGGGGCTGAAGTGGCACAAGTCTGAAGTTTTACCCCACTGTGACTATGTGGACACACAAATCTGATCTTTTTAATCCATCCTTAACCACTTTCATATGTGGTACTAGATTGGATATGTATCTAATCCGTGGACATGCGACCTTAATAAGTCAGCATTACCAAGGCAGCAGCGCCAAACAGGAGTTAAAGTCTGTAAATGGTGGAAAAGCAACACATCTCATCTTTTTCACCTTCATCTCGTTCTAATAATGAACAGTTGAGAGCTGTTCAGAGTTAACTGTCTTTGGACATGAGGCTTGTTCTGCTCATTAGTTAGTTTGTTGTTCATGATGCATGTGATTCGTTCACTGACTGATTAAGATGTGTACATGTAGGTCAGTTCAGGATGCTGGCTTGTTCACATTAATGACTGGTTTGAACTACTTACCTAAAGGAATGTGAACCATATCAGATGGATCAGATCTGAGCAAAAATCGGATTTGAGCAGTGAGGCTTGTAATATGAATGTAGCCAATGACTTCTCCAAATGAACTGTTTTAGCTCATTAACCAAGGATTATACAAAAATAGCATGTGCAAGTGTGCAAATTCGATGTTCTAAAAGTCCTGCTTATGATATGAAGAATGACATAATCCATCGTCTTAGCAAAATCATATTGTTATTTTGCCTTCCCCTTTGTATATGCAAATGCAATAAAGGACTAATAAAATGATCAAAGGGCCCAAGAAATAAATACTATATGTATTATTTGTCTACATTCATATGTTTTTAAAAGAGTGAAATTTATTTTAGTGTAGAAAGGTACCTGTTCAGACTTTTGCACCCCAAAGACACTATCTTTCATTTTCACTTGGTAATGAAAACCACATCTTATTTGGTGAGCACTGATGTCTCTCATCCACAAAAAAACATCTTTATTTCAGATTCTCAGAAAACAGAGTGCCAGTAGTGTCTTGCATTTTTGCAGTCAATCTACAAAGACAGTGGAAGAAATAACAGCATTATTGGACCCATATGCATATAAGCTATAGGCTATTTAACAGGCAGTAGTGACAGATTAAAGACCCAGTGTTTCATTGCCAAGTTTCTGGGCAATTCTCTGCCAAAAGACGTTCTTTACTGTGCTTTTGTAGTCTTTGCAATGTTTTTATTGTGCAGGTTTTTGTAGACATGCATTCTAAACCAGTCAGCAACCATTTTAATTCTAAACGATGTGAGTGTGAGCAGTTTAGTTCATTTGTTGTTTAGTTTGTTTTAGCAGATCAGTTTTCAATGCATTTGGTCACATAGTTATGCAGCGTTGCAGGAGGGCGAGAATTGCCCTGAGCACTGGAGCCCTCTAAGTCCACACTTTGATAATTTCAACAATGTGTGGACATAGAGAGCAATAGACCTCTGCAGTGCTGTGCTTAAAAGCATGCATTTGAGACAGACTGTTGCACCACACTGGCTAAGTTATGTTACAAACCCTACATGTTCTTCTTAAATTAGCAACTTTGCTCATGTATGGTGGCTTAATATAGATGATAAGCATAGTGCAGCTCAAACACAAAAGAAACATCTCAGGAAATTTAGAGTAACAGGCCACTCCTGAGTCCACATCGATATCTCCAGAGTGCTCTAAGGGCGATTAAACAGGGTTCATTAGTGCCCTTCTGAATGCTAAAATTGGGACACTCTGTGGCCTCGCAGGCACGTGCAAATGAGGTCTGCATGTGTGCCAAATGGGAACTTCTGCAGCCAAGTTGCCATGGAAGCAGCACGCTTTCAATTTGAATTTCCGTCACATGAATTTTTTGGTATGTAAATTACAACAGGATTGTGCAAAGGCCTTCGAGTCAGGCGGCTATAATCTGCAGGCCTGTATGCTTGCGTCAGTGAGCAGGATCTAAGCAGGATCTAAGGGTCTCACCTGTAAAAAACCTTTTTAATTGTGTTTGAGAGCAGGACTCATAAACATACCTCGGCTCACAAAACAAGGGCTTCGTTGTAGCTCCATGTGCATCTTAACGTACCTCATATTTCCAGCATGTCGCTCCGTCTCCCAGCCAACAGAGCCGGGGTCCACATTAAGCACTACAACAGGCCAAGCAACTGAAATGACAAGCATGTGTGCAACTTTAAGGCTAGCCTATACATAATGGAATGCAGCGCTGTTACAATTGAATTTATTGCTTGATGACTCAAGTAGAAGTAAAGGTAGCAAAATACCTTGATTAAATAATTCTCAGGTTTGTACTTCTGAAGTAATGAGTTCCAGCTTGCTTTACACAGTGAAACTTACATGCAACTAGTTGCATGTTAAGAGTTGCCTGCAGCACAATTTCCATGCAATTCGTGGAAAAAAAAGTGGCATGCAACACATTCCATTACACCACAAGTTAGCCAAATAAAAAAAGGTTATAAATGTGTTATGTCAAAGATGGTTCTTCTTTGCAGAAACATTTGGTGGTCATATGCAACATCAGTCATAATACTTTGCATGCAAAAAGAATGAAAAAGAATGCTTTACTATCTACAAAAAAATATAGCTATTTTTGCCATATTACCTACTTTTTGCATGATACCTAATGCAGTTGTTGTGTTCATTTGGTAAAATAATGTGCTCTAACAAAGCCATAAATTCATTTTGTGTCACAAACTACCATTTTAAACAAGAAAACAGATTAGTAGAAATGTAAATTGTACATCAGTCATGCTTTATTATTAATATAATGAAAAGAAACATCAATGGCCATGTTTACCTTTAGCCTAACAATCCATTAATAATCCAACTAATAGCACAATTGGAATTGACTATGTACAAGTATACATTTCAATCAGAATAGGCTATTGCGACTAAGGCCATTCGGAGTATAATTTCAATCTGATTGAACGAGGTGGGAAATCTTGTAAATAATCTGGTTAAGAGAAAAATAATAACCATGTAAATGCCTGTATCTGATTACATTCCCAATCAGAAAGTTGTTATGTTCTGCGCATGTGCGTCATGTCATAGCAGGAGTGTATAACATTCAACATGGCGGGAGCAGAAACTGGTCTTCAAGGGAGACAAAGTTTGTGCTTTGAACTTTAAAAGATGGCAGTGCGACGGGCGTCCAGCTTATGTGCCTCAAAACATGACATGCTTTTTTAATAAGAACATGTGAAGTATGTTGTAGAGCTGCGACAATTTTAAAGCAATTAAAAACCAAAAAATGCAGCTCACTGCTGCTCTTCTCGCTCTGACTGGACTCAAATGATGCTTGTTCTCATGGTAATGTCTACAATAAGCGGTGCTCTACGCATGCATGTAAATTTGGATCTGATCACTTGTATTGCGCATGTAAACAAAGATTTTCCATCAGATTGTTGAATAGAGAGAGCAAATAAACACTTCAGCCTTCATCTATAATCAGAATGTCTTCAATCAGATTGGTAAAAAATCTTGGCATGTAAACATCGCGAATAAGGTGTGTTCCCTGACATCCACTGTGTATTTTGTACACAAGCTGTAGCTTGGCAGATTGATGTTAAACCCTCTATTTATCAGATAACGTAGAAGAACAAAGTTCTGGAAGTTATGACAGGACATGCCGTTGAGTGGATTTCTCTTCGTGGAGACTCCAACCATATAAACACAACCAATAATAAGCTCTTGCTGAACTGCACTCTAAATGAGCTTGCATATTGGCTTGAACAAAATAGCACATTCAACAATAAAGGAAGCCTTGTGCATCTTTTACACAGTGATAGGAAACATGGCAGCTCACAGAAAGCTCTGCTTCTGCACATTGAGCTTCATCAAATAAATTTACTGTTAACAGGGATGTGTGTACACGGCAGTCTTTCTTTTCTTTTTTGGGCCTTGCACCAGGCTGTGGATGATTCATGTGGTTAATTTTGGTCAGGCAAGATGTGGGTTAAAAGGCCATGACAATAAAACAAATAGAGTAATTGAATGTATAAATAATAGCGGCTTGTGGGGGCCCTTGGTGGCTCCTAAGTGATTACTTACACCACTTATAGCTAGAAACTCACTCACTTCTGTGGCATTGCTCCAAAGAATGCTTTTTGGCACCTTTATTTTTAAGAGTGCAGCTGTTGCAGAGATTGCTGAAGTGAGAGGGTTTTAGCTGCAGGAGGGAAAACATAAAGTGAGGGGGCTTGGATGAGACAGGGACAGAAAATAGTAGATGGTTTAGGGCTTCTTTTTATTTCTCGCTCATCCAGGGGTTTGGAGAGAGAGCAGAGGGAGCGGTGGGTGAGGACTGGGGGGTTAAATGAAGAGAGCCATTGTCTTGGAGCTTGTGTGGAGGTCTATGATGAAGCTTGAGTTGAGTGCGCGTAAAGTTTGGGATAGTAATTATGGCCAGATGTTTTGCAGCTCAGCACTGTATACCCACGAGGATCAATGTATATATATATATATATATATATATATATATATGTATGTGTGTGTGTGTGTGTGTGTGTGTGTGTGTGTGTGTGTGTGTGTGTGTGTGTGTGCGCGTGGTGTGTATGTGTGTTATGTGTGCATGTACGTTTGTGTGGAACTGAAGAGACAACTTTGATTAAAAATCCAGTATAACCTCTTCTAGCTTGAACTATAGTGGCATAAGACAAATGTACTGCTGGATACATGATGATCTCATCCTTCATATGGATTGCATAGAATAACTGTACTGTTTGTAAGAGCCTGGCCAGGACACACACACACAGGCTGCAGTGATGCATGCATGCCTGCTATTCATGCCATTGGACGAGAGAGCCAGATTTTATTTTCTCCACAGTGAGCTGGACTCCATAAGCCATCTGGTTATTGTACACTTCAGGACTGAGCATGGTTTAGTTTTAAGAGCCACAACCTTCACGCTGAGCAATAGTCCTGCCAAAAATCTAATATACTGATCAGCCAAGACATGTTTGGTGTCTGAAGTTTGTATCTTTAGTTTTGCGCTGGAGATGTGAAAGTAATGTAGCTAATACCCTGCTCACACACCAGCACAGACCAGCATGTAGTCATTTATTCTGGACTGGTGCTGATTAGTGGTCAAATAGTGTGATCATGCTGCCTGACCAGCATAACATCCACGAAGCTACTGAAGTCAATAGTCACCCAAATCTTTTCCATAAATACATTCATGAAACCTCTCTCAAACAGCTCAAACTGGATCCAGCATTTTGCTAAGGTTGCACAGGCTTGTCCATGTAGTTTAGCACACAGCATGACTTTTTGTAAACTATGAAGCTGAGAAACTTCACTGTGTCGCTGAGTGCAGCCGGTAGCCTTTTTTTGACAGGTCTAGTGCTGAATTCGGATTCCTCAAAGGCTCTAATGATCTAAAAAACTGAAAAACAACAAAAATGGAGACATTAGGTTTTGTTCCAACATGTAATGCTGGGTTTCCGAATCAGACACATGCAGATAAAGATGAGCCTGGAAGATTTACTCAAATGGAGATGAGTGGGGTTAACACCAGACCAGATCAATAACCAGAATAGCCAAACACAATTTCTTAAGAGGGTCGTAACTAGAGAAACACATACACGAAACAACAAAGCCAAAATGGGAGCAATAATTGTAAATGGGAGAAAAAAAATGCAAGGTCAAACACAGAACAGCAATCAAAAAATCAAACTTAACCTGTCAAACTTAACCTCTGAAAGGGCTGTATCAAAAAATCTCAGCAAATCCGCGAGTCAGCTGTGCTTTTATTTTTACTTAACGTTTTGCTATGACCCCAAGTGGCTGTTGTTTATTCTGAAATCACAGTGGCAAAAAATAGGTACTGAATACTTGAATGATACAAAATTAATTTGTTTCATATAAAAAAATTACATTAGCTGTGGATAACTGTTAAACCTCTGTAAATGTCGCCAGTGTACAGCAGGCTTTTATAAACTGCCCATTCACTTGAACTAGACACCTTTTAATTTATTTATGTACTTATTTAATTTTGTGGCCCTGTCCCATAGACTGTTGTATTGGGAGGGGGTGGGACCACACATTATGTTGCAGTGCATGCCGGGAACTGTAGTGCAGCTGGTGGTGAAATGGACTAATATTAAACAGAAAATCAAAATATATTTGTGGGCCATGGATTGTGCCATGGGTCTGACTTGGCAGGCCTTGTGTTTGGCACATTAACATGTGTTTTGTGTCTAGATCATATCTGGATAAGCTTTGGCTGAATTAATTTTACACTTTCCTCTAAAATGCATCCCCAGTGTGACCATGATATCTGATCGCCTTTTTCCCATGTGAAAAGCGCATCAGTGCATTTTACTTTTATTTTCTTTTTCTCAAGTCAGCGAGTCTGTGTCAATGGCTGAAAGTGCAAGAAGGAATTTGGTTTGTAGCAAACTTCATTTTTGTGTATCCTCCATAATTTGTTTCATTGTTTATCTTCTCACCTGCTGATAAGATAATTGTACACAGATAATGTGGTCAAAATGCATCTCAGACCACCTCAGACTATGGTTTGAATGCCTTTCTAGAAAAATCAGCATAGATCAGCATGCCTGGTCACCAGCAAAACCAGCATATGTTGTGCTAACGCTGCACTGAACAAGCTGTACAGTGCTATCAGCGACCTCCAGAACACAAACCCAGATGGACTATTTATTGTTTCTGGAGATTTTAACCATGCCAATCTGAAGTCAGTACTCCGCAAATTTCATCAGTATGTGGACTTTGCAACCCGTGAGGCTAACGTGCTGGATCTTGTTTACACAAACATCTCCAGCGCGTGCAGGGCCGAGCCCCGCCTCCACTACGGCTACTTGGACCACATCTCTGTGATGCTCATCCCAGCATACAGACCGCTCATCAGACATGCCAAACCAGACCAGAAGCAAGTGATAACCTGGCCGCCAGGAGCAAACTCTGCTCTTCAGTACTTTTTTTTTTGAGCACACTGACTGGGAAATGTTCAGAGTAGCAGCAATTACCGGTGACTCCATCAACCTGGAGCAGTACACAGAATCAGTGTCTGGCTACATCAGCAAGTGCATTGATGATGTTACTGCCTCCAAACCCGTCACAACTCACCCCAACCAGGAAACATGGATTACTGCAGAGGTGCGCATGTTGCTGAGAACCCGTGACAAGGCTTTCAAGTCAAGGGACAAAGCAAGCCTCAGGGTGACAAGAGCCAAGCTCTCGGGCCATCAAAGATGCTAAGTGTGCCTACTCAAAGAAAATCCATGATCATTTTCAAAACACTGCTGACACAGGGCGCATGTGGCAGGGCATCCAGGCCATCACCAACTACAAGTCACCTCCACCTGCTTATGACAGTGATGCCTCCCTTCCAAACATACTTAACAACTTCCATGCTCAGTTTGAGGCACAGAACGGCACGACGGTGAGGAAAACCACACCTCCTTCAAGTGAACAGGTACTGTGTCTGTCCACTGCTGATGTGCGGAAAACTCTACACAGAGTCAACCCATGAAAAGCACCAGGATCCGACAGCACACCAGGCAGAGTGCTCAGAGAATGCACTGAACAGCTGGCTGATGTTCTCACAGACATATTCTCTCTCTGAGCACTGCAGTCGTTCCAATGTGCTTCAAGTCTACCATCACCATCCCTGTGCCGAAGAAGTCTCCGGTGTCCTGCCTCAATGACTACCGTCCCGTTGCCCTCACTCCCATCATCATGAAGTGCTTCGAGAGGCTTGTCATGAGGCAGCTTCCTCCTTCACTGCACCCACTTCAATTTGCATATCGCCCCAACTGCTCAACAGACGATGTCACCTCCACCACACTCCACCTGGCTCTCACCCACCTGGAAAATAAAGACACCTACGTCAGAATGCTGTTCCTAGACTTTAGTTCAGTGTTCAACACCATCATTCCTCAGCAGCTTATTGGAAAGCTGAGCCTGCTGGGCCTGTACACTTACCTCTGTAACTTGATCCTGGATTTCCTATCTGAGAGGCCTCAGTTAGTCAGGATAGGAAATAACATCTCCAGTGCCACCACACTGAGCACCAGTGCCCCTCAGGGCTGTGTTCTCAGCCCACTGCTGTTCACTCTACTGACTCACGACTGTACTGCATCATCAAGTTTGCTGATGACACGACTGTGGTGGGTCTGATTAACAGGAATGACAAGTCAGCATACAGAGAGGAAGTGCAGCGGCTAATGGACTGGTGCAGAGCCAACAACCTGTGTCTGACTGTAGACAAAACTAAGGAGATGGTTGGTGACTTCCGAAGAGTGTGAGGTAACCACCCCCCACTGAACATCACTGGCTCTGCTGTGGAAATCGTCAGGAGCACCAAGGTGTCCATATCACAGATAACCTCACCTGGTCCCTTAACGCCAACTCCATAGCCAAGAGAGCCCAGCAGCGCCTCTACTTCCTGCGGAGACTGAAGAAAGCTCACCCCCCCCCTCCCATCCTCACCATGTTCTACAGGGGGACTGTGGAGAGCATCCTGAGCAGCTGCATAATTCGCTTGGTTTGGGAATTGCACCGCCTCAGACCGCAAGACCCTACAGCGTATAGTGAGGACAGCTGAGAAGATCATTGGGGTCTCTCTCCCCTCCATCATGGACATCTACACCATACATTGTATCCAGAAAGCCACTAGCATTGTGGATGACCCCATCCATCCCTCCCGCACTTTTTTCACTGCTGCCATCTGGCAGAAGGTACCGGAGCTTCCGTGCCACCATCGCCAGAGTCTGCAACAGCTTTATTCCTCAAGCAATCAGGTTTTTAAACTCACAAGGACTGAGCTAACCTCCACCCCCCCTCACACACATACTCCACACACACAACTCTTTTGATGCTCTACTTGCACTATCTGGCACATTGCTGCTACACTGTGTTTTCATTGTTTTACTAATTTTTTTTTTCTACCTCAGTAACTGCTGTGTTTATGTATGTCATCTCACTGTGTTACTCACAGATCACAGCATGTTTAATATCTCTGCACCTTATTCCACTACCTCATGTCCAGAATGAGTGCTGTGTCGGTGCTGCACTGTCCTGTCTGTTTACTGTGTCTAATGTCTGTTTAATTTATTGCATTTATTATTTCTAGTTAAATTTTTTGTTTGCACACTCTGTCTGCACGTTCTCACTTTGTACTTTTTTGTTCCTTGTTGCACCGTGTTGTTCCTGGAAGAACGTAATTTCACTCCGCTGTGTACTTGTATATAGATGGAATGACAATAAAAGCCTCTTGACTTGACTTGGCTGTAATCGTATCATATGTTTGGCTTTTGAATTGGTGGTTAGATTTGAAGGCTGCATGCAGAACACAAATACAAAGGGCTTCTGTGTTTGGCCCCACTGAATGGCCCACACATCATCAAAACATACACAATATTAAGCACAGGACATGTCCAGAAAATCCCCTCTAAAGCCAAATGAAATAAAACATTGACCAGATGTTTGATTTACAGAGGGTTGTGAACACAAGCTGGCTTAAAGATGGCTTTTGAGTGAGTTACTGCTGATTAACTACTGTCATAATTACTGCAGTAAGCATAAACACCCCCCTCTCTCTCTCTCTCTCTCGCTCTCGCTCTCTCTCTCTCATGTAGCCTCTTTCTGCAGGCCACCCAGTGGTCACTCTGCCAGCAGAATGAATGGAAATTGACTTAAATATTTTAATGAACCTTTTAGTAAAGCAGTTCTCACTCTCTCCAGTGGTCTGTCCCAGGCTGCAGCTGTAGAATGTGATTGGTATGCAGTGTCGGCTCCACATCATGTGTAGAAATCTATGCAGAATCAGCAGGTTACAGGTGAACAAGATCACATTTAGTAGGTATAAGTAGCTCTTTTTTTGCATGTTTTAATGTTGTGGTAACATTAAATGACATTGAATCATTTTTGAACATTTAAACATGAGAATCCAACCTTGGGTGCAGCCACAGTTGTTATATATTGTTGTATATAGTCATTAATAACTTCATTCTGGATACGATGACAACTGTTATACTGGGATGGTTAAGGAAAGATGGTTACGATATTGCGCTGATCCACCACTGGCTGCACTGTCATTGGAGCTTGCAAACATGCATGCAAAAGGGTCATAAGAAGAGGCTCATGGGAAGTGTGAGCCCTCAGTAAAAAGGGACTTGTTGTTTGTTAGTTTGGGACGTGTGTATTAGTTTACTGTGTTTATGTGCCGAGTGGTGGGTTTAGTTAGTCTAGTTAAGTGACTATTCCAGAGTTGAATGTTGTGGCTGACCATAGCTATTTAGTTTTTTTGGGAAAGTGGCTTTACTGATGTGTTAAAAATAAAAGGGCACGTTTGGGCAGAAGTTATGGCCTCTTCTGACTCCTCTTCTGCACGACAATGCAATATCTTAAATGAATTGCCAATAATAATAACCAATAATGGAGGCCTTTTACATTAGACAAACTTTGGCTAGCATACTGTAGCTGTGTAGCTGAAGGGGTCATAGCGCAGGGGTCACTAACACACAGCTCTAGAATACTCTGTGTATGAAATGTTTCTCTGTGTTGAGCTGCTAATGAGCAATGTTGGGTGAAATGAGAGGGGTGAAAACCCCCTGCTGTGAAAAATTATTCACACCTTTCCACAAAGACGCTTTCTTTATATTAAAAAAATACTGTACAACTGATGCAATTAAAAACAGTTTATGAACGCAATATAAACACTTTTGTTTTGTTTTGTAAACGCTGACTTCCTCTATGAAAACAAAAATCCAGTTCTTCTGGTTTTATGAATCACAGTTTATATCAATTATATTATTGAAGAAAAATAATGCATTGTGTATAAGTTGCTTTTTCATGGCAGCTGTGAAAACTGGTTAAAAGAGAATTCTTTTTTTTCACTTCTGCATCGTTCAATAATTAAGATGTAAACAAGGTCATGTGGTCAGAGTGATTTGATGTGAAATGGTTCATTGCAGAGAAGCTTACAGACTTCTTTGAAGTGGTGATGGGAACCAGGGGTCACTGTGTCTACAACACAAATATATCCATTTTATTTACTAACCAAAACCACCAGTGAACCTACACAATTCTCCTAATTTGATAATGCTGATGAATGGTATTGGAATCTAAGAACCTTCATAAAACAATGTCTCAGACATCAGACAAACATCAGAGTATGTTTATAGCATAACAAATTAATTATGCACATGCATCCCCTTTAAGGGACCTCCCATACTGTAGTTCACAGGGAAGGCCAAATTAAGACACTACAGCACACACTCTGTGTCTTCTCTGTGGACTGTGATGACACTCAGCACACACTGGAGGCCAAACTTTGTAGCAATTAATCATCAGAAGATGGAGGCTGTTAGTGAATGAGTGACTGATGCTATTGTGTCAGCTGTACAGATCTGCGCTGTCTGAGAGGCAGCGTGTGTATTTCTCACGGCTTCTAAACATTCCTTATCTGAGCGGAGAAGTAAAGAGAGGAGTAAACTACTATAACCCCCCCCACCCCCCACCCCCCTGATTGATCTCTCTCTCTCTCTCTCTCTCTCTCTCTCTCTGTCTCTCTCTCTCAGCTGCTTTTTTGTTTCTAAATGTATTTAGTGCCTGATTGCATGTGTTCTGGGTGGAGTGGCACACACAGAGTGCTCTGTATACAGGTTTTGTATGAGTGCAAATGCTAACATGACTAGCAGTAAATAACAAAGCAACTTTTAAAGAGCCATTAAAGACTAACAAAACCTCAAAAAGGTTCTATATAGAACCATTTACAACACGTTTTCTATCAATCTGAAGAACCGTTTAACAATGCACAGAACCTGTAATCATGTAACATATTCTTGGTTCTGTATAGAACTGTTTTCTTTACTAAAGAACCCCTGAAGAACCATCTTTTTTAAGAGCATAGAAAAACTTAGAGTCAGAATTGTTCACAGTGGTGGTGATAGGAACCAGACGTCTGACAAGTCTAAAGCTCCTTCACAGAAATAGAAGAGTTATGAACATGTTGCCTGGTACATGAGAGGTGATAGTTTTGAGAAGATTTCAAACCTGTTTTTCAACCCATCCGTGGTGTAAGGGTGCAGGGTTTTGTGAGGCAAAATATTTTCAGATTTACCTAAAATTTTATTTGACCATTATCAACATTAAATATTAAAACACAGAATCTTTACTAGTCAGTTTGCACAGTAGATGCAGTGTCTACATTTGCATAGGCATAGTGACCCCTGGTTCTTATCACCACCACTGCAAAGAAAGAGTCTGTTTCTCTGCAATTAACACTTTCAAATTGAAATACTCAGAACAGTGTTATTGTTATCGATTTACAATGATGGGATTATGCATGTGTTTTGATAACTCATTTAATTTGTCCTCTAATTTATACATTTTTCCCTTCGACCAAATGTCGACAACCAGAAAAGACATGTTTAGCTTTGAAAGTTTTGAAATTACACTACAAAGCTAACGTGGCTAACAAGTAATAGAAGCTTATAGCCTGTAGTTATCACAATTGACACTGTATGACATATTCATCTCAGAATCAAGCAAAAGTAAAGACAACATTCACAAATCATAGCTGTTGCTTAATATATTAGCCATGCTATGAACTATGTAGTTTTTTATAGATAATAGTGTGTCAAATTGTGATGTAGGTGTGCAGTTTACATGATAGGTTGGTCTTCCATTACTTGTTAGCCACATTAGCCAATTAGCTTCATTGCAAAACTCAAAAACAAACATCATACACTAAAATATCTTGGCTGACTATCACTTTAAAAGATGTTCTCCTAGGATGCTAACATTAGGTCCAGGTGGCTCATGGAGAGCAGTGAATTGCAGGTTTTTGACAAAGAACAAAAATTGAGTCTTTTAGTTTATGACCTATAACTAGCTGCTGAGGGCAGCTGATATGACCTTTGTGAGGTGAGGCAGATCTCTTAAAACCAAGGACAAAAAGTCTTAAACCTTTTCTTTAAAAGTGTATTATTAATGCCAATTATTGAAATATCTTCCATCTCCCTCTTTCTCTCTGTCTGGAAGGTTACTAACAACAGAAGTTAGTAAAAAATCAGGCTAAATTTATTGCTGTCCATTCCAACTTGTTAAAGACAGAGATCTAATTTTACAGCCAGTGTCAGATGTTAATGGATGAGGTTTATTGTGTAAATGTTAAGCCACTGACCATTGGCCTCCTGGGAGAGCACACAGTTGGCAAAGGCATAAAAACCTTTCTCTAAACTCATCACTTCTCTGGAATCACTGCTGTTCATGTATTTTGGCATCAAGTGGTCCACAGGCAGGTCTCGAAGAGCTGTCCATGCCTCCAGGCCCATTGATTGGACCTAATTGAAAGCATGTGTGTGCCTGGCCTCTGTTTAACCTGTGTCTCCATACCTTAGCTGGTAAGGCATCCATATGCCTATGAAATTCATATTTACCACTGTTATTCTCTCATTTCTCTTCACTTTTACTGAAAGGTAATATTCCCAGGTTAGCATTTTCAGAAAGCACCCAACACATCTTCTGCTAAACTACTTATGTACTTCCATCATGGTAAAGTTTTCATCAGCTGAACTCAATAAATGACAAAAAGTAGACAGCATTGACAGTAATAGAAAGAAAGAGCAGAGGTCAGAGCTAGCGAAAGTGGCTACAGTGTGGGAGTGAAGGGCCACTAGGCTAACAAGGTTTTCATTAGAAGCCATCACTCAACACTTTCACAAGAGAGATCAGCTGTGTGTAAGGCCTGGTGTGAGGCAGAGGGGGAGGTTTTCCTGAGCTGGGGATATTGAGGTGCTGTTGTTGGCGTGCAGAGATCAAAGCTCACTAGCAAAAATTACTGCCCCTCAAGTACACTGTCTCCTAGAGTTGACTAGCTAAAGTAAATATTGATTAGCTCAAGTACTCTGCCCATCAAAAGTTGACTAGATAAAGTAAAAGTTGACTAGCTAAAGTAAAAGTTGACTAGCTAGTATACACTGCTGTTGAAAAGTTGACTAGATAAAGTAAAAGTTGACTAGCTAAAGTAAAAGTTGACTAGCTAGTATACACTGCTGTTGAAAAGTTGACTAGATAAAGTAAAAGTTGACTAGCTAAAGTAAAAGTTGACTAGCTAGTATACACTGCTGTTGAAAAGTTGACTAGATAAAGTAAAAGTTGACTAGCTAGTGTACACTGCTGTTCAAAAGTTGACTAGATAAAGTAAAAGTTGACTAGCTCAAGTACACTGCCCCTAAAAAGCTGATTACCTAAAGTTAAAATTGACTAAAGTACATTGCCATTCAAAAGTTAACTAGTTGAAGCACACTGTCCCTAAAAAGTTGACTAGCTAAAGTTGATGAGTTAGAGTACACTGCCCCTCGAATGTTGACTTGGCAGAGTAAAAGTTGACGAGTTAGAGTACACTGCCTCTCAAAAGTTGAGTAGTTAAATTGCACTTCCCCTCAAAAGTTGACTAGCTAAAGTACACTTCCCCTCAAAAGGTGACTAGCTAAAGTACACTTCCCCTCAAAAGGTGACTAGCTAAAGTACACTTCCCCTCAAAAGGTGACGAGCTAAAGTACACTTCCCCTCAAAAGTTGACTCGTTAAAGTACACTTCCCCTCAAAAGTTGACTCGTTAAAGTACACTCCACCTCAAAAGTTGACTTGTTAAAGTACACTTCCCCTCAAAAGTTGACTCATTAAAGTACGCTTCCCCTCAAAAGTTGACTAGCTAAATTACACTTCCCCTCAAAAGTTGACCAGCTAAATTACACTTCCCCTCAAAAGTTGACTCGCTAAAGTACACTTCCCCTCAAAAGTTGACTAGCTAAAGTACACTTCCCGTCAAAAGTTGACTAGTTAAATTACACTTCCCCTCAAAATGTGACTAGCTATAGTACACTTCCCCTCAAAAGTAGACTAGCTAAAGTACACTTGCCCTTAAAAGTTGACTAGCTAAAGTACACTTCTCCTCAAAAGTTGACTAGCTAAAATACACTTCCCCTCAAAAGGTGACTAGCTAAATTACACTTCCCCTCAAAAGGTGACTAGCTAAAGTACACTTCCCCTCAAGATGTGACTAGTTAAATTACACTTCCCCTCAAAAGGTGACGAGCTAAATTACACTTCCCCTCAAAAGTTGACTAGCTAAATTACACTTCCCCTCAAAAGGTGACTAGCTAAATTACACTTCCCCTCAAAATTTGACTAGCTAAATTACACTCCCCCTCAAAAGTTGACTAGTTAAAGTACATTCCCCTCAAAAGGTGACTAGCTAATGTACACTCCACCTCAAAAGTTGACTAGCTAAATTACACTTCCCCTCAAAAGTTGACCAGCTAAATTACACTTCCCCTCAAAAGGTGACAAGCTAAATTACACTTCCCATCAAAAGTTGACTAGTTAAATTACACTTCCCCTCAAAAGTTGACTAGCTAAAGTACACTTGCCCTTAAAAGTTGACTAGCTAAAGTACACTTCTCCTCAAAAGTTGACTAGCTAAAATACACTTCCCCTCAAAAGGTGACTAGCTAAATTACACTTCCCCTCAAAATTTGACTAGCTAAATTACACTCCCCCTCAAAAGTTGACTAGTTAAAATACACTTCCCCTCAAAAGTTGACTAGCTAAATTACACTTCCCCTCAAAAGGTGACTAGCTAAATTACACTTCCCCTCAAAAGGTGACTAGCTAAATTACACTTCCCCTCAAAATTTGACTAGCTAAATTACACTCCCCCTCAAAAGTTGACTAGTTAAAATACACTTCCCCTCAAAAGGTGACTAGCTAATGTACACTCCACCTCAAAAGTTGACTAGCTAAAGTACACTTGCCCTTAAAAGTTGACTAACGTACACTTCCCCTCAAGATGTGACTAGCTAAATTACACTTCCCCTCAAAATGTGACTAGCTAAAGTACACTTCCCCTCAAAAGTTCACTAGCTAAATTACACTTCCCCTCAAAAGGTGACTAGCTAAAGTACACTTCCCCTCAAGATGTGACTAGTTAAATTACACTTCCCCTCAAAAGGTGACTAGCTAAAGTACACTTCCCCTCAAGATGTGACTAGTTAAATTACACTTCCCCTCAAAAGGTGACTAGCTAAAGTAGACTTGCCGTTAAAATGTGACTAGCTAAAATACACTTCCCCTCAATGATGGCTGAGTTGGCCATTTTTCAATAATCTCCTGCTGTGTAGTCTATTACAGTTTGAGTTCTTGTTAGTGCAGGATGTTATTGAGGGAACAAATGTCAGATACATATGTAAGAAACTGACAATCTTTTGCCGTAATGATAGCCTTTATCCTACATTTAGCTTTAGCATAGCAGTCTGCTAGAGGGCTGTTTTGTCCTGCTCCTCCATTAGTCAGCTGCATCAGACAATGGCATGCTCTTTGGCCTGGCCTTGCATCAAGCTGAGAATACGCAGTTCAACAGCAGCTACTGACAACATGAAAGACTGAAATATTTACTGAAATTTGTTTGACTGGAGCTCCTTGTTCATGTATTAATACGTTAAAATGAAAGAAAGGAAGGGTGGAAGAACGCCTGGACAGTAAGAAAGAAAACAAATAGAAAATCAAAGATAGAATCATAAATTGAATTAAACTAAACTTGAGACTATAATCGCTCCATCTACTTCTTTCTAATCACCGCTGCTGGCCTGCAGCCAGGCACAGTGAGACAGCAGACGATTAAATAAAGGCAGTTGTACTTGAGACTTGTGGATTTGCTCTAGATTCACTAACAGGAAGCCGCTGACTGGGCAGTTAAAACTTTGGACAAATCGGCACAGTAATTGGTTGGCAGTTGAAGGCCGCTGCTGTAAATCAAATTCTTCACTGTAAGCATCTCTCCCAGAGACCCCTGATAGAAAACAGCAAACACATGAGCTCCCTCTATAACCACAACACTCTGATGCCTGTAAAGAATTAACGTTTTTCATGAGGTGTGCAAAACCAGGAAAATACGTTAATGAAATCACGTCTCTTTTTTTTAAATATAAAATTACCTTCAATGTATGGAAGCTATTTGGTGAGATAGATAAGAGTGCTTATCTTAAAACATTTGCAGATGTTCTATGCTTCATGTGAGAGAGAGGAATTCAAGCCTGCATATTAAAGTGATCCACAAATCCAAATTGAGGAAAAAAGTACAGAACACCATTAAACAATGACATTGAGAAACGCAGTAGGCTTTTAATTTCATTTTGGTTCCATAGCTCATTGTTTGTTCATCCCAGTGCAGACGAATTAGATTAAGATAAAAGTAATTTAAGTTAACTCCAAATTGCCAACAATCAAAAATGCACTGGAGAAAAAAAATAAACCATGCTACTTTTTTCTGCATCTGGAGCTGGTGGAACTGGGATAAAGGGAGTTCAGAGCTCAGGCAGCTGCCAGTGATCATCTCTGGCCTGGCCAAAAAATATGGCTCCCCCAGGAGCTGCCCAGGCCAGAAAAGACACGTTTTTAAGAAACGTGATTTCCTCTTCTTGTTTGCCACGTCTCTGACGGTCGTCTGCTGTCACCTGAACCCTCTTTAAGTGTGATTAGTGGAGAATGGGTGAAGGAGGAAAACACAGGCTGTGCTTCACAGCTCCAACATTCATCATTTGGCTCCAAACCCTAGCACTTAGCCTCAACCTCTATTACTTAGCTCCTTCCTTTTACTTCCTTAACTTGGCTCTAACCTCCACCATTCATCTCAACTTTTTATTATCTAGCTCCAACCACCACCAGTTTTTTTTAACTTCTATTGTTTAGCTCCAACATTCACCACTTTAACTTCTATGATTTAGCTCCAACCTCCACCAATCATCTTCAACTTGTATTATTTAGCTCCAAATTCTATCACCTATATTTAACTTGTATTGTTTAGCTCCAACCTCCACCACTTTCTTTCTAACTTCTGTTGTTTGGCTCCAACCTCCACCACGTCTTTCTAATGTCTGTGGTTTAGCTCCAACCCACACCCATTTTAACTCCAAGTTCCACCACTTCTTTTTAACTTCTATTGCTTAGCTCCAAGCACCTCCACTCATCTGTAACTTCTATGATTTAGCTCCAGCCTCCACCAATCAGTGCCAGAACTCCACCACTTATGTCTAACTTGTGCAGTTCAGCTTCAACCTCCACCATTTATCTCTAACTTCCATTATTTGGCTTTTGACTACATCACTAACATTCTCTAACTTCTAGTTCATACCTCCACCATGTATCTCCAAGCTTCACTACTCATCTTTACCTCCTATTATTTAGCTCCAACCTCCACCAATAATCTTCAACTTGTATTATTTAGCTCCAAATTCTATCACCTATATTTAACTTGTATTGTTTAGCTCCAACCTCCACCACTTTCTTTCTAACTTCTGTTGTTTGGCTCCAACCTCCACCACGTCTTTCTAATGTCTGTGGTTTAGCTCCAACCCACACCCATTTTAACTCCAAGTTCCACCACTTCTTTTTAACTTCTATTGCTTAGCTCCAAGCACCTCCACTCATCTGTAACTTCTATGATTTAGCTCCAGCCTCCACCAATCAGTGCCACAACTCCACCACTTATGTCTAACTTGTGCAGTTCAGCTTCAACCTCCACCATTTATCTCTAACTTCCATTATTTGGCTTTTGACTACATCACTAACATTCTCTAACTTCTAGTTCATACCTCCACCATGTATCTCCAAGCTTCACTACTCATCTTTACCTCCTATTATTTAGCTCCAACCTCCACCACTTAGCTCCAAACCCGCCAATTATCTCTAACTTTTATAATTTAACTCTAAACAGGGGTGGTCTTTGCACTAGGCTAAAGTATGTAGCCGCGCAGGGCCCCTGAGCCATCAGTCCCATGAGAATGCAAATTAGAAATATGTTTTGATGTTAAATAACTTATCGCTGCTGTCGGAAGAAAAACCTATATCTCTATTTTGACATTTTTCAGTTTTGAAAATACCTGTTGCCTTTAACACTGTGTGATTTAATGAAGAATGGACCAAAAGACAAGGCCCAACTTGCAAAAACGTCTGGTTCCATTGACTTACATTAAAAGTAAAGTACCCCCCACTTTCTGTAATGTTACCATTTTGGAGATACAAAGTATTAAATAGAGATTCTTTTCCATTATGTCAGTGCAGTTCCCTAAATATGTTAAATAATGTCAGAATATTCTTACAACATTCTTAAAGTATTAGAATATAGATATATCAACTCCCAGCCTTGTCTAACCTAAAAATGTGCATCTGGGGGCCCCACATTCCTGTAGTTCGCCTAGAGCACTGCATTCACTAAATATGCCCCTGTTCTATGCTCCATTACTTAGCTCCAACCTTGCCACTTCACCCCAACCTTCAGCACTTGTCTCTAACATCTTCACTTTGGCTTTGCGCTGTTATTTAGCTTCAACCTCTGTCACTTATCTTTACTTCTATTATTTAGCTATAGCCTCCACCACTTATCTTTAACTTCTGTTAAGCCCTGACCTCCTTTCATTATCTTCAACCTTATTAGTAAGCTCCAACTTCCTTTATTTAACTGTAACCAACATAATAGCACTGCCACCAACAGCTACAATCTCCTTTATTTTCCCCCTAAACCGTATCACTTATGTCCAAGCTATATGTTTTAGCTCTAACCTCCAACACGTATCTCCAGTCACCTGTATTTAACACCAGCTTACCAAAACCATGATTTACCTATACTTTCAATGTTTAGCCTTAAGCCCTTTAATGGTCAGCAGGCCTAAGGTTTTATTGCACACTTCTATAACTTAAGAATACCTCAGCCAGTTTGCGTTGAAGTCCCTGTAGCTAGTAAATAATAATACTTAGTATGTAATAAGTCTGGGATTTTAAGGTTTTAACCTGCACTACGTAGCACCAATCTTCAGGATTTAACCCTGTTACCCCAAGAATTCTAGTGGTGGCATTGTGACTTTGGCTTTGAACTTTCATTTGGTCTTCATTTATTTTTCAAATGCTCAAGAGTCCATTGAACATTTATTTTTAATTAAATTTACAATTATAACATTTGGCAGACACACTTATCCAAAGTGACTTCCAATTAAATTGTTTTTGTAAATTTTACCAGTGACGTTTGTGTTAGGAGTCTTGCCCAAGGACTCATATTGGCATAGTGTACGGTGCTTACCCAGGCAGGGCACTGAACCCCAGTCTACAGCATAGAAGGCAGAGATGTTGATTTTAGAAGTCAACTAAGTAGATGCAACAGGGATCCTGGTCCTGGAGACCTACCATCCTGCAGAGTTTAACTAATCTAAAATACCTATTAGAACATGTTGGATATGAACACTTAAGAGTGGTAGCTCTCCAGAACCAGTGAAAAGATTGTGAAGAAACACCTGAAAATGTTTTGGTGATGAGATACTCTCATGGATACAGTGGGGAAAAAAGTATTTAGTCAGTCACCAATTGTGCAAGTTTTCTCACTTAAAAAGATGAGAGGCCTGTAATTGACATCATAGGTAGACCTCAACTATAAGAGACAAAATGAGGAAAGAAAATTTAGAAAATCACATTGTCTGATTTTTAAAGAATTTATTTGCAAATAATGGTGGAAAATAAGTATTTGGTCAATAACAAACGTTCATCTCAATACTTTGTTATATATTCTTTGTTGGCAATGACAGGTCAAAGGTTTTCTGTAAGTCTTTAGAAGGTTGGCACACACTGCTGCTGGTATGTTGGCCCATTCCTCCATGCAGAGCAGTGATGTTTTGGGGCTGTCAGCAGGCAACATGGACTTTCAACTCCCTCCAAAGTTTTTCTATGGGGTTGAGATCTGGAGACTGGCTAGGCCACTCCAGGACCTTGAAATGCTTCTTACGAAGCCACTCCTTTGTTGCCCTGGCAGTGTGCTTGGGATCATTGACATGCTGAAAGACTCAGCCAGGTTTCATCTTCAATGCCCTTGCTGATGGAAGGAGGTTTGCACTCAAAATCTCACAATTCATGGCCCCATTCATTCTTTCATGTACACAGACCAGTCATCCTGGTCCCTTTGCAGAGAAACAGCCCCAAAGCATGATGTTGCCAGCCCCATGCTTCACAGTTGGTATGGTGTTCTTTGGATGCAACTCAGCATTCACTCTCCTCCAAACACGACGAGTTGTGTTTGTACCAAACAGTTCTACTTTGGTTTCATCTGACCATATGACATTCTCCCAATACTCTTCCGGAGCATCCAAATGCTCTCTTGCAAACTTCAGACGCACTCATCTGAAGTTTGAAGTGCCCGTCTGGCACTGCAAGATCTGAGTCCCTGGCGGCGTAGTGTGTTACTGACAGTAGCCTTTGTAATGTTGGTCCCAGCTTTCTGCAGGTCATTCACTAGGTCCCCCCGTGTGGTTCTGGGATTTCTGCTCACCGTTCTTGTGATCATTTTGACCCCACGGGCTGAGATCTTGCGTGGAGCCCCTGATCAAGGGAGATTAGCTGTGGTCTTGTAGGTCTTCCATTTTCTGATTATTGCTCCCACAGTAGATTTCTTCACACCAAGCTGCTTGCCTATTGCAGATTCAGTCTTCCCAGCCTGGTGCAGGCCTACAATCTTGTTTCTGGTGTCGTTCAACAGCTCTTTGGTCTTCACCATAGTGAAGTTTGGAGTGTGACTTTTTGAGGTTGTGGGCAGGTGTCTTTTATACAGATAACAAGCTCAAACAGGTGCCATTAATACAGGTAATGAGTGGAGGACAAAGAAGCCTCTTAAAGAAGAAGTTACAGGTCTGTGACAGCCAGAAATCTTGCTTGTTTGTAGATGACCAAATACTTATTTTCCACCATTATTTGCAAATAAATTCTTTAAAAATCAGACAATGTGATTTTCTGAATTCTTTTTCTCATTTTGTCTCTCATAGTTGAGGTCTACCTATGATGTCAATTGCAGGCCTCTCTCATCTTTTTAAGTGGGAGAACTTGCACAATTGGTGACTGACTAAATACTTTTTTTTCCCACTGTATGTTCTGTTTGGTCTGGTAGTTCTTGCGGTGACTCCTAAAAGAACCATACCTCAAATTGAGACTCTTTGTTCATGACAGTAACTTGTGAATGCAAAGCAAATGTTATAGTGTAAACTTTGAGTTCCTCTCACAGAAGTAAGAATTGCTTGCCTTTGTTGGTCAAGCAAACACAGAAGGGTCATTAGCAGCACCTGTCTCTCTCCCTAGGTGCTTCCATCTACATTCTGCCATTTGAATGCAGGGTTCTCCTCAGTCAGTCAGGGTCAACAATCCACCTCCCTTGGTCGTCACTGCTGATAACACATAAGTGTTGAAGACAAATGACACCTGTTGTGAATCCGCCTTAAAGCTGACTTGATTATCCAGTAGTGTGGGCCAAGCACACATAGGCAAGAAAATATATTGTAAAACCAAAAGTATGTGGTCAACCCTTCCAAATTATTGAGTTCAGATGTTGTAGCTACATTCATTACTAACAGGTGTATAAAATCAAGCACATAGCCTTCCAACCTCCATAGATAAACATTGGCAGTAGAATGGGTCATACTGAGGAGCTTAGTGACTTGAAAATCCCACTTTCATAGGATGTCACCTTTGCCATAAGTCAGTTCTTGAAAATTCTGGCCTGCTAGGTCTGCTCTAGACAACTGTAAGTACTATTATTTTAGCAACTTCAGTGAAGGAGGGATAGTGGAATATAGGTTTGATAGTAAGGTGTCTATATACTTTCAGCCATATAATGTAGCATCTAAGTAGGCAAACTATTGTCAACTGCCATAAAGCTCTAAGTAGTCGAACTTGGAAAACCTCACATGATGCTATGCTAATATTAGGACTTCTACAATGTTCAGTCTATGCAAGGAATCCCATTTGCCACAACCTGCACAAGGTCATTCTCTGAAAAACTGCCTATGTGGAAAAGGTTTGTAAAGGGTCTCGTGTGGCTTTGGATGAAGGAGTGGAACCCAGCGGTGAAGTGTGTTACCACCTCAGTGGTGGACAAAGTAGATGGATGTGCCTAGTGTTGGAGGGGAAAATCATCGCAATTTATCACAGTACAGTAAGTGTGTACATTTTGCTTTGTAACAGTACTTTTTGGGTAGAACTGAATTATAATGGTTTCATTTTTAGAAAGAGAGAAGGGCAGAGAAGGAGGGAGGGAGGGATGGAGACATTGAAAACAGTAAGGGGAAAAGAAAAAGAAAAGAGAGAAGGAAAAAAGAGAAAAGACAAAAGAGAAAGGGAGAAAGGGACAGAGACTTTGAAAGAGAAGGAGGGGGTGGGAAAAGAGACAGAAAAAGGAGAATAAGAAAGAAGAGATAGGTGAGTGAAAAGAAAGAAAAGGATGAAGGAGGATAGAGAAAGACTAGAAAGAGAGTAAAAGAGAGAGAGAGAGAGAGAGAGAGAGAGAGAAAGAGAGAGAGATGCCCTGTCCTGGCTGCTGTAAAGGGAGGGTCTATGCAGATTTGCCCGCTGTGTCAGCCGGCCCCCATCAGGGGGCTCTAGCACACGTCCACTCACTCACTCACACACTCATACACACACGCTGCTGAGCGTGCGAGAGAGAAAGACATCACGCTGCTGCTCCACTGTATGTACCTGCTCCTTCCTTCTCTACTCCTCTCATTCACTCATTCTAGCAGGGCTTTCTGTGCATCTTCTCCTCTGCATTTTCAGTTTAACTCAAATTTGTACTCAAGAACACTTTAGCAGTTTCATCTGTTTCACTGTAGTCATTAGCAAACAGGCTTGAATGTGTGAGTGTTACTGATCAGTGTTACTGTGATAAGAAGCTTAAAGGCTGTAAGCAGCACTTTGGCTCAATGCAAATTTTTTATATGTGTTGTACTCATACTAATTTACTTACACTCTCTCTCTCTCTCTCTCTCTCTCTCTCTCTCTCTCTCTCTCTCTCTCTCTCTCTGTCGTCTATGTGTCTCCTTCTGTTTTCTATATTCCTTCTCTCTCTCTCTTTCAGTGCACCTCTCTTTCTCTCCACCACCCCTCTCTCACACATTTCCTTGCTCTCCTCTTTTAAACTGCTGTCAGTTGTCAGATGTTGACAGGATGGTGCTGGTGCAGCAGACGTTTCGAATGGAGCTCTTCTCTTCCAGAAACTGAGGGAATTCACAGTAATTAACTTGAAAAACAACAACAACAACAACAATAAAACTCCACACTTTCCCTCATCCCGCTCTTCTCTGGTTCTGTGCTTTTGGCCTGCTTTGGCCCAGCCAAAAGATGAAGCACGCACGCTGTTTGGTGGCTCTGTTACCTTTTCTGTTGGGACTCCTTCTGACTTTTGCGGACGCCAAAGGAACTTTTTATGGAAACCCCTACAGATACAATCTGTACAAGGCTGGAGCAAACCCGCACTACAACCCTGGAAAGCCCATGAGTCGCCACAAGTGAGTAACCAGGCTTTCTCTGTGTGTGTGTGTGTGTGTGTGTGTGTTTGCGTGCGCATGTGTGGTCCTGTATTTACCTCTTTGTCGGGGCTTTATGTTCCTGGGATGATATCTGGGTTCTCCCCACAAGGAAAATGCACCCCCCCCCACTAAAAAAAAACAGCATTTTTAATTGCTAAGAATTTATAAGAAGCCAATCATAGAAGCTGATCTTATGAAGGAGGTTAATTCTTCTTAATTCATTTGTTCAGAGTGGTTTGATGTGAAATGATTTGTTGTAGAGAAATTAGATTTCTTAGTAGATTTCTTTACAGTGGTGGTGATCGGAACCAGGGGTCACTGTGTCTACATCCACAAATATATCCATTACACTCTCAGAAAAAGGGTCCATCTCAGTACCTGAAGACAGGGAACATAACTGTACCAGAATCCACTGAAATGAAATTTTCTAAGTTGTATTGTTTCCACACCCCTGTTTCGCCTCCAGGCTTTTTATTTTAATGCTCTGATTTAAAACATTTGGTTATGAAAAGGTACAAACATCTACTTTTCCATTATGTTTGTACCATAATGAATGAATTATGTACCTGTATGGTACGTTTATTTCTAACAGTGCATATTTACTATTCAAAACCACCAGTGAACCTGAACATGTCTCGTGAGTTTTTATGTGTAACGCTGATGATGGGAAAATAGCGGTTAATCCTAACAAAACAAGCTTTCTTTGGTGAGTGTTTTGGCTTTCATAACCATTTCAAGTAATAACTTTCTGTGAGGGAGCTTTTGGAAGCATTAAACTCTTCATACGTTGGGTTCCTACCACCCCCACTGTGAACAATTATGACCCTTAAAGTTTCTCCAGAAAGGAACATTTAACGTCACACCACCCAGATTTACTTTGTTTACATCTTTTACAATTTCACTGTGCTGAAATTTTGAAAAATGGGTGGAATTCCACTTTAAGGTTAGGTAGAGCATTACAGCCATACAAATGGACAAACACCTCAGAAAACAGAAACATGCCTAGATGTGTCCATAACTCTCTCATGTTCGTGGGAATTTATATGTACTTAATGTTGCATATATTTGGTTTTTCATCTAAAGGGTCTTCAGACACTCTGGTTTGGTTTAGACAGCCTAACCCGAACACATGCATGTGTTTACACTGCAGACCACACTAGATATTTAAGATAATCCCTAAATGGCTGCAATCATGCATGCGCATAAGTGACAGAGGGTATATTGCCTGCAGGACACAACTAGCACTCCTTAGTGTGGAATTCAGTATTTACAGTGCTTATAAGGAATTTTGGGACACTTCTATCATGATTTGCTGTTTAGAGTTAGGTTTGGTAGTGTAATGTGGAAACGGTGCTTTGCCTTGTTCAAAAATAGATAATTTCAGTTAAAGAATTACTTATAAATCAACACTTGGAGTCCAACTGAGCAATAAGCTAGCTAGAAATTATAAATCTGATCCCAATGTAACTTCTCAACAAATGTGTGGACACAAATCCAAAGATCCCCAACCCAACCATCCAACACACCTGCCTCAAAATGGTATTAACATCATGGATAATAGAAAACTAAGAAAACCAAAAATATCCTCTCTTGGAAATAAAATGTCTGTGATGTTCCAAAATTACAAAATCAAGAGTGGAAAATGTACTGAAGTGGTGGAAAGAGGCAGAACATGTTCAAAATCTGCCTAGAAGACTTAAAGCTGACCTAAACTACATCCTTAATACTGACATTTATAAAGTAATAATAATAAAGTAATAATAATTGGCAGTAATAATGTTTGTCCCGCTAGTGTTTAAGTACTTTTCCAGGCCTTTCTGAAGTCATTTTGAGAGTCATTTAGTACACCTGGTCATTATTGCTGGCGGCTGTAACTTTTCTGACGGATATGAATAAATAGGTGACACACTTTCATAGAAGGTAATAAAAAAGAAGCTAATTGTTGTATTCAGAGTCCTGGGACTTCTTCTGAGCTCTGTATGAACTGAGAACTTTGCAAACTCTGCTGTGTTGGTCTCTGAGCCAGCTAGCTCTGTTTGTTTTGTATGCTGTCTCATTCTGTCCCCCTTTCTCCCTCCGGTCCTCAGAATGGTTCCCATCATGCAGGAGTAGTCTGGACAGTTAGCTGATAATGTGTTAACCCATGGTGGGCTTTGTTCATGTGCAGTTCTTTCTCTGGGCCTCTGCAAGTATGAGACGGGTTCAACGAGTTTATTATGGCGCAGACTGTCACTGAAGAAAGAGCTGCACTGAATTTAGTTTTGATCCAAGTGTGTTCATCAAGTCCGGAGACACTACTGTGAAACGTTTTAGACAACTGAAGAAATTAGATTTGAAAAGCTGTTTATCTGGGTGGTCTGTGTTTTATTAGCTCAGAAAACACTAATATTGTGATAAATGCACATAATATTGAGATAATAGACTATTTCAATTATGTCTGTGTTTGTTTAATCCTCTCTTTGAGGAAGCCAAGTATTTTTAGCCATAATCCAATATGGGATTTGGGTAATCAATCATTTGTTAACTCACAACTCACTTTGCACTTCTACTTTTTTCAAACTAAGAAATCCTTGTTACTTTTTACTGTATTTAAGTTTATTTGCATCTATTCTTATGATATATGGTGCCTTTACAAGCAAAAACATACATGCATCTTATAGTCTGGTAGAAATATCATTAAAGGCCCATATAACAAAAAAAAACTTTCCTTTTTAAAATCAAAGTGTTTAATGTAAGTATTTCACCACAGAAATTGAAAGTAAACTGCAAAAATAGCTTGGACTTTGGAGATCTCTTTGGTGGAAATGTGGAAATGAATACAACGTGTGGAAGGTCACTTTGTAACGTGGGCTGTGCTTTGGACCCCTTCCCCGAGAGGATGAATGTGATGACAGCGCGTTGCAAGAGAATTCAAAGAGAAAACTTGGTGAAGGACGTGTCTTTTGAGGATGTGCGGATTGTCATTATGTCTTTATTGGTATATTGTTCATTTTGGATTTGAGTGGTAGTGGTAGTGATGCATGCAACTCAGCATCTCTTTTCTCAGTGCGCTTTTGCAGTCACTCTTTTCTCTTCTCACTTATTTTCCCTCTCCCTCTCCTTTCCTGCATGGTTTGCTCTCATGAGCTGTATTTTTTCAGACAGTTCTCCAGCTCACCTGCTGTTTGGGTGTTAACCCGCAGCCCTCGGCCCGCAACCTTGCAACAGGCCGTCTGCCCTGTGGACACACATTCTTCATCCATCCACGGCTTTATAACCTCCCTGTTTCTCTTTTTTTGGTCTTTTTCATACTGTTCTGCTGTCAGGAGAGGACAGTGTAGCAGTGATGAATGATGAGTTTGGTGGGGAAACCAGCATGAACTTGCTGACCTTATTAAGCTCCACTTGATATTTACAAAAATGTAATGAATTTAATGAATTTACTAGCAAAATAACTTATTACATACATATTGGATTGTGGCATATGGTAAAAAAAAATATTCTAGGCTATGATATTTATGCCAACTATTTGAGCTTAAAGGAAGGTTATTTGATTTTTCAACATATTTAAAAATGGTTTGGAAGCTAGAACACACTAATTATATGGTGGATCATTCTCAGCACTGCAGTAACACTGATGTGGTGGTGGTGTGTTAGTGTGTGTTGTCCTGTTATGAGTGGATCAGACTGAGCAGTGCTGCTGGAGTTTTTAAACAGTGTCCACTCACTGTCCACTCTATTAGACACTCCTACCTTGTTGGTCCACCTTGTAGATATGAAGTCAGAGACGATAGCTCATCTGCTGCTGCACAGTTTGTGTTGGTCATCCTCTCGTCTTCCATCAGTGGTCATAGGACGCTGCCCACAGGACGCTGTTGGCTGGATATTTTTGGTTGTTGTTGGACTATTCTCAGTCCAGCAGTGACACTGAGGTGTTTAAAACTCCAGCAGCACTGCTGTGTCTGATCCACTCAGACCAGCACAACACACACTAATCCACCACCACTAGATCAGTATTACTTCACTGCTGAGAATGATGCACCACCCAAAAAGTACCTGCTCTGTGAGGGTCCGTGGGGGTCATGACCACTGAAGACACGTATTATCAGTAACAAGAATTTTTATTCACAGAAACTTGGCATCAGTCACAATTTACCTATCAATCGGGCCGTATAATAAATACAAGGTGTTTGAGATTGAGTCATTTTTTAATGAAAACCACTGTAGCAGTGGAGGCACTGTTCTGCACCTGTCATCCACAGAGAACAGTTTCCACTAATAGTGAGTCTAGGTGTAAACATCTATAAGCATACTATTCTTTACCTGGTGGACTGCCAGTCAGTAGTGGAATAAGGTGGTGTGGCTGTTTCCCAAGCTGGAACCCTTTTCCCAAAACCTCTGACCGCTCCAGTCAGCAGCACACTTTACTGCTTGTAAAAGGCACAAATATCTGGTTTAGATTTAAAGTTGGACGTGGGGGCCGGTTCTGAGCCCTAGATCAGCCTATTTATCAAATCACACTGACATTATCCAGAATAAAAATATATCATGAAATCTAGACATCAAATATGTAGCCAGCCTTGCAAGTATCCACAATAATTTGTATCAGAAATATCAGAAAAATTTCAGTACTACTTACACCAATTCACCTGTCCAGACACCTGGACAAGCTTTACAGCATGTCAGGACAAACTCTAATCAACCTAATATGATCATTTAGAGTGAATTATTCATTTCAAATTTTTTAAATATGGGTGTGTTTTCTTTTTGTTATGCAGGTGAACTAATGTTACCATGGTAACTTCACTAGGCCAACCTGCTAAGCTTTGATTAGCTACAATAACATAGGGCCATTCTTACATACTCATCATTATATGGATCGCTGTACCGAACTGGTCTAAAGTCAGAGATCAAAACACATTTTAACTGACTTTTACTTTACACTAAAATCTTTTTGCTTTGAGTGACCCGATACTTTAATTTTGTTTTGATTTAAAAATTACATTTGCATTTACATCTACAGCATTTAGCAGACACTCAGACAATCCAGAGAGACTTACAAAAAGTGCTTTGTCTATCTAGAGAAGGTATCTTTGCTAGTTACCAATAGGTTAGAGAGAAAGCTAGTCCTGAGCTCAGATGCTGCTAGAAACAAATAGTCACTGTAGATACAAACAGGAAAAAAAAAAAAAAATTAAAAGTTTAAATTTAAAATTTTAAAAACATGATTAAACATTCCATTTTGTCACTACCAAAACAATCATAACACTCCCAAAATGTTTGGGGCTTGTTAGTGACAATTTTGGCTAATTTTGCACAAAACAAAAACACTAAAAATGAAATAGTAGTGAAAATTTCATTTTTAGGTGTAAACTGAGTTCCTGAGATCAGGGAAATCATAAATAAGAGCTAATTAGAGTTTCAGCATCTCAATTTTAAATAACCACAGAAAACAATTGCATCAAACTTTAATTCACGTTAGTAAAAAACTGCTATTAAAATTATAATGAATTGGAAAATGGCTTGAATTGCTACCAATGAGAAGTGAAACCTGACATCTAAAACAGGGGTGTCAAACTCAATATTAAAAAATCTCAACAAATCCATGGACCAGCTGTGTTCCCTCTAATTTTTACTTAACATTTTACCATGACCCCAACCGGCCATTGTTCGTCAAAATATGAGAAATCTGGAACAGCAAAAGAGGCTCTGAATATTTGAACTATTCAAAAAATAATTGTTTCATATAAAATAATAGACTGCATTAGCTACTGATAATTGATAAACCTCTGTAAATGGCCCCAGGAGGTAGTTTTTTTTTTTTTTTTTTTTTTTAAACTGACAATTTGTTTAAACTAGACCTGGTGTCTTTTTGTGTTACCACTGGACATTAGCTTGTTGTTGAAGAAATGCACATGATGTTGCAGGGCATGCTGGGGACTGTAGTGCAGTTTGACACATCGATCCTAAAGTTTAATCTTACAAGTTTAATTTTTTTATATATATGTAATTTTTTCTCTTTTAGCAACCACATTTTCTGGTGAAGGAGCTTTGTTTCTTTATTAAAAGTGAAATGGTGGTGCTTCGACTCCCACTAACATCTGGACGCTTCTTCTTTTTTGTGTTGCCTGCATTTGACAGTTGACCGCAGTTTGTTATCCATACCTTCTTCCATTGTTCACTTCTTTACCAAACAATTTACTATTTGTCAGCACTTCTCCCCTTCAAAATTGTAGCTCTCTCTCTTTTTCTTTGCATTTTTGTTTATGCTTATATCATCATGTCCATTTTGGCAGACTCGAGCATCACTGGGTGGGTGTTTAACATGTGTGAGCCCATTTACATGTGGATTTTGATTGTCTCTTGTGTAGGACTCTGGTTAAAATACTGCAGGTTCCCCCTTAGCAACTTTGAGTAGCTCTTGTCTATCATCCCACAGGTATTGCATGGCATCGTGATGTTACCTCCCAGTTTTATAGATCTTACCACTGCATCTAAGAAACAGTGTAGCAGATCGGTCATGTGTGGCCGATATCCAGTCCGTTTAAAAAGGCTGGTGTCAATGCTGATCCTTTATATTCGATTGATGCATCACTATGTTTTATATCTGTATCACTCAAGATTTTACTCATGATCTGTTAGTGTAGACAATTATTTGCATTAGCATCCCACTGCTCCTGCCAAAGCCTTGCCACACATCACGTTCAGCTGTGTTAGAGGTTTATCACTGTGAAGAAGCAGACTGCCTGCCAGCTCTCCTTACTATAACTCCTCATCCAACATGTCTCTGATGTCAAAGCAAATCAGGGAGATCACCTTTCTGATGACAAGAGTAAGCATGTTGTTTTGGCCTGGCAGCCTTCACTAATGACAAACTCACAGATCAGTGTGCTGCAGCTGTGCAAGTGAAGTTCTTGTGCAGCTGTGGTAATAGTGTTTACACTAATGTTTGACAGCTCAGATGGGGAGACAGAGTCTCTTCTAGTTACAGTGTGTATATATATATATATATATATATATATATATATATATATATATATATATATATATATATATATATCCATCCATCCATCCATCCATTTTCTAATCCGCTTCTCCGTCAGGGTCGCGGGGGTATATATATATATATATATATATCAGTGTGTTTGGTGAGTGCTGTGAAATACGTGTTCCCACTGTTGAAATTTCCCTTGATGTGACAGCTGCCTTGTTCAATACATTAGAATAGAAGTTTATAGGAATAGGTTTGTGAAAAGTCAAGTTTGGAAGATCATTTTTGCTTCTGTAGTTTAGTGCTGAATGCTGAACTGCCAAAAAAACACTAGAAGACTCATTGATGTGGTCTAGGAAGGAGATATTACTTACTCACTCTTACAATATGTGATGTGCATCAGTGAGCATGATAAACAAGCAGAATATTGGTGCAAGTGGACAACTGAAACGTCAGGTGTTTCTAGATTCAAAGAGCTAAAAACTGATGAAGCTGCTTTTCTGCACTGTTATTGTGAGACTTGAATTAATGTTGAATTGTATGAAAACATTTTTTGTTAAGTCAGTTATTTTATCATTAATTTTAATGACAAAATGCCATCACAGGCCCACTACAGACCACTGGGCCCTCTCAGGATAGGTCCAAGGACCACCAAGGGCTACTTTGAGGCCCACTTGTCCTCAACCCAGTGGTTGAGAAACCCTGGTTTAGGACACAGTATGATTTGCTGTGAACTATAAAAAAGACCAAAACATCACCATGTGGCTGAACAGGTATTGTGTTTAATTCTGACTCCTGCACATAACCACAACTGGAGATACATATTTATAATCACTAACGTAATGAAGCGTTTAAATGTCTGTTTAATGTGTGCAGAGTCAGACTCAGCGGGGGAATTCCACACAACACCTGTTCGGCTGCACATACTGTCATACTGTGTCCTAAACTGAATTGACACATCCCTTCAACTTTAACAAAGACCTGGATATGATATGAGTGGGTTGAGAAGTTTTGGGGTAGTATTTACAGAAAAGATTTGGGTGCCTATAGACTTCAAGTGTTTAATTCACACTAGCCTCAATGACTATAGTAAAAAAGCAAAGCTTGGATAGCAAACATGTCTTGGCTGATTTAGTACATCTGGGGTAAGTGAAATTATGTAAAACTTGATTTTTCACCAAACCATTCAAGACTTTATTATTATTCACTGACTGCATGGAATACAATGCAAATTGCCTGAGTAATTCATAGGATTTATAGGAGTGTGTAATAAAAATGTGGACTTGCTGAGGTTTGCTGGCCATTTAAGATCTTACTTACAGTAGCGATGACCCCAGTCTGTTGCCTTTACCTCCAGCAATCATTAGTAAATGCTGGACAATGCTCAACATGATGATTAGCATGATTTTTTTTTCCTTTGTTCACATCTATTCAAATATATATTAAAAAATATTCAGTCACATTACTCTTTTTATTCTAGTCTGGCTTGAATGGCAGTTCTACTTAATCATATATTCAATTAGTTAGCACAAATTGACAGAACATGTGCAGCAAGTCTAGTCTAGGGCTCAATTTGCCTAGTCTGATTCTGGGAAACAGGCCTGTAGTGTATTACGGGTAATCACATCATCAACAGCATGATGCATGATTATAACAAATTGTCTAATGTATTTATACTGTAGCACCATCCATAAAACATTCAGGGCTAGATGTACTAAAACTTTGCATCACTTTTAGGCACAAATATTATGTATTAAACTGGCAAACAAGTCTAAATGAGCCATGTACACAGTAACATTCCCCTCATATGCACGCATTTGATGGAGGATCATGCAAAACTTGGAATAGTCATCCACCCATTTTTATGTGATTCACCCACATTGTACATAATCCTCCCTCAAATGCATACATATGAGGCAGGATCGTGCAAAATTGTATGTGTTTCGCACAAATTTTACATGATCCTTCCTCATGTATTTATTTTTGTGTCTGGTTTTTGGGGACTTCCTTTAATATTTACATTTGATTTGAATACATACAACCTTATGTAATGTAACATTAATTTGCAAGTGACTATTGTGGCCATATCAAGGCTGAAATCTTGTAGGCCCTCGTTCTTCAGGGCACATTCACAGGAAGTCTCATGTTAGCGTGTGGGATATCAGCCTGCTGTTAAAGAATTGGCCAAGGGGTCATTGGCTTAGGAAGGTCATGACATAAGGGACTGCAGACAGATTCTGTCACTGGAGACCCATCACTCCAAAACCACCTTCCATCAGCCAACTCCCACAAGAAGATTAATTATTCCCTAAAACATGGCATTAGCGCTAGCAGCCTCTGGTGAGCCTGACAGCTGTGAGAACAACAAACCGAAGCAACATTGTAGTTGTGGAACGTCATGTGAATCAGCACTAATATGAATTAACCTAGCCCAGAGTTCAGCACTTCTGGCCTAGCATGAGTAACACTGGAAAAAAAACAGCTAATAAGGTCCCTAATTAAGTTATGATTTAACATTGCGCAGGCTGTCTCTGCAGGCCTACTCTATGCTTTCTAACCGCATCAATCATTTCTGTTCCCATGCATGCAAGTCTTGAGAGTTTGCAGAATTGCTAGTGTTTTATAGCTCCTGAATGGTGCTGGTGGAAAAAAAAAATGAAGGGATTTTCCTCACTAAAGTCGATTAGGAGGCACGGAGCATTAGGATGGAGGCTCTGAATGGCTGTGCCAGGCCTTCTTGAGCAAGTTAAAACTTTAAGTAAACAGGGGTTTAGTCACTTCCTTTGCCCTATTGAGCAGGGCCTGCTGTTTAGCATGTGGCTAGGATTGCATGAATGCAGGCTCAATCCTCAGGCTAATGTGTTTGATAACCCAAACACGTGTGACTGAGCACTAATGGTGAACTAGAGTCCTGTTCACAGTGTGAAATAGTAGTGAAAATGCTAGGTTTTAGGTCTGTGTTTGGCTGTGCTAACATAAAATATTCAGAACTTTTAATGTTCTATCAGCTGCTCTGAGCATGAAGCTCTGGTTAGTTCAACTTCAGAATGTAGATTCAACACATTTGGTGTTTTCAGAGCTGTGTGGACACATAAATCTGAGGTCTTCAATTTAGACCCAAGCTACTTCCACTGGTGGACCTGGATCGGATATGTAGGCAACCTTAATGAAAATGCTCAGATTGGAATTCATGTGTCTTTTTTCACTGCACATGCACCATAATTCAGTGTTATGAATCTGAAGTCAGTGCCAGTAAATAGTACAAAAGCGTCTGACCCTTAATTGCCTTCATCTTGCTCTAATAATGAACAGCTGAGAGCTACTCAGAGCATGTTATGTGCGCAAAGGCTTGTTTTGCTGCTTTGTTTGTTTGTTGCTCATGGTTCATTGATGATTTGATTTGATTATTGATTTTGGGAAAGAGATTTGTTCAGACTAATGACAGAATTAAGCCCCTTACCAACACGAATGTGAGCAATCAAGCTAAAAAAGATTGACTCTGAGCAAACAAAACTGAGCAATGAGCCCTCTGATGTGAATGCAGCCTAAGAGTATAGCCACTTCAGTCTAAGCTTCAAGCTACATGTGTAGTTTAGTACAGCAATGGTCAGTAGTTTGCTCGCTAGGCAAGCAGTGTTTGCTAAAAGGCTACCTACAGTGGAATATTCCAAAAAGCGAATGAAATCTGCCAATAACTGTTAGCATAAAATATTCTGAAATGTTATGCTTGGTTATAAATGTAATAAATAAGATGTTCTTTTAGCTGCTCTATGCATGAAGCTCATGCAATCTTACAATTTACAATTGTGCAACATTAATTCAGTTTTAGTTTGTTGTGGTTAATCCAATATTTTATATATTTTATAATCCAACAGCTGAATGGAAACCTTGGCTTGGAACTTCTAAGGGTTACCTGTTGCTGTTATCACCTGTTATGCATTGTTGTGCATTCTTATGACGAACCCATGACAGTGGGACATGTTTCAATTTTTCACTCATAATATTTGTGGTTTTATTCACCAAAAACAGTCATTTTTACATGACCATTTTCCAACCTCCATGTGCCTTTAAGACTGTTACATGTAAACAACCTCTGTTCTGATTGCTTCATTAAAAAGCATTAAGGACTGAAACACTTCTTATATCTTTAGCGCGAATGCATGGAGCTCAACTGCAGTAGACCGAACAGATGGGTAAATGAGTGGGTTTTTGCGACACCACAGAAAACATTATTAAAATCAGGCTATTTTTTCAGCTTAGTTTTCATATACTGGCTGTAAAGGGAATAAATGGTACATTTTGAATCTTTAGCACTGATAAAATACTACATAAAACTCTATTATTTCAAAATAATCAAAGAAGATTAGATTTTACTTTAAAGAATAAGAGGCTGTTCTAACAAACAGACGTCAAACTCCTCTGTAACCTTTATTGTGCATACGGTGGTAGATTTATGCATTAAGTAGATCCAGTAGTTTGACTGCTGTACGCAGCCTTTTCTCTCTCTTTCCTCTGTCTAATGGACCTGAAAAAGCTGCTCTCTCTTGGCTCCCACTCCTCAGCCTCTATATTTATATAGCGACTGACTGTCCTCTGTAAAGCTCGCCTGATGGCTTTGACCAAGACCTGAACTCTGTGGCTGATGAAAGAGCAGTCATGCTGGTGTTTGATAGAGAGAGAAAAGGAAAGTGAGACATTGAAGAGTGAGAGAGTATCTATCACATCTCTCGGTAAGCCCCATTAGCGGCCTCTTTTACCTCTCATCCCATGCTGACCGGGCAGGCATGTAGAAATCGTCGACCATTTAGAAGCACGTTCCATTAAAGCCTGGAGACAAATCTCGGCTAAGATAAGCCACTGTTAAAGTTTGCTATTATAAATCTGACTATGATCACATCACAGCTGCAACAGGTGAAAGGATCAGCATGTGAGTATCACTATTCAGCAGAGCGAGATGAAAACTTGGGTAGGGCTGCATGACTTGGACAAAATATTTAGCGACTGTATTGCAGTGCAAGATGGCTGAGCTATACTGTAAACTTTACAGTCAACAGTAACCATTTATTGTAATGAACAGACGTGTAATATGCATAATAATACACTTCTTTCTTTACTGTAACTAAATTCAAATAGAATCTTATGGTGAGGTGCCGAGAGATTCCCACCCCTATAGATAAATGTTTGGTTGGATGAATTTCCATAAAATCAAGCAGAATATATCACTGTTGTCACAACAAAACCTTTTTTGACATAATTTGTAAAAGGTAGTTGCCTTTTATGTTGTGTCAAAACTTTATGAAGAAAAAGAAATAGTCCAAAACTACTTGGAAAAAATAATTTTTTCATTTAATTCCATTAAAAGCGAAGAATGTTTTTCCTTGTTCTATAAAGTTGCATTTTTGGAGATACAAGGTTTTGTTCCAACCGCAGCAATATACACATAATTAGGTTATTTTTGTACATATTGCAATACCAGCACTGCAAAGGTATAACAATTCACAATACACTATGCAGCTGTAGCAGTGAGGTGACAAAGGCACTACAGCAGGCAGAAGGAAAGATTGTTTTGGTGGAGGTGGTGGAGAGAAGAAGAAAAGAGGGAAAGGCATCCTGACAAAAACTGAAAAGGAATTCTCTTTCTCTCCTGGGATAGCCGGAGGGGATTTGGTGACCGAAACCTGATCCTTTAAATATTTACAGTGGAAGCAGACTTCTCCAGGCCAAAAGTGAAGCCAGGGCAGGTTTGATGTTCATGAGTAGAGTGTGAGGTGTGAGGTGCAGCTTTCTTCACCCTTTTTGATGAGGTTTAGCATCTCATCTTCCACCACCTCATCTTCATTCTTCATGCATTACACTTTTCCCTCACAACCCAAAACCACCTCAAACTTCCAGAAATAAGCTGCTAAGAATTAGTGAAGAACAGCTGAAAAACATCACCACTACCACTCAGCGTATACATTCTTTCAACTTTCCGAGAGCCTAGCAACGGGCCGCTCGTTCTTTTTCTTGCTGTGCGGTCTTAGCAGTGGGTCTGGACGTCTAATGTTCTCCTTGTGTCTTCAGGTCCTCCAAACACATCCCCAGAATGTTATATGTGCCTCTTGTTTCCCATAAAATCCTGGCAACGCGTGAACCTGTCATTCAGTGTTGTTTTGTGAAGCTGGCTACTCAGGGGATACAACAGGAGCCAATGTGACTGGGAGTGGGTGCCAGTGGCGAAGTGACATCTGAAATGACCCTGATTGGATCTGCTCACTTGGGATGGTTTATAACTGAAGACCAGGTTTGAGGACATTGAGCAGCCCTTCAAGGAAAAGTTCCACATTTTTGGTGTCTGATGTTTTAGTTTTATATTGGAGCCAAGAGGCAAATGTATTATGTATATAATGTATATAACATAACCTCAAACAGCCTGCACTTAAAATCCACCCCAACGCAATTGCAGTTTTTCAAAAGTTCCTGCCACATTCATAAGCAGAGGGATGTTTTTCCATCTTTAAACCAGAAAATCTCACTCACCCTTCACCAACTTGACTCGGTCTGAGGCAAATGCACACTAATGCTAACTAGCAGTGTATAAGCTTTCATTATTTGTTACATTAGCCTTTTGGCTCCAGTGCAAGGCTGAAAAAACAAACTTTGGAAACTAATATTGTGTAATTTTTTTTTTTTGCCAAACTGTTCCTTTAAAGCAGTCATAAATACTGTAGCTAAGTATTACTATGAGACTCAACCCTCTGTCTTTCTCTCAGCCATTTCCCTTCTGCGCTTCTCATCACTGCTTTACAGACACCTGCCTGGATTGAATGTCACTGGCAGCTCAAACAACATTGGCAGACACAACTAAACGGGGACTCAGTTTGTGTTTGTGTGTTTGGGGTGTAGCGACAGTTCCACATCTGGATCTGTCACTCTCCGTCTGAAGGTCATAAGCTCTCTCCAGATGTGCGCTCTCCTGCCTCGCACTGGCTCTATGCTTCTCTTCAGACTGTAAACCCATTCAGCTGTCGCTAGCTTTCACTGCCTCAGCAGGCTTCACTCAGTGCTTACATACAACACGTTGTAAATGGTGTTTACATTATGAGAAGTTCTCAGATTCACAGAGCTGACAGAAAGAACAAACCACTTGGGATTGTTTCTGATGCCAAAACATAAAAAATGAAAATGAACTTTTTGGTGAAATGATGCATCTTTGCTAGGCCACTCTGAAGTTCTGCAATACGCAGCAGAGCAGTGTCAAATTCATTTTTGATAAACTCTAATGCATGACTGCATCCTTTGCCAGTAGTGCTACTGCTCTGAAGGGCATGTTTATGCACAACCCTTTTAACAGTTTGTCCACAATGGCTATTAATTGGAAGATGTTTTAAGCTATCCTTTGATGGCAAAGCTGGTGGTCCATTGGCATTTTGCTCAGCGTTTTCTGGGTGGCCTACCTGTGGTTGCTCATTTTGTACTCAGTCCAATTGACTTATTTTTCCTTACTACCTATCTTTAGCAGATATATACAGCACATATTCCTAGCATATTTTCATCTCGTTTCATTGCTTTTATGGTTAGCAAGTTAGGTTTAAGACCAGCCATTGCAAGACATTTTGCAAGGCATCGTGCAACTTGAGTGCAACTTTGCTCCAGATGTACCTGATTAGCCGGGCCACGTTTGGTGCATGAGGTTTTTTCTTCTTCGATTTTGTGACGAAAGTATGAGGCTAATATAGCTAAGTGTTGGTTGCTTATGGCCATCAGTTAGCACTGTGTATGTCTAAATCATCACACAGCCAGATTAAGTTGTTAAGTAATATTCCAGTCTATTTGAGATTACTTAGTAGATTGACACTATTTGAGACAAGTGTGTGATAATTTAGGTATGTGTTTTGCTAATATGTGTCAATAAGCTTCAATTACTTGTTAGCTACATTAGCCTCGTAGCACCAGTGCAAAACTAAAGAAGCAAGCTTCAGACACCAAACGCTGTCATGGCTGATCAACCACTTTTGGAGAAAAAGGAATAAGCCTAACTTTTCACTGATCTCTTTAAAGCCTATCATTGTGATTAGAATCTAAGATGATGCACTGCCCTGAGCTCTCTCCTGGCTTTTGAATAAAAGCTGTACTGTTACAGCATGACAGGCAACTGCTCAACAAACAGCTGCCGTCAAGCCTCTCCCAAGACCTTATCGGTGAATGGCAATGACACTGCCAAAAAGCTAAACGGCTGCTTTCATCTCTTCTGTATTTAAGTTTGTTTGGCATTACTGCTTGCTCATAGATTGCTAAAAAGATTGACATCATGGAAAGTGAAATATTTCTTACTTTTTTTAAATAATGTCATATGTAAGCATTGCAAAAGTTTTAAAATGTACCATTCGTACAATCCAAATCTGAAAATTACACTGCAAAAACGGGCCATTTTGAATACATAGTTTTCAAGATGTCTTAGTCAACACATTTACATATATCCTCCTATCCAACCTATAGCACTTTAGCTCCTCCTATTCACACTGAATTTACAAGGAATGTTTCAGTCCTGCCTGCTTTATACTGGCAGTTACTTGCCTGACTGCACTGTGCCAACTGTAAAGTTTGGTGGAGGAGGGATAATGCTATGGGGTTGTTTTTCAGGGGTTGGACCTCTTAGCTCCAGTGAAGGGAAATCTTAATGCTTCAACAGACCAAGACATTTTGGACAGTTGTATGCTTCCATCCATGTAGGAACAATTTGGGGAAGGCCCTTTACTGCTTCAGCATGACTGACCACTGCACAAAACAAGGTCCATAAAGGCATGGCTGGGTGAATTTGGTGTGGAAGAACTTGACTGACCCACACAAAGCCCTGACCTCAACAGCATCAAACACTTTGGGATGAACAAGTACAGAGATTGTGAGCCAGGCCCTTTTTAAATTTCAAGCATTTACCAGCATTGTGAAGTATGAAGAAACTAGTAAATGAGATATTCTCACATATTTGCTGATGCACATACCAATATGAGTCCTGCAGGCCTGATTTTTCTTGTAGCCACATTTTGAAAATGGCCTGTGTAATGACCTTATATAGCGTGCAAAACAACAGTCTGTAGTTGGGTAATTTGTCCATCAAATGGCCCTTTCCTGTCAAATAAGTCAGTTCTAAGCCAAATAACCTAAAGTGACTGGATTCCTAATGAAACCTGGTGACATTTCCAGTTCGGCAGTCAATATATCATTATAATATCCAGTGTTTTGATCTATGAAGTAGAAAAGAGAGTACAGTTCCAGTTTCATGTATTTTGAGCAGAGAAGCTGCTAACTGAGATTGACCTTAACATTACTCTGAGCAGCATGCATAGGAGTAAATTACAGTAAGCCCATATAAAACGATTTTTTGCTATTCCCATCACAAGATTTGTTGCTGTTGCTTTTCAGAAATAAACTCACTGAATAAAAAGGGTTATACATTTTTTTAAGGGGGATATGCTTACTACAAATGATTCAGGGGTTGTATGAGCCTATAAATCATATTTAAATAAAATATTTTGTCAGTATAAAGAGACCTGTGGCTGCACTTTTGGAGAGACAGAAACGACTGCTATCATATGTCATATATAGATGGCTGAAAGTTTTTTTTAAATGATGCACGGTTTGTAGATGGTAGATTGTACATTCAAGTAGATTGTATGTCTATACAAATCAGCCTACCTATCACCTGGTAGTATGATTCAAGACTCATAACTCACCCCTGCTTATTATCCCTTGAAAAGGCATTTTTGGTGATGTTGTGGACTTTACACCTGCCACGTTCTGGTTGAGTTTTACATAGCAAACTCTACTCTAACTCTAAAACTAAGTGAGCAGGTGGTAAAAGTGGTTAGGAGATAGCAGCACCAGCCCCCTCTGTTGGCCAAAACAAGCAAAACAAGAGACGTCTGTCCATCTGCTGTGCTGCAGGTCTATTCTAGGACCTTCCAAAGTGTTTTTAATTCACAGTTAAAATGGGGACATTTCTGGGTACAGCTCCAGTTGGAGACAGGCCACCAAAACATGGATTTTTCCTGGAAAACGCGGACATCTGGTCACCCCTTTTTCACAGTTGCTTTTTAGAGGCCCAGTTTTTGCACACTGAATGTTTTTTTCCAATAACATTGATGGAATATATGTATATGAAAAACTGTATGACTTACCAAAACAGTGAAATGGGTTTTTATCTTCACAGGTGACCATGTAATTCAACATTTATGAAAGCATTTTTATTGTGTTTAAATGCTCATCAATAAAAATTATTTGATATCAGTTACATTGCGGTACTGCCCGTTTTATCCAGGTACAGCTGTCTTTGTGAAGCAGTGTAAATTGTTCTCATAGCTCAGGGCCCTGACCCCTCTTTCTCCACCCCTTATTGCTTGTTAGCAGCTCAAGACAGTTGCAACATTTTACCAGTGTTCTAGCATGGCAGCTATATGCTTCAGTTATTTCTTAGCTACGATATTGTCTTCAATGCAACTTTTAAAACAAGCAAACTATGGACAGCACACACGTCTTGACTGACTGACCTTGTAAATCTGCTTGTTGGACAATCCTTTTGTTGTAACTGGCAATTCTACTGTATTTAGTACTAACATATCGAGGCTCCGTGAGATTTAGGACCTTTTAATCTCATCACAAGCAAACTTGTGCACATTTCCAGTCTTGGACTGGCTGGACATTCGCCTTGCGTGGGACAGCTGTGGATCTCAAGTGTGTGGATCTCAGGAGCGTTTCAGTACAAGCTGTTTTTGTGTCGAGGCCAGATAACATTTAACAGTTGCTATAGCTGCGATTCACATCTTAAACCTGATGAATTAATCTGTTATTGGAGTGGTGGGAGGTGGAGAGCATGAGGCAGTGCTGGACACGCTGTGATAACTGATCAAGTTTCAAATGTTTGTGTGCATGTGACAGATGTGCAGCCTGATGTGTCTCATTTAGCACTGACCGTGAGGTCTGGTCCCTCTAGGCCTGCTCGTTGCCTGGACTGGAGGGGAACATCCTGTTATTGACTGTTCTTTTTGCATTTATTCCTCTGTCTTTTCTCTTTTGTTCTTCATTCCGCTCAGTGCTGCACTGCCTTGTCATTTACTGTACTGATTTCTGTGTATGTTAATATGAGTGTAGCAGTGGTAACCAGTGTATTGGAGGACCTGGAGAGAATTAGCATTAGCAAATTTAGTTATTTAGTGCTTGCTGGAGACCTATGGATAAATCGACCAGCAGCAAACACATATAAATTTGACTGAGAGCAAAATTCTACAATCATATATGATGAGCCACTGACTGTGTACATGATACATATGATATACTGTATACCAGGGTGTTGGCAATCCAAATGTTAAGAAGGGCCATTCAGTCCTTTCAATAAAAATCAAACCACTTTCAGAGCCAAAACGTTTTGTGTGTGTTTTATTGAAGTAATGTTTTACTATCATGTCTGGAAATTTGTCTTAATATGTGCTGGCTAATTTCCTAATATAAACTAAAATATATACACACAAATGCAGGCTTACTTTGCTCTGCTTAAAGCTTTATCTCAGGTATAGCCACTTTTCTCACATCTCTGGCAGGAAGCTTTTTCTCAAAAGTAGAACAGGCTTTGTAAAATGTCTCTCAACTCTTTTTTTTTTTGTTCCAACTTAACTGACACCTGAGTTACCAGAAAACTATTTAAGATGGAACAGGAAAATTCAAATAAGTAGCTGGTGATTTCAGCTTTGTGACTCATGTTTGAGTTTCCAGATGCAGATTAAACATTTCAGGTAACCAAATGGAGAGATTACAATTGCAAATAAGTCAATGTGTCTCCAAATTATCAACATTCGTGTTAAATCTCTCTCTTTGCAGTTTTGTTAGCTACGAGACGAGAATGTTGTCTGCATTGCTATGGTGACTAGTAGTCTGCACACCAACCTTCAGGGTTGAAGTGTGAATTAGCAGTTCTACATTAACTCCAGCATTTAAGACCATTCGTTGTTAAAACTGTGTTTGAATGATCAGCAGAGATTTATTTTACTGCAGAGCACTAAAGATTTTACCTAAATATCTAATTCTATTTTGGAGCTGCAAAAGGGCAGCAAGAGATGCATGTGGCTTTGAAAATGGGAAACTATGTACACTCCGTCAAAGTCATGGAATTTTCATGCTCAGGTTCTGTGTTAACACAATGAAAGTAATGTTATTTAAATATTGAAAGTAGTGAGTTCATTTTGATGATGCACTAATATAGCAAAAAAATGAAAAAAAAACTTCCTTTGGGGTTAGATTTGAGCAAATTAGACAAATGCAATCAATTGCGAGTGACTGCACAAAGTGATGTGATTAACTGTGATTGCTAACTGTGACAGCCCTAATAAAAATATTGAAATGGGTTCATATAACAGTCACAAAATGAGAAATATTAAATATATTGACTAGATTTAAGATCATTTCACTTGCCAAGATGCCACTGCTCTGTGTACACCAGATGCGTGCTTCATTGGGACTTTTCTTCCAGCTCCAAAATTTGAGCCAATGAGTTGTAAATTTTACGTGACTGTACACTCTACAAAGACAGAGATTTGACATATTGATGATACTGATTGGCTGATGGAACTGTCTTCAAGCTGGTTGTCATAAAAAATTACAGCTATGATGCTCTGTGCATGACCAATGATGGTAAATACAGGAGAAAATGAAAAAGAAAAAGAAAATCTTGGGATTTCACTAAAGAGCTCCCCCCCCCCCCCCCCCCCTTCTCTCACAGAAACTACTGTGCCTACATTGTCCAGAAGAACATCACCTGTACCATGCAAGACGGAGTGGCCACTTATGTCAAAGCAGATTACACCACCAAGTGCATCTGGGGACAGAAATGCCCTGTGTTAATGTAAGTACAACCCTGTTCAGTGCTGCTCAGAATATGTGTATAATATCTATAATTCTGTCTGTCTGTCTGTCATTTTAACATCATTTAAGACCTGTTCTTGGTGGTGTCATGACGCAGATTCACTCTTATGGTTATGTTGTTCAGATCATGTGCTACAGCTGCCCTCTAGTGGTCTAATACAGAGAGCAACCAAAGGCCTTCTGTTTATTGCTTATGTACTGCGATTTTTCTTAAGTGCTCCTGTTTCTGCATGATCTGTGTGCTTCTGCCCAATGTAGGTCATTTTTGAAGAGATCACTATGTGACCCATTTTTCTTCAAACTACAGAACGTTCCATTAGAATCCACTGACATTATAATCCACTCTGTCAAGACTGTGGTGTTTTACTTTTAACCCCACTCTCTCTCTCTCTCTCTCTCTCTCTGTTAATAAGATTTTATCATCCTCCATAGGCACTTATCCATGCCTTTCTCCCCAAGAGTAAGTGACAAAAGAGAAAGAATGTCTAGTTTCCACTTGAAACAAACAAGAACTTTTCAACAGAGAAAATAAATGGTAGAAGTGCAGATACTGGTCATTACAAAGTTGCCTAATTTGCATTATTCCAAGAGCATCACCCATCGCCCTTGTGTAATCTCCTAATCCTAAACAGCAATCCTGCACCGTACACATAATCTCCTAATCCCCCCACTGTCTTAATCCCATCATTGACTCCTATGTGATTAAATAGATACTTTTGTGTAGAGCTTGTGGAGCTCTATACAATGATGAGATTCATCATCATCATCATCATCATCATCATCATGAGATTCATCATTCTTCTGGTTCAAATAAAATTCAGAGTACAGCCATGGCAAACATGGTTCTATATAATGTTATATAACTTGAAACAATAGTGGAACCCTTTTTAGTGACATATAGAACCATTTAATAAAAAGTTCTATAAGGAACCATATACAGCAAACTTAGAGAAGAAGAGAAGAACCCTTTAACCACACAAACAACCATGTATGCATTCAGAGAGTTCTGAGTGTTCGTTGTTCTATATAAAACAATTGCATTTACTAAAGAACCTTTGAAGAACCATTCAAAAGTTTGGAATAACTTGTCACATTAATAATCATCATTTTATAACTTAGTCTAGAGAGAAATAGTAGAAATAGTTGAAATTAATATATGAACTAGAAGGCTTTTTAATGTTCATTCAAGTTTTATGAACAGCAGGAATTATAAGAAAAATAATATACTGTAAGTTATGCAAGTTTACTGCCTCTAAATTTGATCACTACTTTTCAAATATAATATATTCTGGCCATTTATTTATAAGTTCTTTTTTGATGAGCTTTTAAGGAATTCTCTACAGCTCCATTCATCATTCTGGACACTAAAATCAAGAGTTTGCAAATAATTTGAAACCTGTAAAGTCCACCATATTGATTCTTAACTTCTTGTCCTTATAGGTATCGGACATTCTTCAAGCCTAAGTACAAGATTGGCTACAAAACAGTGACAGAGCTGGAATGGCGCTGCTGCCCAGGCCACTCTGGAGAGAACTGCCTTGATGGGTCTGCGTCTGGCTCAGATGGCATGACTCCTCCATTTAAGGGCTCTGTTCAAGGACCCAGGCCTCCATTCAAGGGCTTTCCCCATGGTCAGCCCAGAATCCCTCCAGACCACACACTCATCCCTGGGTCAGGGCTGGAGCCTGGCAAACCCTTCCCTTTCCCCCACAACAGACCCATCCCAACTGGAAATCTGCCTTCTGGAGGCCCAAAAACAAGTTATGGTAAAACATATATATTATGATTATTTATATTAGAGTTGGTATGGATCTATTACAAGGTATTGGGCTGATTTCATTACAAAATGCTGGATTAGATGGGGTAGTTAAATTTAATCCAATCCAATGCTGTAACAAATCTAGCCTGAAATCGCAAGAAAAAAAGATTTTGTAAAAATATTTGTTAGCATTAGTAAGCAGTTAGAATGATTCTATGATTTTATGACTTGTGTGATCAATTATTATTTATGTAATAATCAATGACTATATTTGTTCAAGTAATCAGCTAATTGATTAGACTTTCTGTGGCTTTATCTCAGTTCACATTTATGCTTGCATAATTTTCTCTATTGTAGTGCAATGGAACAGTGGCCACATTGCCCTCAACCCTTCCTGTAGTGTATTGCAATTTGTTGGAATGATTGTTATAGAGTGCTTTATTTAACACAAGATGCTCATTTTTTTTCAATAATTAGCATCATCAATGAATAATACACATCATTGTAGCCCTAGTTTGTTTCATTCTGATAGATTGCAATACACTATGGGAAGATAAGAGGGTGACATGACTATTGTTTCACTCTATGACTTATTCATCTTCCCTCACTTATCTGTTTGATCCAGGCTCAAAGGCTGGCATCTCTGGCGAGCGTCTGGACCGTATGGAAGAGGACCTAAGGAGACTGTCTCAGGGTCTGGATACCCTGAACGGTTTGGTAGCCGGCTTAGAGGACCGTCTTCGTGTCTCTCTCCGTGAGGACACTACCAAGATGCTGACAACCCTGCTGGGTGCCCCCCGCCGACCTGACTCTTCTGTGGGATTCGGTGTTATACCTGAAGGCACACCCGATGTCCTGGGCAGCAGTGAGGGTTTTCCTGTGCTTGGTGAGCTGGTGGGCAGAGTCACAGAAGTCAAGGACGAGCTACATGCCAAGAGTAACATTTTGGACGAAATTCATGGCATGGTGTTGGACCATGACGGACAGCTGAAGAAACTGATGGAGGCAGCCGTGGGGAGGCCTGTTACTACTGGGGGAAGCCAGACACTGCTGGAGGAACTTCTGGATGCCAGGCTGGCTGGTGTGAGGGCTGAGATCCTGGATGGCTTTGAGAGAAAGCTATCCAGTCTGGAGAACCACTGCGATGAGCAAATTGGACAGGTAACATAATGGGTAGAATTCTCATTTAGGGGTCAATTTTTCTGGGTGGTGTTTATATAGAGTTATAACTTGCACTTGTAGACAGAGCGACGAACTGTGTTCACTGACAATGGTTTTCTGAAGTGTTCCTGAGCCCATGTGGTAATATCCGTTACAGAATGATGTCGGTTTTTAACACAGTGCTGTCTGAGGGATCGAAGGTCACGGGCATTCAATGTTGGTTTTCTGCCTTGCCGCTTACTTGCAGAGATTTCTCCAGATTCTCTGAATCTTTTGATGATATTATGGACTGTAGATGATGAAATCCCTAAATTCCTTGAAATTGCACATTGAGAAATGTTGTTCTTAAACTGTTGGACTATTTGCTCATGCAATTGTTCACAAAGTGGTGAACCTCGCCCCATCCTTGCTTGTGAATGACTGAGCCTTTCAGGGATGCTCCCTTTATACCCAATCATGACACTCACCTTTTTCCAATTAACCTGTTCACCTGTGGAATGGTCCAAACAGGTGTTTTTTGAGCGTTCCTCAACTTTCCCAGTGTTTTGTTGCCCCTGTCCCAACTTCTTTGGAACGTGTTGCAGGCATCAAATTCAAAATGAGTGAATATTTGCAAAAAACAATAGTTTATCTGTTTGAACATTAAATATCTTGTCTTTCTAGTGTATTCAACTGAATATAGGTTGAAAAGGATTTGCAAATCATCGTATTCTGTTTTTATTTGTTTTACACAACGTCCCAACTTCATTGGAATTGGGGTTGTACATATAATATTGGTCTTCCTCGAGGAGAGGTTTGAAAATGGTTAAACAAACACACTAACATCCATAAAATCACTATATATATATATATATATATATATATATATATATATATATATATATATATATATATATAATGATCATTATTAATTAATATTCTATAAATGTTTATTCAAATATTAACACTTTTCTCAGCAAATAAACACATACTACACAAATAAATAGATTTTGAAAATGTGTCTTAGGTGCCTAAGACTTTCACACAATACTGTACATCTTCCCGTACCTGCTTGATTGTCTTACCTAGAGTTGCAACATATAGCAAACAGTGTTGTTTATTAGCTGATGACAATGATTATGGAAAAATTCTGTTATTTTTTTGATGATAAAAGAAGAAATTGCTTGTTTCACAGACAGATCTTTGAATAACAGTGGTGGCAAAGCGAGAGGAGCAAAAGAATTCATAATGGTTAGATGAAACAATTAATTGAATAATAGTAACATACTTGTTAGTTGTTGCCCTAGTGAAAAGCCTTCCCTCAGCCTAAAATCCTAACCAGTCAGTTCTAGAAGTAGTCTAAATTAGAATAGTCATCAATCTGGACCCTGCTTTTTCTTGGAATATTTAATCGCTGGTAGGTATGGCACTGTGGCCAATCAGTTACATTGAGAGTTAACTACTAGTGATCACAAGCTGGATTCAAGGTCCAGAAAACCTGGTGTAAAATATATTTTTATTGTATAAGAAACAAGAAACTATGTATTATTTTATGCATATGGGTAACACTATGCTTTCCCCTGCTCTCAGGTACAACAGCAGTGCCATAAAGAGCACCTGAATGGGCAGGAACAGCTACAGCAGTCATTGGACGGCCGTGAAACAGGCCTAAGGAAGGAGCTGAGTAAGCTCCAGACTCAGATCCAGGGCCTTACTGTGACCGAGAGCTGCTGTGGCCAGGTCAACAGCCTGTCCCACCGCGTGCAGCTGCTGGAGGAGACGATCAAAGACTTGACAGAGTCTCAGAGGCAGTTGCAGGTAGAACTGAGCGAGCAGACACATCACTTGGAGACTCTGCTGGATGTCCGTCTGATGGACATGGAAGGTCGGCTTAATGCCAGCGAGCGGGGCCAGGGAGAGCTTGGTGTACTTGGGACAGCGGTAGGATCCCTTGATGGGTTTAAGACCCTTCTGGATGATAAGCTGAAGAGCTTGGAAGAACGACTGTTTGTGGCAGTGGAAGAGCTGAGCAATGCCACAGCTCCAGCTCTACTGGAAGGTCAGGTGGTTCCAGCACTGGAGACGGAAATTGACAACATCCGGAGGCAGGTGGAAGCTGGCCTGGATGGTTTGCAGAAGCAGCTGACAGACCTTGAGCTTCTCTGCACATCTGCTTGCTCTCCTGCGCCCAGCCCTGAAGTTGCCCTCATTCAGACAGAAGTGAACGAGTGCAAAGAAGTAGAGAAGAAGGTGTCCAACCGGTTAGATGTTCACTCAGACATGTTAGCCCGCCTCAATGGGACACTACAAGGTCTTCTGACTCAGCTCGCCCAGGAAGACCAGGAAGGTTCCCTACATGGTGAGATCACACTTCTCAAGATCAATGTAAACTCTGTAAATCGCACGTTGAAGGGACTTCGTGATTCTGTTCAGTTTTTTGCTCGGGAGGTGGGTCAGGCCAACTCCACCTGGCAGGAAAGTGAGCAGCGGCTGAGCACACAGGTGCAAGGAATAAGAGACCTAGTGGGCCATCAGACGGACCTGTTGGGGGCCGGAGAGCGCCGGTTGATTCAGCTGAAGGGTGAGCTCCAGAGTCTGAGGAGGAGGCTGACCGGAGAGTTGCAGGGATGCCGCAGCACAGCACTGGGCGTCCACCGAGAGATTATGGGCGTCCAGAGCCGCGTCAGCCAGGTAGAGGGCGAGTGCGGAACCCTGGGTGAGCTGGCTGATGAACTGGAGAGGATCCGAGGTGAGCTGGAGAGCCATTCAGACACCTACCTTGCACAGGTCAACAACACCCTAGCCAGCCATGGCCAACAGCTGGCCCAGCTCAAGGATGGACTCCAAGAGTGTGCAAACAAGGCAGACCCCGATACCCATCGGGGTGACCAGTAGCCGTCTGGTTACAGAGACGCTTCAAGGCCCAAGGTTGTACAAATTGGAAATAATTCTTTCCTGGTTTGATTGTCCTTTCTTTTTCAACAGGGCATTGTCTTCTTCTTCTTCTTTATATTCGTTTATTTTTTTTACATTTTATATTGATTCTAACTGATATTGTTAACTTATATGAAGAAAAGCTTGACTGTATCGATATATACTGTACGGTTTAGACCAGTATTTCCCAGTCTCTGTCCTTGAGCACTTGGGGTGCAAAAATTCATTGATTTTGGAACATAAGAATCGTTTCAGATTTATTCATGAAAGTAACCCATCAATTTCTGATGAAAATGTAAAACAATGTCTATTTTTAAACATAATAGTTCAAAAAAGCTGAATCTAATGTCATCATTATCTATATACCACTGCAGTGTAAATATTTCCTCCAGTGACATTTCATGAGATTTCATGATGCAGAGAATAGATTCCTAAACAATCGTTGTCAGTCGCAAATACTAGGGTGTTATATGATTAATAGGATGCCCCACAGGGAAATTAATCACTTCAGTGCCAGTGTAATTAGCTGGTTTACTATTTTTATGAACAATCAAGTTTCTGACCCCGAGTCATGCCACTCCACCCACTGACGTTAACCTAAATGTTTACGTTAGACTGCCTATTTAGATCTCAGTAATTAGTTGCTATATTTAGCTGTCTGACACGCTGCTGGCCAAATGAGAAGGTTACATGGATTCCCAAGAACCTGTACAGTTTTGTATAAAATAGACATTTTAGTATTTTATTTGTTCATTTAAGATTTTAAAGTTATAAGTATTGAAGATATCATGTTGAGGGATCCATCTGAAAGCGGTTACTATTGATAAGCTGCGTAATGAATAACAGGTTGTAGATACACATACGTCAGTCCCATTTGTTTGTTGTTGGTTTAAGCTATCCACTGAGGTATGTTAGTATCCACTGTGATTGCCCCCGCTGCCCACCCAGTCATTATGCTGCTTAATGCATTCAAATTCAAACCCTCCTGATTTCCAGCAGTAACACACCTGATTGATGACCAGCAAATACCTTCATGACCCGAATCAAGCATGTTAAATCTGAGAAAATGTGAGGTGTCAGTGCCAGGGTACTCCAGGGCCGAGACTGAGAAACACTGGATCAAGTGATTTGTGAAATCACGCATAACACATCAAAACAAACGATGTCTGATCTATAAGCTGCTACGGACCTCTAATGGCAAAAGCCCTCCACTCCTGAACCATCTCTTTCTCTTTTTCATCTCTATTTTAAATTACTGTGTGTCAACATAAATGGTGCTAAACATATTTTGTAAACGTTTTGTGGTGCGCGAATGTGAGAAATGTGTCTCATTACATTGTGATTGTATTTTTTTCTAAGAGATTATAATATTTCATGATTAAAGATGGATTTTTGAGAAGAACCTGAACTAAGTGTGGTTATGCAATAGCTTGGCTGATCACTCCAAAGACGGATCGTTTGTGGAAGGTACTGACATTAACCAGCAGAGGTCAGTAACATCTCCAATAAACAGATCACTATTAGGTTTCAAAAGTTTACCTCTTTTTAGGCAAGAGCCAAGAACTTCTCACATGTCCATATTTTATCATTTTAGAACATGAGATTTAGGGAAGGGAATGACCCAAGAACAAGGCTGATTTCATAGAATGGCGATGTCATAGAATGTAAAAAAATTGTTAGGGAATGAAAATCTAGTCCAAATATCTAATATTTCTGATTTGAGATGGTTGCAAGAAAGGTATGCAATTATTTAACCCCTCAAAAGTCCCAGGATTTTTACATACAGATTCTAGGCATGCTGGTGGACCTAGGCCATTTAATGCTTTAATTTATTATTATTTTATTTTTTAGGTCATTTTATCAAATTCAGTGTCTTCTTCTGGTGGCAGATATTTTTATTTACTTATTTATTTAAAAGAGTTGTGCCCATAGAACAAGACTCTTTCACCAGATGCAATTACATAAAACAAGTGGGGGGGGGGGCTAAGCGAAATAATCTCAAAATTCTTAGAATAATCTATCTATATATATATATAAGATATATTGTCTGGATTTAAGTTTTTAAGTTGTTTTAACATTTGCCAAGACATCATGCAATGTAAACACATCAAGACCATTTTTAAAAACTTATTATATTTTTATAAGAATGTTGTCTTATTCTGTTGGCAGATCATTTGATTCTTTCATTATTTCTTAAAAATAAGCAAAATTATCTCCAATATGTCAAGAAAAATGATCTAATAACATGTGTTCTTTAGCTAAATTACTTAACTCAAGTAACAAACCAAATCATAAAGCATTCTTACAGCAATCTCGTCATAAACAATCTCGTCTTGCATTCCATTCCACAGTGCTCGCCCTTTAAGGGTGGGGCCTGATTCCCACACTGTTTGGCGGGTCTCCTGCATAGTTTCTTGCTTAAACCTGATTAACTGATCAGTTCATTGCCAGGTTGAGTTGTTGTATTTGAACAGGAAAATCAGGCTTTGTTGTTAGTTCCCCACCCCTGATTTAGAGGAACAGCATCTCAAATCTTCAGGCTATTCACTGTTATTCAGTCCCAGTTGGTCAGAAGTGACCTACACATTATCCCATCTTGTCTTCACTTACATTAAAACTTCAGAAGTCCACATATCACGTGACCATTTCATGGATCAACCAATGGAAATGGTCCAAAATTACTTTAAAAATAATAAAACATTTTTACACTGATGCACATCAAAGTCAGAGCAATTGGCCCTCATTCGCCAATACCTTCTTAAGTTTTTTGGAAAATTTGTTCTGTAGAAAGATCCTAAGAAAAAGTATATGCTAGATTCATGACCACAGAACTGTTCTCGTCTTGGTGCTCTTATATGTAGATTCTGTTTTTGCCTGAGAACAAATCCCACATAAGAAAACACTGGTGAATGTCAGAATCTGTGAAAACTGTGGTTGTGGGTTTTAAGAAGAAATTTCTTCCTAAGAATGGCTGGTGAACAAGGCCCACTCTATTTCATCTCCTATAAAGATCCATTCCTGTTTTTATTATGAGACCACACCAGCAATCCAACGTTTTATTGATAATAATTTACTGTAGATAATGCCCATGAAGCATCTACGTAAGCCTTTGTCACAGCTGACATAAACCTATATGAGCGTTCATAAAAATTTATTCCAGTAAGCGTCATCTGATTTGAAAACTGCTTTGGTCAACTTTGATGTCTAGTTGACAACTATACTAGTTGACATTGACTTTATTGTGATGTTGAGTTTGTTTCTGGGGTGAAATGAAACCCTCTTAAAACTAAATGTACCAAAAAGGGTTGGGATACAGTAAGACAGGGGTTGTCAAACCAAATGGTAAGAAGAGCCATTTTATCCTTTCAACAAAAATCAAACCACTTTGGGAGCCTCAGTATTTTATGTTCATTTTACCACCTTGGCTAAGTATGTGTCTCAGTGCTGATGTAATATAAATATAAAATAAACAGAAATGGAGACTCTCATTGCTCTGCTTTTAGCTTTATCTCAGCTATAGCTGCTTTGCTCACATCTCTGGCAGGAAACATTTGTGCAAAAGTAGAACTGTTTTTTGTAAAATGTCTCTCAGCATTCAAGTTTTTACGAGGTTGAAGTCAGCTTCTCATTCAAATTTTTCTGTTCCACCTTAAATGGTGCCTGACGCACCAGAATGTAACTGCCTTACCATTTAAGGTGGAATGGGACCATTCAAACAAGAAGCTGGCGAATGAGAAGCTGACTTGAGCCTCAGGACTTTTTAATGTTTGACCGTTTCTCATCGCAGATTAAATGTATCAGGAAACCAGCTGGAGTGATTATAAGTGCCAAAATAAGTCCATTCATCTCCAAATCATTGATGTTTTGTCTTAAATCTTTCTCTGTCTTTTCATTTGCTACTTGCTAGGCCAGATTACTGTCTGTGTTGCTATGGTGACCAGCATACATAACACACCAGTTCTACATAAACTCCATTGTTTATGGACCATTTCTTGGTAAAACTGCGTTAAACTGATCAGCAGAGTTTTATTTTACTGCAAAGGAGGATCATTTTATTTTTACCTAATGATATAATTCTGCTGTGGAGCCACAACAGAGCAGAAAAAGAGATGCATGAGTCTCCAGAACTGCATGTTGCCAACCCCTACGATGAGAGAACCACTTCTGGTTTACTAATGAACCTGTCAATGGATGGTTCTTTGGAGAGATATCTTTGTGAAAATGAGATCTGTGAGTGTAAAGAACATTTGTATTATGTAAAGGTTCTTTAAACCTTTTTACTCACAAACCTCTTTTTCAAAAGTGGTTCTTCAATGGCAGTGTTCACAGAGCCCATTTATTAGGGCACATTTATTTTAGTGCAATGTGAAATGTACACTAGTCAAGGACAGTAAATGGAAGACAATTTATTACCGATCACTTTTAAAAAATAAGGTGCCAAAAATGATTTCTGAGTAATACTGTAGGAGAACCACTTCTGGTTCCCTAAAGAACTTTTGTAGTGGAACATTCTTTAGACCATGGTTTTTCTAAATGAGATGTGTGAGTGTTTAAGTGTCCTTTAAAGTTTAAAGAACCTTCACAGAAAGCAAAGGTTCACAGAAGAACCCTTAAATTGGTGAAGAACCTTGAAAGATTCTTCTACAGCAGTGCTCAAAGTTTTTTTAAACAGTGCATAGATGTTGTGGCTCAGGGTAGGTCACAGTGATGCTGATGACAAAGCCTGCAAAGTTTGGCTGACTGAACAAAAAGTGAACATTTTCTGTGATCCCTAAAAAGAGAGTTTCATTTTGCCATTTATGCGATTTAAATTATGTCACATAATCAACATTATGTCACTGATGGACTTAAAATACCTTTGCTTTGAGTGACTCTATACCTAGTTATGCTTATTTCATTAATACAAATGATTAACAAGCAATTTTTTCACAAAATCAATCATAACACTGCCAAAACGTCAAATGTTTTGATGGTGACTGTTTCAGTAGTGACACTTCTAGTTCATTGTGAATGGAACTAGCAAACACAGCTTTCAACAGTTGTACACATGTCAAATAATCATATTTTTTTCATCAAAACATGAAAAAAATAGCTAAATTGCAGAAAATATGTGGTTTGATTGTGACAGTTCTTAATGATCCACACTGATTTTCAGACTTTGGGACACATTTACTTCAAAACAATGGGATCTACCTGCTCACCATGTGGACATGAGGGACAGGAATGCAGCCTCACTTCCCGCTCTAAAATGCAGGCATGTGACTAAAAGAAGGCTCCGCCCCCAAAACAACCAAAACTGACCTGAAAAAGTGGGACAGCAATTTTTTTTCAGTAAACTCATGATAAATGTAGATCTTTGAACTTCACTTTAAAAGACGTCATAAAAATCTTTTAAAAAACTTCAAAAAAGGCAAATAAATGTAAACATTAGTTTAACAAGTGTAAATTTAGGGATCAGGGTTTGGGACAGACGCCTTCTAACAGAAACTTATGATAAATAGAAAGTTCATTGTAATGATTTTGCGTATATCAAGTTTAGCGCTCTCTCAATTAATGCCTTAGGTCAATATATCACATCTAAGCCCTGAATATGTTTTTGCTTCACTGCAGGACCACAGTTGAACAAATTCAGTCCTTATTTTGGTCCATAATGTGCTCCATCATTACACATACATTCACTGTCATCTGTCATGGTTATTCTGTCAACGTGACTCGGCCAAAGCAGCCTTTTATTTATAAATGATTATGTGTCATGAAGTCTTACGTAAGTGTCATGTAGCCTTATGAACTTGACATACAGTAAAGCTTCACCCTGTCGTGATTACGTTGTCTTTACTATGTGCCCTCCTTTTCTCTGAATCATGTGTGTGTGTGTTTGTGTGTGTATACAGTGCAGGATCACGGCTGAGCACTTAGGTCACACTCCTGCTGCTGGCAATGCCGCAGCAGTCACAACAAGGCAACTCACTGTGTGATGGAGTGAACAGGAGCTGTGTGAGTGTGTGTGTGTGTGTGTGTGTGTGTGTGTGTGTGTGTGTGTGTGTGTGTGTGTGTGTGTGTGTGTGTGTGTGTGTGTGTGTGCTCGTTTGGACATATGTGCATTTGCAAGCCCTTCCAAATGATTCTTTGTATATGTTTTATGAAAAGCACATGCATGTTTCTGTGTGTGATAATTATGACTTACCATCACATAATTCTCACTTAATATCCCATATTAATAGCTTACTATATCATAATTATGCCTTCACATCTTATAATGGTTACTTACCGTAATTTGGACTTTCTGTCCTAAAATAATGATAATAATCATTATTATAATATGCTAAATTAATTTTGAGATAGTGAGTCACGATTAGAAACATTCTCATTATAATGAAATGCAGTTATTATTTCACGTTATCTTAATATCTTGTCATTATTAGATACTAAGTCATAGACATGAGGTGTAAAATCATAATTATGAGATGGTAGGTCTCATTTGTAATATATTATGCCATAATGATGACATAGCAAGTCAAAATTATGGGAAACGTTCTTATTATTGTCATCATTTCTCTATTATTACTATGTTATAAATATGCCTTACCATCTCATGATTATGACGTGATCTTTCATAATTGTATTCCACAATAAACCAGTCATCATCATGAGACAACAAGTAAAATTATTAGAAACATTTTTATTATTACAGCTTACTAAATGGCTAAACTATGAACTAAAAGCAAGCTTCCATACAACTAATCTATTTATACACATGCAAACACAGTCAAATTCATCTATCTTTTCTCGAGGGCCTCATTAGTTTACGTTATCATTTTCCTCTGCCTTTAGAGCTTATATGCACTAGGCTTACATTAATAACCACAATTCATAGTCAGCACATTCCAAATTCTTTGGTCAGTCTTTAGGTCACAATTTTTGCACGTGATACATGCGTAATAATTTAAGACCCTTAGCCTTTTACGTAATCTCAGAAACTGCCAGACCAGTACACACTCTCAGTGGGCAGCAGGGCTGAATGTGAAATGGGTGTTTGCTTTAAAGGTCATTGCCTACGGCGTAGTGTTTTCACAGGCTTAACTTGGTAAGTCCATGAAGGCTAGCACCTAGCGGGCATGCGGTGACATTAAAGAGGCCGTCGACATGTTTCAGAATCATGCTGGTTTCATTAAATCAGATTTTACAAATTGCCTGGAGCAGGGCTGCCCAGAGTAGGACCCGTGGGTAAAATTGGGATCATAAGGATGTTAGATATGATTACTCACCCCATCCCAGATCCAATAAGAGAACAAGCATATTTTCTATACTATAAATTGTATATTAAACTCTATAGCATTGAAGACATTTAGTGATGTAATGTAGCATAATGTTATGAAATTCAATTTTTAAAACTTGCTTTAAAACTAATCGACTTTCTTTATTTGTGTACTATTTTGTCTTTTTGGAACTTGGCCCACCACAAACATCAAGATGAAAGGTTTGGGCTGCCTAGGCCTAAAGTGTGCTAGCTATCTAAGCTGCTGAGAATCCAAATGCTCCTAGTTAGCTACACTGCAGAACAGCTAAGCATCCGTTTGCTCTTAGTCAAATTGGTGATTTGCTTAGCATCCAAATGCTCTTAGTTAGCTTAACTGGAAGCTTGCTTAGCATCTGAATGCTCTTTGTTCGGTAAATTGGAGAATTGTCTAGCATCCAAATGCTCTTAGTTATCTTAACTGGAAGCTTGCTTAGCATCTGAATGCTCTTTGTTAGGTAAATTGGAGAATTGTCTAGCATCCAAATGCTCTTGGTTAGCTTAACTGGAAGCTTCCTGAGCAAAAGAATACTCTTAGTTAGCTAAACTTCAGTGCTAAGCATCTGAGTACTCTTGGTCAGCTAAACTGGAGGACTGCTGAGCCTGTAGGTCGTTTTTTTTCTCCTGTTTTCACAAATTTTTCTTTGGCGTTCTCCTTCCTTATGCAAGTGGATGATCTTATATCTAATCTCCTCAGAAATATCTCCTGAACAATTTGAATAACTTGTATTTAATGGTCATTATGACTGGAAATGAATTAAATGATGTGTGGTCTCAACAAGAATGCCATAGTGGTCACTTTTCATTTACATGGAAAAGTCCATCCATCAGTCCATCTTAGCTGATTAGCACCCCAGACAGGCCGCCAGTTTATCGCAGGGCTACATGAATATAAATTAGTGTATGTGTCCATATAACTAGCCTCCGGTTGTCCCTAGATACAAAAACATGCTAATGGAGTGTCATATGAGGGCAGATGGGGAAGCATGTGGTACTTGAAATGAACTTGAGCTGAGATGGTAAGTCACAATTATGATATACTAAGTCATGAAATGGCAAGTCTCTCTTTTTTCTCTTTTACCCATGGCACTGATGTATGAGAACCTGCTGCTGTGTCATGCTCAGAAGATTCCTGTTGCGGTGACTCCGCTCCTGCTCATGGTTTGGAAACCTGCCACAGACTGGCATTACGTAATGTTTTCCTGAGGTGAAACAGGAGGCCAGTGACCATTAAGAGGTGGCACTGAGGCCTGAGAGCCAAACTGACATTAGTATAATTATACTGCCTCAGATATATCCTCTGGTGGGCAATGCACTGCAAAATATGACACCTCAGCGATTGAAAACTTCTTGAATCCAGTCAATATAGCTAACATTTCTCATTTTGAGATTATTGTAAAAATATTAGAAGACTGAACTTATTTCTAGACTTATTTGAAAAATTGCATGTCTGCATTATGGCTATCAGCCAATAGAATAAGACAATTTCAATACATAAGATGATTTAAAACAAGTAAAACATTTAGATATAAAGTGAGTAATCTTACAATAGTGTTATAATATTTAACAATATCAAAATGAGATTAGTGACTAGATTTGACGTTGTCTTTTTGCCACAATTTCATTTTTGTGCAGCCTGTTGTCACGATTGGCTCCTCCCATGCCATGCGCTTCTTTGTTTTGGTGTCCCAGTCCTGTCCATGTGTTTGTTTTGGTTTGGTAACTCCGCCCCGATTGTGTTCACCTGTCCCTCATTGTTCCGTGTATTTAAGCCCTGGGTTTGCCCCTTGTGTTTGCCAGTCTTTGTATGATTGTACTGGTCTCTGTTGAATGTGTTTGTCTGTGTTAACGGTTGTGTTCTGCAGTCTATCATGTCTTACCCTCGTTCTATCCATGTTGGCTCTTTGACCGCTTTGACTATGACCCTGGATTTGCCCACAATAAATCTCGCTTATCTCAGCGTGTGCGTCCACCTCCTTGCTCCCCCTTACACCTGTGAACTTTCTTACACTGCAAAAATTTTTAATTGGCTCTTGTGCTTGTTAATAAAACTTTGTCTGTGTTGACATAATTATCCCAAGCGTTAAATTTGCCAATCGAGTCACAGAAAAGAGAATGAACTGTGCAAGTCTCATGGGATTTCCACCTGCAATGATGACACATACACAAATACTGTTGTACTAGTACTTGTCAAAGGACATATCAACTTTTTGAAGTTGTGGAACTTTTTCTGAGGATTTCATATGTTGAAATGGGACCTCTACCCATTTACCGCATTAGTAAAAATTATAAATGATCTTCTATTATTCACGGACCAAGGAAATGTGTCGTTGTTAGTCCTCCTTGATCTTAGTGCAGCATTCGACACAATAGACCACGCTATCCTACTAGATAGACTAGAAAACCTTGTAGGGGTAACAGGAACAGCTCTTTCCTGGTTCAGGTCCTACCTCACCGATCGATATCAGTTTGTTAATGTAAAGGGTGAATCATCTGTTCGTGCAAAAGTAATTTATGGTGTTCCACAAGGTTCCGTTTTAGGACCTATATTATTTACAATATATATGCTACCACTAGGCACCATTATCAGTAAACACGGCATAAATTTCCACTGTTATGCAGATGACACCCAGTTATATATATCAAGCAAACCGGATGATAAAATTAAACTTGCCAAGATTGAGGACTGTGTAAAAGACATAAAAGATTGGATGTCAAATAATTTTCTGTTACTTAACTCAGATAAAACAGAGGTCCTGCTTCTTGGTCCAAAATTAGCCAGACACAGACTGTCTAACTCAACACTAAAACTTAACAATCTCTCAGTTTCATCAAGCCTATCTGTTAAAAATCTTGGTGTCATGATAGACGCTGATCTCTCTTTCGACACACATATATCTAATATCACTAGAACAGCTTTCCTGCATCTCCGCAATATCGCTAAATTAAGAAATTCATTATCTCTACAGGATGCAGAAAAGCTAGTTCATGCATTTATCACTTCAAGGCTAGATTATTGTAATGCCCTGCTGTCTGGATGTCACAGCAAAAGCCTTAACAAGCTTCAGCTAGTCCAGAACGCTGCAGCCAGAGTCCTCACAAGAACCAGAAAGTTTGACCATATTAGTCCAGTTTTATCAGCCCTGCACTGGTTACCAGTTAAATTTCGCATTGATTATAAAATTCTATTACTGACTTATAAAGCTCTAAACGGGCTCGCCCCTCAGTACCTGAGTGAGCTCCTCTCCCACTATGAACCATCACGCCTACTTAGATCACAAGGTGCTGGCCTACTACTGGTACCTAGAATAAATAAAGCTACATCAGGGGGGAGAGCTTTCTCATACAAAGCCCCCCAGCTCTGGAATAATCTTCCTGCCAATGTTCGGGAATCAGACACAGCCCCAATCTTTAAGTCTAGGCTAAAAACTTATTTGTACAGTCAAGCATTTGGTGATTAGTCTTCCCTGTCAGGTCTAGACCTGCTGGAGTCTACACTGCTCTGTTTTACTGTAATCTGTGGTCAGCCACTCTTTACAGTATTAACTCTGTTTTTTTTCTTCTCCTTTCTCTGCCGAGCTGATCAGCTGCCCATCCTGTGCGCCTGATGCTGTTGCCTCTACTGCCTTGATTGGTGCCGCTGCTCACCAGCCTTCTGGACCGGTTTGACCACCACTGAGCTTCTTGCTGTACAGCGCTGTGCAGTCCTCACCCTCAGATCTCTCTCTTTCTTTTCCCACTTTACTATAATACTTCATACTAATAATGTTTGCTGTCCGGTGTCGACCAGAGGAGGATGGGTTCCCCTTCTGAGTCTTGGTTCCTCTCAAGGTTTCTTCCTCTTTTAGGGAGTTTTTCCTTGCCACCGTCACCGCTGGCTTGCTCATGGGGGCTCGGACCCGGAGTTTCTCTCTTCTTTTCTCTTCTCTCTGTAATGCTGATTGTTCTGTAAAGCTGCTTTGTGACAACACCTGTTGTAAAAAGCGCTATATAAATAAATTTTGCTTGCTTGCTTGCATGTATTAAAATGTAGTCTGTTGCCATTTGCACCATCTACAGGAGACAAGAATTTATTGTCTCTGAGCGCCATCTATTTGCTTATTGGGCTTGTCTTTCCATTTCACTTGCCTCCTCTGTGTTGTCCTTCCTTCTTCCTCCACTGTATACAGTGTCCACTTCTAAACCTTCTCCAGCAGGAACTACAAGCTGGAACAACTTGGAACTTTGGGACTTTACTGAATTGAGTTGGCAACAAGATAGTAGATCAAGTTCAGCCAGTTGTATTACTTCATGTTGGATCAACAAAATTGCCATACTTTGAAAGATTCTGTCCATAGTTCAATTAAGTTCAGGTAAAGAAGGTTTTTTTTGAACGTACAGATGCTCCAAGTGGTTCTAAATAAATGTTCTACATCTGTTTTATTCTGGCTGACCATTTGATGAGTTTAAAATAAGTCATTGTTAACAGTGGTGCTTCTGGTGTTTAGTCTGGACATAACACAAAGTAAAATAAACAGAAAAAAAGTGGAGAATACACAGACATGCAGACGTAAACATTACAGGACTAATGGACTGTTTAGAGCTGTTTCTTTGTGTGTGTGTTTAGAAGTGTGCCTGAGTGTGTGTCCAGAAGAATAGTGGGAGTGTGTGCAGCACTACTTCAAGCTGAACAGCAGCTCGAATCGTTTCCAGATAAGGATGCTCTGCAGAGGACGCATATCATTCTGTCATTTAGACACCTGCTATTTCAACAAGTCTCCTGAAACAGTGTGAACAGGGAAGCTGTCCCCACTTTCCCCTGTACCTCTCTTCTTTTAAGCAGGCTTTCTACTAGATGTTAGAACATTGCTGCTGGGATTTGTTTCCATTCAGTCAGTAGAGTTGGGCCACAAAAAATATCATCGCTACTTACTGTAATTGCAATATCTTGCAAATTATTAACCCCTTAAACGGTCTGGGCCCACTGGCAGACCCAAAGTTTTTCTGTAACCTAAGAATAGATCAACAAGTTGGCATTAAAGTCTCTGTAGTTATAGTTATAAGTAGCCTTAAAGAGGAATTCCCCAATTGTTCAAAATTTTGCGATAAAAACAAAGCCATTTAAAGTGGTTTGATGTGAAATGGTTCATTGCAAAGAAAACTTTACAACTTCTTGACAATTTCTTTACAATTGTGGTGATCCAAAACAACCAGTGAACCTACATATCTTCTGAGCTTTCATATGCAATGATGATGACTGTAAAATAGAGGGAAATCTGGACAGAGAATTCCACCCTTTTCCAACTGAGGACCATGGTCTCAGATTTAGAGGTGCTGATTTTCATCCCAGCCGCTTCATACTCAGCTGCAAACTGGTCCAGAGAGAGCTGGAGGTCCCGGCCTGATGACGCCAACAGGACCACATCATCCGCAAAAAGCAGACGTGAAATCCTGAGGCCACCATACTGGACACCCTCCGCCACTTGGCTGTTCCAAGAAATTCTGTCCATGAACGTTAAATACAACGTATTTCAAATGTAGTTTAAACATATGAAAATATATGTTGCTATATTTCTTCCACGTGAGAAGCCTCCTACAGTGAGAGCATATCCCTCTTTATAAATTCAAATCAGTCATTCTTTTGGAAGTTTGATGCTCAGATGAATTAAAAACAAGCTTCAGCTGTTCTGTGTATTAATGTAGTTTTATAGCTTTGACAGCCTTCATTCCCAAATCATCGCTATACTGATCAATACACTGTTCTGTGTTTGAGCTTGAAAGCTCATCTGGCAGCAGAGATGTGCTTGCCACTTGAACTACACTGGTTCTGCAAGGATTCTTTAGTGTTACTATGGTTCTACATAGAATCATCACCACTCCAAGAACCCTTTTCATGATTAAAGTGTTCTTTGCATCATCAAATGATTTTTCAGATTGATAAAGGGTGTATTTCATATGGTTCTACATGGAACCTTTTTGAAAATGGTTCTATACAGCATTAAAATAGGTTCTTCTGTTGTTACAGGCTCACCTTCCTAACGGAGGAACCCTTTTTAGTGCTACGGAGAACCATTTCTAAAAAGGGTCTCTGTATCAAAAGTATTTTAGTAGTAGTACACAACCAACTAAAAATGAAGGTTCAAGGGTTCTACAGTAATGCAAATGGTTCTGTATAGAACCATGAACGCTCAAGCGTATTTTATATGGTTCCATATAAAAACGTTTTGAAAATGGTTCCATATAGCCTATATGTATCAAAAATAGTTCAGCAAATAGGACACTCTTAAAAATGATGGTTCTTTAGGGGTTCATTAGTAAAACAAATGGTCCTACACAGAACCATGAACACTCAGAGGACCCTTTGTATTATTAAAGGATTCTTTGCATGGATAAAGGGTTGTTTGAGTGTTCGTGGATCTATGTAGAACCATATGCTTCACTAAAAAAGAACCCCTGAAGCATTTTTTTTAAAGTGTCATATTGCTGAAATATTTTTGATATTATTTAGCAAAAAAGCAAAATATTAGCTTCTGCTTTAATCTCCTCTACTCAGGTGTCCATGTTTATGTGTCCTTTGTTGAACCAGCCCGGTCATTTCACTGCGCATGTCCATCTAGGATGAACAGTGACCAGTGAGCAGCATACACTCCCTGGCCTGGTGAAACTCCTTAGTCACTCTTTGAAATATCACATTTCGAGGGAGTGGGGAAATGAATAGCATTACGGCTCTTCTTCCCGTCGTCAGGGCAACCAGTCCTCATAGCTGTCACGTTTGGGCCTCTGACAGTGAGTGCCTTTTAGGGCCTTTGAATAAGCCAGGCCCTAAAAATACTCAGAGTGCCGAGCAGGAGGATGCTCTCCACACTGCCTACCATTCAGCTCTTCTCTGCCGGCAGCTGGGGAGAGTGAAAGAGACAAAGATGACGTTTGTCTGAGAGAGGAAACGACAAAGATCCTCTTTTAGCTCCATGGAAGGTTAGCTGAAGGATGCAGATGGTGCATGACCTTTCTTTTTTTTTGCAGCGGGTAAATGCCATTGCTTCCTCGGCAGCTTCGTAGTTTTATTCTGGTTGCACTCGGTTGCTTACTAACCTCATAAAGCCATTTATATTAGCTTCACACCCGGCGTAACGGTAAGTATAATGTAAAAAGAATAGCTTGCAAGTGAAGTAGGCCACTACTTGAGCTTCATGGATTCTTTGGAAGTCAAGAAGGCGCTTTACAGCAAATCAGGAAGTACAAAGGAAAATCAATCAAGAGGAATTCCACAGATTCATGATGCAAAATTCAGTCATCGAGATGTAAACATTCAGAGTGGTTTGCTTTGAAACGGTTCACTGTAGGACAAATCTTAGACTCAGTTACCTTTACAGTGGTCTTTATAGGGGTCACAATGTCTACAACACAAATATGGCCATTTTATTTACTATCCAAAACCAGCAGTCATCTTTTGCGTGATTTTGTTGAGTGGCAAAAAGTGGTCAAGCTGTGAGGAAAATGGGAAAATAAATTGGGAACCAATGGAAAATAATTTTTCTTTGGGGCCTTTTTTGCCATACATCAGCCGGCATGTACCTCAGACATGAATTAATTGAGTAAAAAACAAAGAAAAACAAGGACAGCGACGGTATGTTTTAGGGCAAGATCCAGTCTCAAAACTGCCATAAAACAATGCCTCAAGCATCAGGCAAAATATTTCTAACCATTACATATTATAATAGCAGCACGCTGTTAAAATAATCAGTGAACAGTTCTCAGGTTATAGCCGTGTATCTATGACAGAAAATGTATGTCTTACTTTTTTAGAGGAAGTGAATGCCTTGGAAACCAAACCAGCCAGCTGCTTCTCAAATTGTGGTAAACCACCCTCTTTGCACTGTGCAAATGATTTAAGCTTGAATTGAGACCACAGAGGCTGTTTGTGAATCAAATGAAAGGTACAGTTTTCCTCTGATACCAAAATTTAGTCGATCAGGTTTGGTGTCTCAAGTTTTCTTCTTTAGTTTTGCACTCAAGGCTAATGTAGCTAACAGCTCAAAATTCCTTCTCAAGTAAAAGCAGTCACTGTGGTAAAGTTACTGACGTGAAATAGTGACTCAAGCAAAAGTACCTTTTCAGAAAACGACCTGAAAAGAAGTACTTAAGTATAAAAACTATTTAAGTACTGAGTAGCTGCAGTGGAGCTTCTTAGTACATCCAGTGTCTCTCAGCATAGAAGTTTCTTCTTGTTTCTGGACCCTAAGTTAGAGAGAGTGAAAGTTGTGACCAATCATAAAGAAGTATGGATGTGGTCACCAACATAACAGAATAAAAATATACACAGAAATGTGGTCAACTTAGTTAGTCTGTGGAAATGTGTGCCCAATAACTCAAAAGAGTATTTGTAAAGTCAGATGCTGATGTTGAATGAGAAGGCCTGGCTCACAATCGATGTTTCAAGTTATCCCAAAGCCTTCATCACAGGTTCTACGCAGATCACTGAAGTTCCTCCACACCAAACTCATCAAACCATGATTTAAAGGAGGTCGCTTTGTGCACTGTGTTAATAATTACTACCCAACTCTGCTTATAACACCATGTGTCAGCTTAGTGCGAACAGCAAGTTCAAGATAATTTAGTAATTAGAGCAAAAGAAAACTCTAAATTTGATCTACTGACATGCAAAATCAACACAATCACATAGATATGTTGTCTCTTTTATTTTTGTACTTCTGCAATTTCAACAATAATTGTTAAAAAAAAAATCTCATGTCATACAAATCATCATCTATACTCCAAGCATATAACACGAACACGTAAGGCAGAGACAAATGATACAGTGGCAAATGGCTTTAGATCAAGGAGACACCATCTCCTTACAATCACATAGGATAGCATTTATTATTATTATCATTTTATTTATTTATCTAAACATGTACATATCTGTTAGATCCATATAAAGACACTTAAAAGAATGTAGAATTCGAAGATGATTACTGAAGTATTAGTTTGGTAGGCCAGGGAAATGAGAATGGATTAGCTTTTTGGCTGCCAGAGCCACTCCCAATTAAGAAATTTCTCTCTGCCAAAAACATTACCTTTAGAAAACGTGGGAGATTTTTTATTGACATTATAAGGATCAATGGCAGAACATACATGGCACCAAATCAACCTCTGGTAAACGACTCTGAATATTTGTTCAGTATTATTATAGCTTTTGTTGTGATTTGTAAGACCTTTCTTTTTTTATATTTTTAACTCCTAAAATACACTAAACGCTATGTACAAGTGGACTTTCACATATATATGCCTTAGAATTTTAAATAGATCTGACTATAAAAAAATAAAAAAAAGTGTAATAATATTGAATAAATTAAGGCTGCCATTCGTTCGAGGGGGAAAGACTCCTCCCTGTCATACTGAATGGATCAGAATGAATAAATTTAACATGGCTCTGGTAGAACGGAGACTGCCAATGAGGGGGTCTATACACAGAGAGGTTTAGATAAAATAAGGCTAATAAAGAAATAAAGAAGACCGGTCTCTAAACACACTTACAAGTGATCTGAGACCAGATTACTCGACTTTCTTCCCAATGTAGATGTGTCCAATTCCAGCTGCTGCTTAAGTCTCCACCAATCACACAATGCCTCCAAGCTTGGAGGGTGAAGGCCAGGTGTCATCTGAGACACGTGAAGCTCCACTGCTTAGAGTAGAATGATAACGGCTAATTATGATATGTCAGCTGACAGATGTGGCGTTGGCTAGCATTGCACTAGTCTTGCAAGGCCAGATGTGATCTCATAATGAGAAAACATATGTGGGGACAACTTAAACTTTTAGTGCTGGATTGAGGCAGCAAACAGCTGCTCGTCCCCTCTAAAACCTTCCCCCCAAATTCCTCAAGTTAACATACAGAGTATAATTGATAACACAAGCAAAATAAGCTAGCTAGCGAAACACTATCTTTAGCAAACTAAACCGATTTTTTTTTTCCTTGAGAGAGATCATGCTTATGTTAACTGCATTTGCTATGTCCTCTAAGCATGTCTACAGACTTAGATTTAGTTTTTGGGGGACTTGACGGGCTCACCATCGCCCTCTACTTTCAGCTCTGCCTTCACAAAGCATTGGACTAGTTTAGCACTTACACTTAACTTAAAATTTCTCATTATTGTCCCCAAACTTTCTCATTAAAAGATCACAGCATCATGCTGGATTAGGGGGGAGAGGGAAGGCCATTTTAGCCCACCTAGCAAAAACAAGACTAGTTTTGCTCTCTTGGTCTCCAATCCATGGATTGCTGTGGCATTACCAAGGATCTAACTCACAACCTCCCAACAATAAGGCCCCTTTAGTGCCTCAAGACCAGTATTTTTCATTTATTTACCATTTATCTGAACCAGGGAAGATCAAATCCTTATTTAAGAAGGCCTGGAAAGCACCTAAGGACACTACTGTGATGTTGGTCATTAAGTGCCAGTCAGAGAAGCTGGTTCTGAATTTAATCACTAAGTCACTATTGTGACACAACACAACTACAGACAAAATACATTAACCACAGTTCTAAGTAAAGACCCCCAAGCTTGGCATTATCAAACCATTTCCGTCAGACGCCGGGCGAGGAGAGAAGACTGTAATTTGCTTGGCATAAGCCTCCCACTGCACCACCTTCAGTGTATTTGGCCCTGTGATTAGATTATGTGCTTCTGTGCCAGGGACAGAAGCACGAAAAAGAAGCCAAAGCTAAATATAGCAATAATGATCAGTCACAGAAGGAAAAGCAGCAAGTCACACAATACTCATGTCTTTGAGGTCAGCACCATAGATTATTGATGGGATTCTGGGGTGGACAGGGGCTCGGAAAAGCAAAAAAAAAAAAAATCAAAGCTGCCACTAACAAACAGTCTTTCTCTCTCTCCCTCGTTCAGGCGTCCTCATATAAAAATGGCTCTCCATTCGGCTAAACGGCAGATACAGTACGGACTATCATCACCTTAAAAACACGACCGTACTGTCAGTTTCAGTGCGCTTGCTTTGTTTGTTTGTTTTTTTTTATCACAGCTCCGCTCATTTTACAGTAGTAGATCTTTTTTTTCACGTTCTACACAATTACAATCAAATGAAACAAAACATAATAATAAAAAATAATCAAATCAAACACAGGTCCACAAAAGAATAAATACAAGAGGGCCAGCCTCTAGGATGAATGCACACACACACACACATACACAACTTCAGGCACGCTAACTGACACTATTACACTTGCTAAACGTCAGGTCAATGTACGACAAGCAACGAAACCTGCGCGTAGTGATTGAGCTCAAGTCTAGTTTTGGGGGGGGGGAAGCGGGGGCATAAGAGTGCACGTGCGTGCGTGCGTGTGGGTGTGCTAGATCATGTGTAGTTTCGCAATCTACCTCGATCTGCAGGCCCTTTGTCCGAGCCTGGCCCTCAAATTAAACATCCCACAACCTCTAACGGATCATTACAAATGGCTTTACCTATGGCCACAGTTAGTTTAACTGGCATAGAGGTAGCTAGAGGCACTGACTGAATAGGGGAAATGAGGGTCTGTTATGTATAAACACATGCTGAAGAGCGAGAAGAGGCTGTGTGCTCTGGGATATTGACTTCCCAGTGTACTACAGAGGTATAATGTAACCTATGCAAACATACACGCACTCAGTGTAGGAGCGAGACAGTACATCCCAATTCATGTCATAATAATATCATTCTATGTTTGCTGTATGATTAAAACAGGTGCCTTACTGATGCTGTGGGATGTCTGCACAACATTTATACAACTAATGTATCACCTACACTACTGTTCATAAGTTTGGAACCACATTCAAAAGTTTTCAATAAAATAAAATGAATCTACACACAGAAGCACCATTTTAGTGCCCTGAAGAACCATGTTTGCAAATGAAATGTGTGAGTATGAAGAACATTTCAAAGTTATAAACAAAATTCACATAATATAAAGGTTCTTAAACCAATTTAAGGACTCTTACTAAAGACTTTACATCTGTGGAAGTTCTTCAAACTTTGAAGAGGTTCTTCCCACTCATATATTTTATTTACAAAATTGATTCTTCACTGAAAGTTTCTTTAGGGCAGTGGTTCTCAAATTTGGTCCTCAGGCAATTTTTGCTCCCATCTAATTTGCAACATATCGAGATCAAAGAGCAAAGATGTGGACCATCTGTGGGTCCCTGAGGACTGGTTTTAAAATGATTTCATTTTTAAAATGACATGATTTTCAAAACTTTTGAACAGTAATGTATATCTGGCAAAGCATATTCTGCAAATCTGAAAATGTTCCTCTATCAAAGCACAAAATATACTGCTATGACATCTTCCTACCACTCCTCTAGCAGCTTCTGATCCTATACTGCCCATGTCTGTCCAACTCTCCCTTTCAGACAGACGTTACTGCCAGTGCTTTCTGGTTGTGTGCCCAGAAATGGCTGATGATTAATTTTTCGCTATAATGCCTTAATCAGTGGCATCTGCATAGTGTCTAGCTTATGTGCCTCTTACTCTGGCCAAATTACGATGTTGCAGACATTGGAAAACATTGCAGAGCTTGGAGAGAACATTGGGTTAAGAATGATAGAAGCCCCATGTAAACCAGGCATGACATTTGCTAAACAGTGAATCCAGTGTGTTTTAAACACCATTAACATCACTGTGTAAACATCACTATACAGAAATGTGCAGCTGGTTGCATAACCCTGAAAAATGGGCATCATCGCAACTTCAATTTTGAAACACCAAGTGGTCTTCTCTTAAAAGAATATGCCACCTAAGAACAGAATAGAGTAGAATAATGAAATTACCGGTGGCTATTGGTTATCTTGGTTGCATTTGGCCATTACAACTTTTTTTTTGTAGTTTTTGGTGATCCCAATAAGATCACCTAATAAGACTAACCTGGCTAACGATGAATATCAGTGGCTAGTGGTTATCATAGCTGCATCACTAGCCTTCAGTCAACAATTTTGCTGATTCTTTATCTTGCTGATTTTGATGTATTCTTTAATCCAGACTTGCACAAAGGATAGTAGGACAAACACTTTCAGAGGACACAGGCAGCCTTCAATTCCACAACAATTATGTCACCTTTTTGCATAGCTCTCTTCAATCTCACACGCACACACAAAGCCAATACGCATACATAAAGAGCACAACAATTGCATGTCACAATAGACTTTTTCAATGCCCTCCACTGTTATTACATATTTTTCCAGTAGATGCGTCAGAGGGGTTTGCATAGTCTATTGCCTTTTCTTAGTGCATTCTAGCATAGCATTAGCGGTCAGTGTGAACCCCCACCCCCTTTCTCATGATTGAAAAAATGAAATGCAAAAAATCTCTCTACAAGAATGCCTTATGTCATCTAGTGGTGTAAACAGGACTGCCTACACTTGTGTATTGCTCCATCATACGCTCAAACCTCAAATGAGCTAATCCAACAGGTCCCCATGCATTTGTTTAGGCTGTGAGTTAGTGCGCTGTTACCATACTGGCTATAGGCATGCGAATAGAGTCTATGCACACGCAAAACACTCAAACTCGTTGTGACGCAGGATGCCTACCATGTCTGACGGTGTCTATCCCATTTATATCAGTGCATGTTTGTTTATATTGTATTGCACAGAACCCGCTGCGCTTTATTCTAGACGAAGGAATGAGACGTTCTCCTGTGGCAGCAACTAATGTATCTGCATCGAGCGCCATGCTTGTTGTCGCACTGGATAGCTTACTCATTCCCATTGTAAACACATGACTCCACTCTCGCTGTGGACTGGTTAGAAGACACACGGCACTCGTTGCTCTGGTGGTGTCTGGTTTGGTCAGCAGAGAGGTTAGGCGCGGCCAGAGTCCGGGCAGGTGAGCTTCAGCCAATCCATTTAGCAAACAAGTGAGGGGAAAGAGTGGCTAAACGAACGAAGCAATTGCAGAAGCAAAAGGCCGAAATGGTGTTGCAAAAAGGCGGACGGAGACCCGATACCTGAAAAGCGTGATGTGATATAAAAGAAAGCTCACAAAAAACAGTTCCTCCTCAATAATTAGCCTGTAGCAGAATGTTGCAGGACTGCGTCGTCTTTCCTTCTCTAGAGCAAAAACGTTATGAAATGAAAATCGAAAAGAAAAGTGAAATGTTCCGCAGAGGTTTGTGGAGCAGTGAGAAGATGAGTCCTGAAAGGTGTTCTGGCCTTGCTAGGTGATACGGTTGAGTTGGGCAGGACTGATTCGTGTCCTGCCCTCTGCTGAAGTGTGAATGCGACAGAGTGATGGTCATTAATAGTCTGCAATGGGGGCCAAGTCTCGGCTCAGAGCAACAGATATGTTGGTGTAGAGACTCCTTCGGGACACTTGGGGGGAGTAGCGCAGGTTGTTCAGGCCGTCCAGCCTCTGACGCTCCTTGGAGTGACGGAGTAATGTGTACCTGAAAAATGACAGATAGGCGGCCGTTCATTTAAACGATTTCAACTTCATTATCACTATGGGAATTCTTTAGAGTAGCTCACAAAATTTCAGATTTCATGATTTAAGTGAACTATTAGGTATGATTCAAAGTTGTATTAATCCAGGAGAGTACAAGCATGTGTGTTACAAAACTGATACATGTCTATATCTCTTTAAAAAAAATTGGATATAGAGAGTTTTTCAAAAGAATAAAAGCTGATGTTAATGGAAAACACATTTTTATTTCTCTAAAAAAATCTATCATAATATAGCACTGATGCTATATTATATGTGCCAAAGTGGTCTATAATGCACTTTGAAACAAAACCATTCAAATATGAAGTAAAATGCTTCAAATATAGGCTTGTCACAATAATGAAATTTTAGCTGACAATCAATTGCCTTATAAATATTAAACTCCAATACTGCCCAAGCTAAAACAATAATAATATATAAAAAAAAATCTCAAAGTTCATAAGACACAAACTAACTACTGAATCCAGTAAAAGGTTCACAGTAGGTTTATAGTCATTGCATTTTTATTAACACAGCTGGTAACCAGAATCGAGGAATAGTACTGACCTCCCCAAAAACTGGACCTCTCCTCGGTGGTGGTGAGGAATGGACATATAACGTCCAATGTCTCCTGGAGGTCGGCTCACGGTGTAGCCAGCATACTGAACCCTGTAACACATAAAAGAAAAAAGGAAAGTCACACCCATCTCCATATCTAAGACTTTGTCCAAGGAGTGGAGTGTAAACATATCTCATGTACCAATACACTAAAAAACTCTTAAAAGCTTCCAGTTTTATTATTATCTGCACATTTTTACTTATTTATTTATCATAGTCAAAAATCCGATTGGAAAACATCATGTACATCATTCAATATCATTGAATGTGTTGTTGCCAAACTACACTATGCTAGACATGCTTGGAACCTAGTGAGGCTAGAGTTAAACAATTTAGAGTGGAGTTCCTGTTTGGCTTAGGAGAGTTAGCTCACACTTACCTGTTCCAAAGGTCATCATCCTCCCCTCCCCAACCCCAGAATGCATTGGGAAATCCATTTATCTTCTGAAACTGCTCGGAAGTAAGGCCGCTGACACCACCAAAAAACTCATCATAGGGAAGCCTACGCAAACAAAATCAAAAACAACAATACAAAAAAAAACAATGAGTAGTGTGGAAAAACACAGTAGATGGCAGTAAAATCAGTCTCTCAAGAGTCAACATTTTCTTGTTTAACTTCGTAGGATGTGACAGGTTAAAGACAGGAAGTGCATGTGTGGGAAGGCTTAGGCTAAGTCTAAATGAGAGTGTGCTTATGCATATGAACACTAAGATTTTAATAAAGAGTTGAGAGACAACATGAGGTGTGAATCACATAATTTCTTACATGATTTCATACATATTTGTGATATCAAGCATACTGACAAACTGGAACGGTTTTCACTTCTACTATAAATATTCATTTGATATTCCTAAAGGAAAAAAAACGAAGAATTTTTTTTGGTACAACTGCTGTGTTCATTGTGTTTTTTGTTAATAATGCAATAAGCAATAAGATTCCATGAGTAACTGGGATTTTATCACGGGAAAGGGGTGCAAAGTAAAAACTCATCTATGGTGGTAAAATCACTGTAACACATGGCCTCAGGTACCTTATTGCTTTCATAAAAATATGACAAAATAAAATATAAAATGCATGCAATTTCACTAAATAATTTAAGCATTTATTTATAATAATCAAAATGAACAATTCTTCCACCAAAAAATGTACTCTGTGGAGAGCTACTGTTGCCAAGCAAATGTGGACTGTTGAAGAGGGACAAGAACTATTCATAAACATTTTCATTTACTGTCATACAACAATGTAAATATTATAATATAGTAATGTTTATTGAAGAAACCTTTGCCTTATACATAGTTTTTATTAACTAAATTGCCACTGTAACAATAATGCTAATTTTTAATTAATGTTGTGTTGCCATCAAGCTAATAGTGCCAGTGTTTAAAGGCAGATCTTGCCAAAAACACACAAAGCATGTAAGACTTGCAAGTAACATGTGTTTTCAATTTTTTTAGTGAATCACTCAGTGAATACTTTAATTCAAAATGAATATGAATCTTCAGCATGTTTAGCTTGCTATCATTTAGCCTAGTTGTCTAGAAAGTAAGTTGTCGTCCCTCAGTATAAACAAACCAGGTTCTTACTTTATCTATTACTACACTTTGTGGTCCACGCGATCAGCATTACAGTCCATTCACAGCAAATTGGTTTTTAGAGAGCTGCATTATTATAGAATGCAGTTGTTGTGAGGCAGTAATAGGTGTACATATACATGCCTTATAATCTGACTCTGAATCTGTTATACTTTCCCCAGGTGCTGGATTGGTTGAGTGACTGAATGTTGTCAGTTTTTTTCTCTGTACTGAAAACATATTGAGAACAACAGTGCACATGGTGTTGTGAAATCGTATGGTTATGCCCCAGTTACTTACATGTATGAGTACTTGTTGAGCTTGACAGCAAAGTGACGCGGCATTTCGCTGCAGCCGTAATAGTTCCGGTCATTCTCCAGAATGTGGTCGACATCATGAAATATTACACAGTCCCAATGCAGGTCCTTCATGGCCTCTTTAAAGCCCACATTGAACAGCATGGCACGATTGAAGGGCTCATCACTGGCCTGTGAAGAACATTCACACAAACTTGAACCTTGCTGTAACTTCAGTTATCTCCTAGTCAGTGATAAATGACTGGCTGCTGAGTGCTGACAAAAGATTTTCTGCACGTTCTGTATCATACCCTGAATTACTTTGGCCTTCCGTCACTCTCAGAGCGGAGATAAACGCTTTTGAACCCTCATCCACCATTTCGATGGAGGGAGTGATAACATCGATAATAATGTTGGTCCACGACACCCCAGTGGATCTGCTACAGCGTGGGTGTGCATTACATCACTGTAAGATAAAGACTTGTGCAATGGCATGAGACCACTGTGTCGTCTGGCAATGGCCACAGGCGCCGGGTCTTAATGGTTTCCCATTAGGTATGGCAGCCTATGTCCGAACATGCTTCCTCTAGGGGTGGGTCTGTGTGTATACATTCCTTGCAGTTAAAAGTGTTGAGAATTTAAAAAAAAATCCCAGTGTTATTTTATTGTTCACCTTCCACTACTGTATAATGTTGTATGCAAACCTTTGAACATCCAAATTAGATGCTTTGCTGATTTTCTAAGTGAAAATAACACATTCTCTACAGAAAATAAATATAAATATAGCATTTTTCTGCACAATTTCTATTTCATTTTTGCCAGGTCTAATAATCTGGATCAAAAGCATAAAATAAAATCTGCTATAATTTTTGCTCCTCCACATTATATGTTTTTAGTCCCACAAATACAAAGTTTGTTCATTGTAGAGGAGGTGTTGCCTTATTTTCACACAAAAACAATTAACAAAACTTTTTTTTTAACAAAAATGTTTGCATATGACTGTAAATATGAATGTAGATGTTGTTGAAAGTAACCCTGAATCTTACCAATATCGTCACTCATCCCATGGGCTCAGAAGCCTCTAGGGACTCAATTTCCCAGAATCACCAGGGGGTTCACATTAGTCTCAGCCCTCTATCTCGCTCCAATCACCACTCTCTGTCTTCTGAACACCAACTTGTTACACCTGTTCTGGTACGATTAGCTTAGTATAAGCTATTGTGTGGTATTGCTTCTTGTTCCAAGAGCTACTGAGTGTTATTCATCTATTCATCTACTATTGTGATTTTTCTGAGACTTTCTTCTGAGACTGTTTTGCTATTTTGCCTTTGCCCTTTGGACTCTGTTTGCCAGGTTATGGTTGTCGTTTCGTGTCTTTTGTCTTTCTTGGATTCGACCTTTACCTGTTCTCTCACCACGTTTTTGGGTGATCATTCTAACATAAAAAATCACATTGCAGTTGATTTGCTTTCTTTCTGTACCTGTTCAACGACATAGAAGCCAAACTCGAGCCTCTGTCTCTGCAGTGCTGGGATGAGGTGCCGGAAGAGGATAGGCAGATGCTCATGACGGTTTCGGAAAGGCACCAAGATGGCCACCTAAGCCGGGAAGAAAGAAGGCAAGGAAGATAAGCTACCCAGATAAACAGCTTTATAGATCCTTTTCTTTTGCACAGTACTGTTAAGGGAAGTTACAGGCTTGAAGAGTCTGTACTTTATAGTATTCTCATCAGACATCAAAGTCCTGTCTTTTTTAAACAGTCTGGCGACGTGGTCACACACACAAGCACAACCGAAGCTACTTAACGGGTGTCAGAAAGAAAAAGAAAAAAGAATTCCATCGTTTCTGCTTTTACATTTTCAAATGAAACTATTGCAAATGCAGTTTTCACTTCAGCTATGATAAAGTTGTAAAACTTTGTGAATGGGTGTCAGTAGAAGACCTGAGGATTCACAACAAAGTTAGGAATGTTAGTTCTGAGTTGTATTTCAAAGTGGTTCTATGGGGAGAAGAGTTTTCTGTTCTCTGTTCTAATTTTCACCCATGTGAAATGTTTAGGTGATGCTGGGGCGCTGACCTAAAATAGCTGCATGTTGTTCCTTTTACTGCTTATCTAACTGCTTATCTAGCTACAAATAAGTTTCCCCTGTACTGCTGTAATGGCCTTCACTGACCATGGTCTATAGATTATATAGATTATAGAGAGTGTCTGGACATTCAGCACTGTATCATAGTTTAAAAATCTATCAGCCAAACAGAAAAATAACCTGTTGTGGGTGGTAAACTGGGCCAGTAAGATTATGAGAAATTAAAAACCCCAAGTTAAAGACACAAAGAGTCAAACAAATCTATAGCGATCCAACTTATCTTATTCACTCAGTGTTCCAGATCCTGCTATCAGGACAAAGACTGAAAGTTGCTACGGCTTTTCCACTCTCCTTTTATATCTGTAATGAGTATTTCATTTTGCTTTGTATGTGTAGTCTAGTGCAGATATTGTGTTTTATGTGTGTAGCGTAGTGTTTCTATGTATTAAAGAAAATTATTAATTTTATGTTAATGAAAATGGACAATAATATTCTATTCTATTCTGTTCTATTCCAACACCCAATTTCTACATTTTACTCAAGTGTCAAGTGATCTTTATTGTGTTTTATATATGTGTGTGTATGTGTATATATAAATATTGCTGCTGTCGGAACAAAACCTTGTATCTCCATTTTTGTCATTGTTCAGTTTTTGACATAACGTGAAGGTGCCTGTTGGCATTTACATGGTATGTCAATTTTATAATGAATGGACCAGATGAAACGGCCTAGAAGTGCTTGGAAAAAAGTCTGGTTCCGTTAACTTACATTAAAAGTAAAGTATGTTTTTACCTTCTCCTGTAAAGTTACCATTTTGGAGATTGTATATATATATATATATATATATATATATAGTGTGTGTGTGTGTGTCAGTATGATGCATGGAGCAGGGTCTGGTGACAGTTTTACCAATGTTTCTGATGCACATCTTGGGCAAAACTCCTTTGGAAAACTAATTACAAGATACTTAAGAACCATACTTTTAGGACCCAAAGTAGCCACTGTGGTCTGAATGTGCTGCCATCTTGTTGATATAAATGCTTGTGTTGACACTGGCAGGTATGTAAAATGACTTCTGTAGGTTTGCACCCAAAAATGTATTTGTATATTCAGAGTTAATGACCCACACAAGCTCATACACCACTGAAAGGAAAACAGCATCAGACTTCAATGTTTTCATCTCTGTGCTTCACAGTACCCTTACTTGGAATCGTTCACTAGGAATTCCCCACACACCATCAATTTGACACTCTACTAAAAATTTACCAATGTTTAAAAGGATAAAGTGTCCAAATACATTTTGGGCTGACTGCAGATGGTAGGGGTGAGCATTTTTGCTATTTAAATATCCACAATATTTCCATATACAGATCCATTTAAATGAGGCCATTTCACTTAACATGAGACAAAATATCAGCTGCTGGTGTCCTGGTGTTCTCTGTAGTTCTTTGTCAAATGCTTAGTGAAAACTGTCTTCCAAAATTACAAGATACATGTTTTATTTCCTTTTTATTCAGTTTATTCTTATTTAAACAACCTACTAAAAAGAATACTTTAATTCCAATTGCAATATCCACATATTCATATACTCATGCCCATTCCTAATTGAGAGGGGCATGAAACGGTAGGGAACAAGGAAAAGGATTAATAGATAGATATGTGATGTGACACAGTAGAGAGAGTGAAGGATGGAGGGATGAGACTCAAACTCGCCTTCCAGCGGGGTATGCAGTCCTGTGGCTTCCAGTGGCCACCGAGTCCCAGGCTGGGGTCCACCTGCCGCAGGCCCCTCTCCACTTCCTCCAGAGCTATCTCGCTCATATTCACCTCCAAACGGCCCTCTGAGGGGACATGAAACATGACTTTAACAGGAAAACTTTGTGAGGATGACAAAAGCTGTGTATATTCTCAACTAGGTAATCATACAATACTCAAAACAACACATCCCAGAAAAATGAACAACTCTAAATAAAATCTCTTAATGTCATCAATCTTGTCTTGCATGACATACTGCAATATATCAAACTACCCAGCTACACAAGTTATGGACTTCACTGTAGACCAGGCATGTCAAACTGCTGACCTTCCAAGGCCAGAGTGCTGCAGTGATTAGTGTTTACCCTCATCTAACATTCGGAATTCAGTTCATGAAGTAGCTGATGAGCTGATTCAGGTGTGGTTAATGAAGCAGTGTGCTGAAATCTGCAGTGTTTTGGCACATAAGGACTGGATCCTGACATATGCTGTAGACCATACAGCTGCATTTCTGCATCAGTTGACCTACAGTAATAAGCACAGTCTAGGTTATTAATAATTTAAAGATTAACCATTAACTGATGAATATAAAATTGTTTGACCAATGCTTTCGGTTAAACATTTAACTTAATTTCTGATAAATGATATTCAAATAGGCAGTTTTCACTCAACTGTTTCTGAATTATATGCATGAATGTTCAAAAGCACAAGAGCCCGACTGAGTGATGGACAATTCTGGGTTTTCTGGAGTCAACACTGACTCTTGACTACTCAAAACTGAAATATGAATTTAAGTCTGAAGCCTGAATTAAACATATTGGAAAAAATAAAACAAAATATAAAGTGTCCAATAAGTTTTGCACAGGACATGTTTAATTTTTTTTCTTAATATGTTTAGTTCAGCAGTAACTGTGCATTAAAATGTGCTCTCTGTAGAGGATGCCTTAACTTACTTTCATTAGAAAATCCACAAAACATTATTTTATCAGGGGTGCCCAAACTTTTGCATTTAAATGTAAAACATTCAAAGAATTGCAAAAAATAGAATCATCATTTCTATAATATCAGCCCAGATATAAGGATGACATGGTTAACTGACAAAAAAAACTCAACAACAAGAAATTAAGGATGCCACAGAAATAAAAATGAATCTGGACACAACATACTCATGGTGGGCAGTCTCTCTGGACAGATGTCAGTGGGCAGGTAGGTGAATCCTGCAGGCAGATATGGAGTGGGGGGAGCAGCTGTTTCACTCAGGTTGAAATCATACGGATAGTCTAGAGAGAGAGAGAGAGAGAGAGAGAGAGAGAGAGAGAGAGAGAGAGATGCATAGGGAAAATGATAGAGCACAGATTTATACATAAATTCATCAACTTACAATAAATGACCTGTCACATCAGTAATGGTAGGCATTTTATTATTGGTACAGAAGGGAAATGGCTTTGCTGTTTATTGTATGTTCAATTATGCGCGAGGCAGATGAGTTATTAATGGCGGCTGACAGGACTCTGCTCGGCTGAGCAATCAGGAGTCGTTCTGTACCTGTTCCATTGATGTTGTAGGCACTTCTCACCACCTGCTCCAGAACCTGAGCTCCAATGTTCCTCATGTTCTGCCGGATCCTCATCCCTCGGGCCTGCACCATGAACAGGTACTCATTCACTGCAGACAGAGAAAGAGAGAGACGATTTTCAAATGCATGTCCTTCAATTTCCAGCTGTCTCAATTATATATCCATTTCCCACTAATGCCCATCAAGCTTGTCAATTATTTCCAACAACAACAACAATTTTCATCTTTGTCATTCATTTTAAGAATACAAAGTCTGTCACTATTAAGTTTTAGTAATGCTGATTCATTGAGTACTGCAAGTTTATAAAAAAGACTAAATAATAAAAGTGGGTTCAAATGAACAATAACATTCCACACCTGGCTTTTCAAAGATTCCAGGATGCCTAATTGGGAGGAGATAAGCAAGGTGGCCTTGAAATACATACACAGTCTTTTGCAAAAGTTTAGGTGCCCTGTACTGACATATGTTGTTAATTTTCTAAGTGAAAATAAGTTAACATATCTTCTACAGATAATACATTTCTGTCATTTTTAATACACATCTGCTGTTATTTGATGAACTTAACATTAATTCATTCAGACACATACATTATCTAAGCCGCTTATCCTTCAGGGTTGTAGGGGGTGCTGCAGCCTATCCGGGCACTCACTGGGTGGAAACAAACACCCTGGCCAGGGCGCCAGTCCATCACAAGACAAACACACATACACGCTCATCCACACCTAGGGGCAATTTAATATCTCCAATCGCCTGACTGCATGACCCTGGTAACCCGAACTGGGAATCGAACCCAGGCCTTTTTATGTAAACTCGATAACTTTTAAGATACAAGACTCAATAACAAACAACTAGAAATTGTACACTAAAATGTTCAGAAAATGCCATATTTAAGTGTGATGTCTTGTCTGAACTAAGAAAATTCACAAAATGTAAACCACATTTTTTGCACAAGACTGTAAAAATCAGGCTGTTTCTCCCTATATTATAAGGTAGTAGGACAATTTCCATTCATGTTAAATGTGTAATGTCATTAAGCCAAATGTTAAGTCATATAGAACGTAAAGTGTGAAACTTCTGTTTCCAAGGAGAAATACAAGTAACAAAGACATTCAATTATTTCAAACCAGATAGCTGAACAAAATACAACAGAAATGGTTTTATTACGATTGTAGTATGTAAATGTAAAATATTTGAAATAATAAGTAGGATGTTGTATAGAAAGAAGAAATGTTAGACGTCAATGAGTCCTCAGTAAGTGAGAAAGCTGTAGAACATTGAGAAATATCCTTATATTCTGAAATGAACATTCAGCACATGCTCCATTTGAAAAGTGGTGATCAAATCTCAAGTAAAATAACTTTTCAAGAAATTACCATAAATAAGACAATTAAATTTATAATTTCTTGGTGTTCCCAAAACTTGAAATACTGAGTAAAGTGTTCTATTCCAATCTACACTGTATATGTTACAGCTGAAGCAAAAAGAACTGCAGTTATCTCTATGGCTAAGTAATTCCAACCTTTTGAATGATAGTGTAAATACTTTAAAATCTAAAAGCTATTAGATTCGATCACGTGTCAGCTTCCAGTCCTTGTAGGCAAAACCACTGCAGACTTCAGCACACTGCCTCGTTAAACACACCTGATTCAGCTCATCAGCTAATTAGCAAGGCCTTAATGAACTGAATTCAGAGCGGTAGATGACAGTAAACATTAATCTCTGCAGCACTTTGACCCAGAAGGCTAACTTTCAAAGCTCCCCTCATGAAAAACCAGTAATTAATAACCGACACCAGGTTTGGTTCAATCAATGTGTCATTTAGTAGTTACTTTTTATGGTATCTGTAATTTGTATCTGTTCTAATAATCTATATGCTATTGTTACATTCAGAAACACATGTATTTGCATATAAATGGTTTTAAATAATGTGCCAATGTTGTCAAAGACTTCTGTACAGTATTGTATTTGGGTTCAGTTATGTGTCGTGAGTAAGCTGCTGTAAAGGAGCTCCAAAAGGTGGGTCTATTGTTTTTGTGGAATTCTAACACTAATCTTGATAAAGAAAGAGAATGAACAAGGAAGAGAGTATGTGTGTGTGTGTGTGTGTGTGTGTGTGTGTGTGTGTGTGTGTGTGTGTGTGTGAGAGAAAGAGAGAGAGAGAGAGAGAGAGAGAGAGAGAGAATTTTGACTGATGTGATATGAGGAAGTCAAATATGCTCACTCCCAACCAAATGACCTCAATGTGTCAAATGCTCAATATCCATTTGTAACAATTTGTATATAAAAGAACATAATGACAGCTGATGTGTAATGTATAACATACTGGGTGGTATTAATCACAATACAGCACTTATAACACTTGTGGTGTAAACTCCATTTTCAACAACCACAAAAATAAATAATAATAAATAAAATATGTGGTTTATGAGGTGTTATGGAATGAAAAAAAAATATCATTAGGCAAATATGTTGTCTATACTGGTATACTGATCTGTACTGGGAAATATATTGTTTTATACTGGTATACTGATATGTACTGGGAAATATATTGTTTTATATTGGTATACTGAACAGTAATGGGAAATATATTGTCTATACTGGTATACTGAACAGTACTGGGAAATATATTATCTATCCTGGTATACTGAACAGTACTGGGAAATATATTGTTTATACTGGTATACTGAACAGTACTGGGAAATATGTTGTCTATACTGGTATACTAAACAGTAATGGGAAATATATTGTCTATACTGGTATACTGAACAGTACTGGGAAATATGTTGTCTATACTGGTATACTAAACAGTAATGGGAAATATATTGTCTATACTGGTATACTGAACAGTACTGGGGAATATGTTGTTTATACTGGTATACTAAACAGTAATGGGAAATATATTGTCTATAATGGTATACTGAACAGTACTGGGGAATATGTTGTTTATACTGGTATACTAAACAGTAATGGGAAATATATTGTCTATACTGGTATACTAAACAGTAATGGGAAATATATTGTTTATACTGGTATACTAAACAGTACTGGGAAATATGTTGTCTATACTGGTATACTGAACAGTACTGGGAAATATGTTGTCTATACTGGTATACTAAACAGTAATGGGAAATATATTGTCTATACTGATATACTGAACAGTACTGGGGAATATGTTGTTTATACTGGTATACTAAACAGTAATGGGAAATATATTGTCTATACTGGTATACTGAACAGTACTGGGGAATATGTTGTTTATACTGGTATACTGAACAGTACTGGGAAATATGTTGCCTATCCTGGTATACTGAACAGTACTGGGGAATATGTTGTTTATACTGGTATACTGAACAGTACTGGGAAATATGTTGTCTATACTGGCATACTAAACAGTACTGGGGAATATGTGGTCTCAAAATATACAGGATGTCATACTGTCTGTACTGGTATATGGTTAAACAAGAGATTTTTAGCTTTAGCAGTATTCATCAGTAAGAAAACTGTTATATAATTATATTAACTATAATGCAGAGTTATCACTATTTAGTGAATCATCATCCAAGACTTTTCCAGCACAATTTCAATGAGATATTTGCACAGACACTATATACATCACAAAAGCTGACATCCTTAACATTAAAGTCAACAATCCCTGCACTGTAAAAAACGCATTGTTTTAACTTAAAAAGTAATCTGGTTGCCTTAAAAATTTCAGTTCATAGAATTTCTAATATTAACAAAACAATAACCTGTGTTTTACATTCTGTTCCATGAACTCAAAAATTTTTTTGAAACTGTTTTGCATTGTACTTACTGACGCACACTTACACAAACCATTACTCAGCTAATCATCATTTGATCACAAGTTTAAAATAGTTGGGCCATTAATCCACTGGGACTGCATATTTTAACATATTTTGAGCTGCCCAGTCATTCATACTATTGTAGTTTGAAACTTGATATCTGCTAGTGTAGCCTCGGTCTGTCAGCATTCCGACACAGTGTCTCTGTGCACATTCAACACTGTGGAATTCCTATTAAAATAGGTATGAATGAACACTCAAAGTAGGCATTAGCAACTAAAAAACATTCTATAACATACCATCTTAGAGGCTTAACAGCCCAACTTTACAACAATGGCCCAACCCACAAAATCCTAAATCTCACCATTATCAAGTCACACAATCAGACTGGACTTGTTTGTGCCCATGTGCGCAACAATTCCTAATGGGGAATGTGGATATCACTGTGATCTGGAGAAAGATTTGGCGTGGCAAGTTGGGTGCCTTCAGAAGCTAATTATTATAAATCCACTGACGTCACAGAGGCACTCATGCATTTCCCAGTGTTCCAACAAAAAGCTACTCCATCACCTTGCATACACATCCCTTCAACTTTTTTTCCTCTCTGCTAGCTTCCTCATTGGCTGATACCTGAATCACTTTTCAATTATGTCACTGGCCATCTTACACTAGAGGAATAGGAAGCATTTGATGTTGTTAAAATCATGTTTAGAAAAATTTCATAAGGCCTCTAATCACTTGATGGCTCTATTGGAAGGCTACCTTATCATACTCCCAAATCATCCATGCTTGTGAATGAACTCTTGACCAGGAAGTTCACTGTGGTTTTGAAAAATTTACAGAAAAGGGTTCATCAGGGTTTTACTGGGCTACAGTAAATTATTATGCGCCCAGCTTAATGCAGACATATGAGTGAGGAATCAAAACTGTGGGCCTACATACAGAATCTTTATGGAGTTTATGGTGTTAAAACATCCCTCATTTTAATATTTTAATAGCCTCAAATTCACAACAGACTTTACAGTGTAACATTGTTAAATATAAAAGGTGCGACTTTCAAAATGGGACACATTGCTTTCCAATGGGTTCTTCAGGGGCTTGTGTGTGAGAGAACTGCAGTGGGTGTGTGTCCTTCTTTGGCACTCGGTCACAAGGCTGCGCTGATAAAAGGACAATGACCCTTTATAGTGTGGGCTCTGGCCTCAGGGTAACCCTCAGTTCTGTTTGGCTTTCAATGCTAGAGAATGGTGCGTGTGTGTAAATTTTCTTTTGCTTAGTCACCAGTCTTCACACTGAGATAAAAAAGCTGTGCACCATCCCTGGGCAAAAACAACACATTTTGCAAATGTTGTTTGTCGGTCAAGTTAAACAGAGATGACAACATGATGCAAAAACAAGCAACCAACATTATTAGCAGTATATTAGGATAGTGTGTATAATGTAATTTGTAGTTTTGCAGTAGAAGGAAGAGGTGGGTTATATTACATAATTAACATAATCAATTGTCGTAATCATGTCACATGGACATTGTCTGCACTGCATGCTTCAATATATGCTTATTTTATTAGAAATTACATAATTAGCATTATTTAATTCACTGTAATGTAGCACAGTATGTGAAATGTACACTGAACAGCGCTTGTCCAGCAGTGAGCTGATATTTTTATATGCTGCATGCAAAATTCGGACTGTCCTTTCTTTGGACAGTAAACAAATTCATGCTCAAATGGCTAAATATGAATATCTTTGGTCCACCTCATAACCATTATAGGCTTAATATAATATTTATACTACTGTAAAAGGGCTGACACAGGCAGGCCTAAATTTACAGGCTCTGTCACATCTCCTGTAGCCCGCTGATTTGAATCAGACCGACATTTACATAAGCAAGATGGCAAAAGAGAAAGAGAGAGTGTGAGAGAGACAGAGAGAGGAACAGAGAAAGATAGAGGTGTTGGTGTAAGCGATAACCTTGTCAACACTCTCACAGAGGCGTTGTTCATTTTTTCAGCCTGCTCTGGTGTGCTGTTCAGGCTGATTCTCATGAGACTGAGCCACAGTTCGTTCACTCTCTTTTCTTGGCCACTTCACCGTGAAAAACACAGTTTAGAGCCCACACAGGCGAACTGGGTGAAAACCACTGAAGTGAGAACATGTACAGGTGCCAGTGATTCAGATTACATAATCTTAGGCCATGCTCCCTTTACAGGCTTAATTCCGATTTTTCACTCAGAGCTAAGACAAGGAAAGCGTGTTTTGATGAATTCTCAGAATTCACTGCGGAACTGTGTTGAGTTCACACACACACACACACACACACACACACACACACACACACACACACACACACTTGTTTTTACTGTACATTTGTTTTCAGTAATATAATGCAAATTGTTTTGCTAATATTCTACAAATTCACAACTTCAAATAATTCTTGGGAAGCAGTTAAACAAAACTGTAAGAAGTGTCTATGAAGAACAACAGCTGTAGCTGCTTCTGAAAGGACTGAGAAAGCTGTATAACATTAAAAAAATTGGTTATAGTAAATTTAATATCCAGTATAAAGATGTAATAAAATTAATATTGAGACTGCCTACTTTGTGATAACCCATTCTTGAAGAATTAATTTATCATTTAATACAGTCTCAAAGTTTTTTAAATGGTGAATGATACATCTACAAACACCACTGGCACCCATTTTCTAACTATAAGTCTACATCACTGAGTGGACCCTGCCAAAACGGACCAAACTGATGAAAAACGTTTGACTGGTCCACTCTAAAAAGCCTTGTGTCATTGGTGTGAAGTAACCTCTTTAGTTTCGCACTGTAGCTGTGAGGCTAATGTAGCTTATAAGTAATAGCCACCTCTTCTTCTTTCGGCTGCTCCCTTTAGGGGTCGCCACAGCGGATCTTCTGCCTCCATCGTGCCCTATCCATTGCCTCCTCTACTTTCACACCAACCATCCCCATGTCCACCTTCACTACATCCATAAACCTTCTCTGAGGTCTACCACTTCTCCTTCTACCCGGCACCTCCATCTCCAACATTCTTTGACCAATATATCCACTATTCCTCCTCAACACATGTCCAAACCATCTCAACCTATCCTCTCTGGCTTTATCTCCAAACTGCTCCACCTTCACTGTCCCTCTGATCTGCTCATTTCTAATCTTGTCCATCCTTGTCACTCCCAACGAAAATCTCAGCATCTTCATCTCCACCACCTCCAGCTCAGCCTCCTGTCTTTTAGACAGAGCCACAGTCTCCAAACCATACATCATAGCAGGACGCACTACTGTCTAACTCTTGCTGCTATCCTTCTGTCACACATCAGCCCTGACATCCGTCTCCACCCACTCCATCCTGCCTGCACCCTCTTCCTCACCTCTTTTTTGCACTGTCCATTGCTCTGGAAGGTTGACCCAAGACATTTGAAGTCATCCACCTTTACGACCTCTACTCCTTGCATCTTCACCTTCCCACCTGCCTCCCTCTCATTCACACACATGTATTCTGTCTTGTCTTTACTGACCTTCATTCCTCTCCTCTCCAGTGCAGACCTCCACCTCTCCAGATTCTCTTCCACCTGCTCTCTACTCTCACCACAGATTACAATGTCATCTGCAAACATCATGATTCATGGAGCCTCCTGCCTGACCTCATCTGTCAACCTGTCCATCACCATTGCAAACAAAGAAAGGGCTCAAAGCTGATCCCTGATGTAACCCTACCTTCACCTTGAAACCATTTGTCACTCCAACTGCACACCTCACCACTGTCTCACTATCCTCATACACGTCCTGCACCACCCTAACATACTTTCAGCTACACCTGACTTCCTCATACAGTACCACAGTTCCTCTCTTGGAACCCTATAATATGCTTTCTCTAGATCCACAAAGACACAATGCAGCTCCTTCTGACCTTCTCTGTACTTCTCTACCTACACTCTCAACGCAAAAATTGCATCTGTGGTACTCTTTCTGGGCATGAAACCAAACTGCTGCTCACTGATCTGATCCTCTCGCCTTAGCCTTGCTTCAACAACTCTTTCCCATACCTTCATGGTGTGGCTCATCAACTTTATACCTCTGTAGTTACTACAGCTCTGCACATCACCCTTGTTCTTAAAAATGGGGACCAGTACACTGCTTCTCCACTCATCAGGCATCCTCTCACTCTCCAGGGTTTTGTTAAACAACCTGGTTAAAAAGTCCACTGCCTTCTCTCCTAAACATCTCCATACCTCCACAGGCATGTCATCTGGACCAACTGCCTTTCCTTTTTAAAGCTGCCCTCACTTCCACTTTACTAATTCTCTGCACTTCCTGATCCACTATCTCTCCCCCCATTGTCCTCCTCTCTCTTTTGTTTTCCTCATTCATTAGTTCTTCAAAGTACTCCTTCCATCTACTCAACACTCTCTGATCACTCACTAGTACATTTCCCTCTCTATCCTTTATCAGCCTAACCTGCTGTACATCCTTTCCAGCTCTATCTCTCTGTTTAGCCAAGCGATACAAGTCCTTTACTCCTTCTTTACTGTCCAGCCTCTCATACAGCTCATCATAAGCCTGAGCCTTTGCCTTTGCCACCATTCTTTTTGCTATGCGACTAGCCTCACAGTACTCCTGCCTACTTCCTTCATCTCTCTGGTTATCCCACTTTTTCTTAGCTGCCTTCTTCTTCTGAATACTCTCCTGGACTTCCTCATTCCACCACCACCTTTCCTTGTCTTCTTTCCTCTGACCAGACGAAACACCCAACACATTTTTGCCAGTTTCTCTCATCACCTTAGCTGTAAGGTAGCTCAGGTAGCTCCTCACTACCCCCAAGGGCCTGTTGCAATTTTTCCCTGAACTGCCTGCAACTGTCCTCCTCCTTCTGCTTCCACCGTCTAATCTTTGGCTTCACTCTCTTCCTCTTCTTTGTTTCTAATCTCATTCTACAGACAACCATCCTATGCTGCCTTGCTACACTTTCCCCTGGCACCACTTTACAATCTCCAATCTCCTTTAGGTGGCATCTCCTGCTAAGGATATAATCCACCTCTGTGCACCTCCTTCCACTCTTGTATGTCACCCTGTGTTCTTCCCTTTTACAATAAGTAATAGCCACCAATTTAGCAAATTGCATGCCTAAATCTTCACATATATCTTTATATATGCTGTTGTCTATTAACATGGTCAAAATTACAAACAGAATTGAGCCTTCAGGATGGCTGCTACTGATGTTTTTAGATATTGTGCATTTTTATAGTTAACAGCGTGACATAAAGTGTCTAAACCACATTCGCAAATCTATTTAAAAATACTCAAAAAAGGTTGAGTCAAGTGTGTGATGGTTTAGCCATGAAGTGCTAATCAGTGGTCATAAGCTTCCTTTAAGTTAGCCACATTACCCTCATAGCTTCAAAGCAAAACAAACTAAATTAGTCCATTAAATGTTAAACTGAACAAATGTAAAGACAAAATTTATTTACTGCTGATTTATCTGTGCTACATAAATTTCTCTCTCTGTATAGATAACATTGTGTCATTCAGTGTCAAACACTTAAGTTTATTTGAGATTACTTACAACTTGAGGTGAATTTGCAACAAATGTGTGATGATCATTCTATGCTAACTGGTGGGTATAAGCTTTCATTACTTGTTAGCATCATTAGCCTCATAGATCCAGTACAAAGTAAAAGAAACAGACAACAGACATGTCTTGGCTGGCTGATAGTTAGAGGTTGGAGCATAATTAATTTATTTGATTTTTGGCCAAAGCCATGCTTTAATATCTCACTATGGCATTCCTGAGTCAAGAACTTGCCTGGAACATGCAGGTAATGTAGACAACTTCACACATCATTTATTCTCTTCCCAGAAGAGTTTGTGTGCTCGGGTGTCGTGCTGCCTGTTGCAGAGCCACACCAATACAGATAGTGTCACATACCATAAAATCACTCACTTCATCACCCAGCCTTATAATAGAGATGTATGTAAAGTTGGGAGATGTACCAGAATAATATATATGCTGTGCCATAATATGGACACTTTAATAATGCTTACATACAATATCAAACTCATATTTACAAAACATTTTAAAAATTGCCATAATATAGGACCTTGAAATTTAGATTTGACAAATTTTTCAATCCAGTGTTTGATTATGTCTTTATTGCAACGTGGGGCTACTGTACTAAAATATGCACATTTTATTAAATATACTGTGTTTGTAACATTACAAAAATAATTATTCCTTCAATAAGCTAATGCAGGTGGATTCTGTCCCACATAGCTTTAGATATTTTTCATGTTTATGTATCAGCAGATACATAAAGAACAATTAGGAGAAGGAGACGGAAGAGAGGGAAAAAGCATGCTTTATAGAATCAATGGAATCAAGACATTTTTCCTCCTTCTGTTCCCTGTTTCCATCCCTCCTTCTGAGGGATGTTTTAACACCATAAACTCCATAAAGGTTCTGTATGTAGGCCCACAGTTTTGATTCCTCATTCATATGTCTGCATTAAGCTGGGCGCATAATAATTTACTGTAGCCCAGTAAAACCCTGATGAACCCTTTTCTGTAAATTTTTCAAAACCACAGTGAACTTCCTGGTCAAGAGTTCATTCACAAGCATGGATGATTTGGGAGTGTGATAAGGTAGCCTTCCAATAGAGCCATCAAGTGATTAGAGGCCTTATGAAATGTAAAAAAAAGTAATTTTGTGCCATTTCTTTGGGTGTATTCATCATGAAATGTAGACATAATGTGAAGGATAACAGGCACGTTCAAAGCAAAACCAAAAATGACAAAAATGGATAAAAGCTTTCCTTCCGACAGCGGCTATATATATATATATATATATATATATATATATATATATAGTGTACCAAATCTGCAATGTAGTGTAAAATACTGTGATACAAGTTTTCAACATAATATCACCCATACACAGCCAATTATGGCCAGCATTGATTCAGGAGAGAAGGCAGCTTTTATAGCACTCAGATAAAGGATGTTGGCCATTTTCACGGCCGTCTGCTGGAACTATGTGATCCGTGTGATTCACCACTGCGTGAGCCCACTGTGGGGGAAAATAGGCTTTTGCTTTAAACCAGATAAATTGGTCGTCTCCACCAAGAGTGCAAAGCTTTCACTTTTTTCTTCGGTACAAGGGGAAAAAAAAACATATACACACCGTCCGACATTAACCCAGCCAGATCCAATCTCTTTTCTGCTTGAAGTGCAGTTTGTTAAATTCCATTTCACATGGCTGCATTTCCCTGGGAGGCTGACGGATTCAGCACTTCAGGGCCCCTTGATGCTTGTAGCGTATGCGTGGAGTGCCAGTGAAAGTTAATTGTTTTTTAAAGCGTTTATTACACGTATGATTGATGATGAGGGGAAATGATGAAGAATATCTTTAAACGCCTCCACTTGAGTTTAGCTTGCAGAAGCCCGGCCTGTTTGGTGGGTATTGATCAGTGTTGTCATTGGGGAACAGACCTTCATTATTTCTCGTGGCCTTGGTGCACCAGCAAAAGCCACGCAAAGAGCAAGAGGCGATCAATATACAACCATTACACACCAACTCAGGTAACCAGCTATAAACACCCACACCCATCTCTCTCACTTTCTCTCTATCCCTTCCTTTTCTACCCTTTTCACTTTCCCCCCTTGCTCTCTCTCCCTCTTCATTTCTATCTATACCTCTCTGTCACTCTCATTCCCTTATTTTCCCACTCTTTATCCCTCTTTTTCACAATCTCTCCCTTTCCTCTCTGCCTCTCTCTTCTCATTTCTATTGATACCTCTCTGTCACTCTCACCTCTCCTTTTTTCATCCTTTATCCCTCTCTTTCTCACCATCTCTCCCTCTTTTCTCTTTAACTTTCTCTCTTCATTTCTGTTAATACCTCTCTGCCACTCTCATTCCTTCCTTTTCTCACTCTTTATCCCTCTCCTTCCCACCATGTGTCCCTCTTTTCTCTTTACCTTTCTCTCCCTATTCATATCTATCCATACCTTTCTTCTTTTCTCTCATTTTCTTTTTTCATTCCACCTCTCACTACCCCTCTATTCCTTTCTCTCTTACATCCCTCCCATTCTTACTCTTATCTTCATATTTCTCTCTTCTGTCTTTCTACTTTTTCTTCCTTCCTCTTCTCTCCCTTCCTTTCTCTCCACCTCTTCATTTCTGTGTATTTCTATGACCTCTCTATCTCATTTCCTCTCTTTTCATCCCTCGATTACATCTCTCCTTTCCTCTCTCTCCCTCATATTTTCTACTCATACCTCTGTCATTCTCCTCTTGTTTCTCCTTTCTCTCTCTTCATCCCTCTCTCTTCTTCTCCTTTTTTGTCTTTGACTTTACCCTTCCTATGTCTTCTTTTTCACCTGTGTCTCTCCCCCTCCTCTTTTTCTTCACCTTTTCTTTTTTGCCTTTGGTTTCTTTCTCTCTCTTTCCCATTCTCTCTCTTCTTTATTACCTTTACTTCTTTCTGTCTCTCAACCTCCATCTCATTTTCTATTTTTATCCCCTTCCCTCTCTGTCTCTCACTACAAATTAACAATGATTCAGTCCCAGAGAGAGCGAGACAGAGAGAGCGCGCGCGCGAGAGAGATGAATCAGAAGGTGCAGACAAATACACAAACATCCTCCTACAACTAGAGGCGAAGCAAAAACAAACCAAAAAAAAGAGCGCGAGAACTGTTGAGGAAGCCCCCAAACGAACTTGCGTAGTTCCTGGACGCTGTGAAGAGTGTGTTTGTTGTTGCTGGCAGTTTTCTATGCTTGGCTACCCAGATGTTTTGATTTGTCTCTTCTTTTTTTCCAAGTAATCGCTAGAGGGAAATTATCAGGGTGAAGGGAGACAGGGCACGTGTGCATGCACTGGAAGTCAGTGACCCTGAGCAAGATAACCACAAAATCAATCAGCCCTCTCACTGTCGCTGTCCTCCAGAATGATGCTTTTCTTGATGCTTATTTTTTAAAGACATAATGATTTCCTATGCCTTAAAATATCTTAAAAGCGCCCAGTGCTATAAGCAGGCGATTAATGCCAGATGCATGAACAACAGCAAAGGGTTCCATGAATAACCTTTTAAAATCCCAGGATTATTACATACTAAGGCTTATTATTCAGTAACTAAAGGGACTTCAGTGCAAACTATTTGAGCTATTGAAGTGTCCAATAAAACTTTGGGCCATTTAAGGGTTTAAACCAGTCTTTGTCAGTTTTGCTGATCCCGAGCAACTTTGTATGTAAGTACTCATGTGTCATAATTAGTGGTGTAATAATTAATTTGTATTCTCAATGCATCATTTATAATTCCTCCAGATGCAGCTGCATGGACAGTATAAGAGACATAATGATTACTGAATCATATGCATGAATTTAAAATTCTACGAATCAAACTAATTCATCAACAAAATGATTGATCAACAAAACAAACTTCTAAAAAAAAGTGATACTTAAACACATGGCCCAAGCAACTTTCACAAACTGACCACACACTGTTGATCAGTGTCACAATTGGCCCCTCTCAGTTATCCATGCGCTTTTGTTTACTTGTCCATGTGCTTCCCAGTTCTGCCCCCTTGTTTCTAGACTCTGCCCTTGATTGTTACCACCTGTGTTTGCCACCTGTGTCTTCTTGTCCCTCATCATCCCTGTTGTATTTAAGCCCTGTGTTTTGCTGTGTTAGGTTGCTGGTCTTTGTTTGATATGGTAGTGTTTGGTATTGTTTGGTCTTGCTTGGTGTTGTGTCTTCAAGCCCCTGTTATTTTTCCTAGTCTCTGTTTTTATGTCTATCCTGAGTTTCTTTCGTATTGTCTGTTCCCCATTCTCTACGTGTCGGCTCTGTGACCCTGGACTGTCTTGATCCTGATTTTGGATTTGCCCATAATAAATCTCATTTCTCTCAGCATTTGCATCCGCCTCCTCATCGCTCCACTACATTACAGTCAGAAATCAACCAACAGCTATCTTTTTTGGTTTTGGAACTTAACAACAGTTAAGGAACTTAACAGCAGTTTTTGGTGTGACGATCACCTGAACAGCTGACCTGCCTCTTTCAGTAATCATTTTTGCAGTCACTTACAGAGTTAATGTTGTTCAGATCAAAAGGAACTGCTGGCCTTTTGGAGTAATAATAGCCTTAGTCTTGATTTAGCCTCTAGCCCTGCCTATGGTACGCCTCTGTTGGTCAGCTGTCTCACTTAGCGGCGGGGTCTCACTTAGCAGCGGGGTCCTGACAGCATGAATGGTGATATTAACTTGACTGACTCTAAGTGATGCAGCATGAGTGAACAAGACACATGTATGAGACAAACGGCTTGAGAATTTTGGATGTGAAACAACATTAAGTTCTGTTTTTGTGCCAGAGAAGCTGCTACGTGAAGCAGTTTTTATATTTTACATTTAGTTAAATTGTTAAACATGGTTCTTTTTACCAGTTCTATAATAGTAAATACTAAATATATGCATAATGCAGAATGAAAGAGGAACAATAGTTATTAACAGCCTGTAAGTATGTACAAAGGGCAGACACCCTTGCACCCTCAGCAGAGTCTGATTTTATTAATACATGTTAGTCACTGGGGAAGAGACAGGCCAAAGGAAAGTTAACCCTTTCATACAGTAAATGAAAAACATATGCTTTTAAAGCTTCTAATGAATATAATCCAAAAAGAAACTGCCATCTAGCCAAGCTGAGTGTGTTTTTAGATTTTACAAAAATAAAATGCTTAAAGAATGTAATTGTATAAATATCAGGATTTACAGATGAATGAGGGTAGATAGATTTAGCATTGGTGTTGGTACTCTGTACTGGCCAGTTCTAAAGGATCAGGTATCTCTAATGATATGGGGAAAAAGTGGTATTGGTGAATCTGTACACTGAACAACTACACTGAATACTGCTGTGCCATAAACTGCATTTTTTTGTTATTCATTATAATACACCCTAAAGTTGTGAGAATCACAGAAATAAATAGCCAAATCAAATCGCTCTGTTGTGTATTGAATCACTGTATAGTTTTTAATTCAGAAAATAATTGGACTTTTCAAAGCCTAACCATAAACTCAGTAACACAAAAAAGGTTTGGCTCTAATATGACATGGCCTGTCTTGAAAATGTACAAAACTCTCTCTCTCTTTCTCACACACACACACACACACACACACACACACACACACACACACACATACATGCAACCACCCACACCGCACAATTCTTAAGAAAACCATGCCCTAGTTTTGTTCTTGATTTCTTGTTTTTTCATGCTTTGATAGAATTGCCACTTACTTCCTGAAACCTCGCAGATGCACAGCAATTTCCATTAGTTATAAATCCATCTAGAATGGAGAGCAACCCATGCATGTAATAAGCCAATTGTTCCACAGTCCATCAAGATTGAGCTGCGAGACGTAAAACAAAGAGTCCATCATTTTCTCGCTGACTTCCTTATTAATACGGCATTTATAGCTGCCACTGAACAACCATCCATGAGCAACTGCTATAAAGCATCAATGTATGCCACAATGTTCTCACATTAAATTAACAACATCAGTTGCTGTAATTAGTTATGGTATCTTCATCTTTTTCTTGGTGTTATACTATATATATATATATATATATATATATATATATATATATATATATATATATATATATATATATATATATATATATATATATGCTGGAGCCTATGCCAGCAGTCATTGGGCGGAAGGCAGGATACACCCTGGACAGGTTGCCAGTCCATCACTGGGCAGACAGACAGACACAGACAGTCACTCACACACTCACACCCAGGGGCGATTTAGCATGTCCAATTATGTGTATATTGATTATAACCATACACACATTGTGATATGAGATTCATTGTGCAACCAAAATATGATCCATACAGCTTTGCTGTAGAGAATAGCTAGTCATTCAAAGCAATGGCTGTCATTTGTGAAGTGTGATTGAGAGTACAAATGGCACTGTCATGATTGCAGAAACTTTCTGATACGCTTCTCTCGTTTTGCTTTGCTCTGTGTATCAGGTGTGATGAAATACTCTTTACTCACGCTATAATGTGTAAGATGTATAATGTATTTTAGACACCTGAGATTTGATTTAAAAATCAGATTTAAAAAAGCTATTTATGTGGTTAGATGCTAATATTAAAATAAACATAATTCATGAACGTCGTACCCCTTCTTGATTATAAGCATGAAGAGACTACAGCTGTCATGATCACAAAATCTTAGTTGATGATTGTCATATAACTGATTGAAATGAACAATTTCATTGTATTTTCTTGTTCATAGTTTGCAACTAGGGCGGCACAGTGGCGTGGTGGGTAGCGCTGTCGCCTCACAGCGAGGAGGGCCTGGGTTCGATTCCCTGGCCGGCGACCGGGGTCCTCTCTGTGTGGAGTTTGCATGTTCTCCCCGGGTTTCCTCCGGGTTCTCCGGTTTCCTCCCACAGTCCAAAGACATGCTGTCAGGTCGATTGGACATGCTAAATTGCCCCTAGGTGTGAGTGACTGTCTGTGTCTGTCTGTCTGCGCCCTGCGATGGACTGGTGACCCATCCAGGGTGTATCCTGCCTTCCGCCTGATGACTGCTGGGATAGGCTCCAGCACCCCCCGCGACCCTGACGGAGAAGCGGCTTAGAAAATGGATGGATGGATAGTTTGCAACTATTGAAATACAACCCTAAAGTGTATGTAATAATTGTATTGAAATAGAAAAATGACATTTTCACTGTTTTTCTGCTGCAACTCAAAGCCCATAATCACTATTTATCATTTTTATTACCATTAAAACCATTTGTAAAGTGCTGTTTGTGACAGTTTTGGTTACAGTTTCCTGATACCTCAGTCAATAATCCCTTTGGTTTAAATGAACATTATCCAATGTGTATACAAATACAAACAGGCCTCACTATTAGCAATGATTTATTTGTGTCTTTAATAATTTCATCCCTTAATTAGTAAACAAGTTGATCATGGTTTTGTCCATGGTGTTAAGACAGATAAAATAGGCTGATAAGCCAGACTGACTGACTCATAGGTGAATGATGAATAACCTGAAATGAACAGACACACATGGCTAGCTGAAGTGTTGACAGAGGCCCTCTGCGAGTAATTGATGAGTTCAGCCCACTGAAGACATTACTATGTCTAAATACGCACCTAATATGTTGTTAAATGGTGGTTACTGCAAGCGATTGACTGATGATTTTGAGTCAAGCTTGAGAATATTTTGCCCTCGTGTAACATGTGCTGCTCTATGTTATGGTATATGATGCTTGGAAAAGTAGGATTAGGAAATCTTCAGGTGGAATGTCAGATTTAACCTTCAGAAGTTGCAGTTCAGACAGTGTGCCGAGCTCCTGTTGATAAAAACAGTCCTGCCTCACTTCCTCCAGTTACTACTGTACAGGACAACATGCTTTATGTCAGCACACCGTTTTCAGCTTTAAATGATGTCAATTCTTGTCAAATGATGTCAAATGATGTCAACATTATCTTGTTGATAATACATTTCAATGTATGGCTGCTGTTCATCCAAAATGAGTCAGCAATAACTCTGAAAAGCAACAACAGACAGCACGTTTAAAAACAGAAGAAACTTGAGCTCTGGTCTTGTTTTCCTTTGCACTGGTAATGTGGCCACAGGGGATTAAAGGGAGCTTGTTATTGACAGTGACTGCACTCGCAGCAGCAAAATATTTGTCAGTCTTCTCTGCTCCATGTTTTTGTTTTGTTTTGTGTTGGTAACTAATATATTTGAATAAAAAATGTTTCTTGGTTATGACCTAAAACGTACTTTCCTGTTAAATGTTGGAAAAGCTAAGCATGCAGGTTCATAAGTTCATTTTAGGGCTTATCATAAAGGTGATACAAACTCAAAATATATATCATGATATTTTTCATTATCCATCCAGGTAATAATTATATAACAATGTTAATCAGTATAATAAAAATCTTAGTATCATTGTTATTGTTATTATTATTATTATTATTAGTAGTAGTAGTAGTAGTAGTAACATGTTGTTTGTCACTATTATTGTTAGAAATAAATGTTAAATACTTGTGTAAATACTTAGGGGAAAAGGTTGGGTTTATCATGGAACAACAACACATTCGTTTTCATATCTTCTGCCACTTGTTGACCTAAACGTTTGGCCTCTAGCTAACCTCTGAAAAAAAAAAAGAATTGATTTACTTTCAGTGCTTTGTTTGTCAGTGAACCTTACTGACATTTAAATTGGACACATAATGTGTCTTTTAACCTGCCTTATAAGTATGTGTTATGCTTAAAAGAGGATGTGGTTATACGAAAAGAATTATTTTTAGTGCAAAGCAAACACTCACATACTCCTTACTAAAGTCTCTTCTCTTTTGCTATTGTACTACGCATGTGAGGATGTCTGGAACACACGCATACTGAAAAGATAATATATTGAATGAATCTTTCAGTTCACTTACTTTTGGCAGTAACTGTAATTTATTCATATGTAAATGATGTACACTTTTCAATCAAGTACATTCTCAACACATTTTTCATTGTAGCTGGGCAGATAGATACATAGAGGGTGTAGTAAGAAATCAATGAATTCAGTTCGATATACTACAGCAGTGTTTCGATTCACTATCATTTTTGATACAGCAGAAATAAGAAGTACCTGACAATCTGTCTCATGTTAATGTTCCCATTTTCACCTTATTACTGCATCTAGCACTATAAAAGTAGAATATTTTATTCCAATGCTGTAGCCATGAGCTATTATGCACTTATGAGGTGTGTGTGTTTCCTTATTGCTCTCGATTTTGAAATAAAGAGGAGGCAATATATTCAGAGGAGGAGTGGTCTGCTCTTATAGCAGACATGGTTGTTTAAAAGTACTGTGTATATGTTTTAGACATCTGAGAGACTTGATTTAAAAATTAGATTCAAACAAGCTATTTATCTGGGGAGATACTAATATTAAACATAAATAACATTAAAATGGAACCAAACTGTTCTTCAAACTGTCTTACATGAACTATGTTTGCATTGATTTATTGCTCATTTATTTTAATTATATATGGTGATTTTACAAACAAAAACACACTTAATGGAAATACAAATGGATTTAAATGATAAGATGTTTGCACAGTACTGTACTTCATGCAATATAAACACTATTAAAGTGAGTACTTTATTTATTCAGTTCTGTTGAATATACTGTATGATACCTGTACATATTGAATTGAGAGGCTAACAATGAATGACACAGTACTATGCGTTGTACTGTTACACTCCTAAAAGACAAACAGATATATAGATAGTGGCAAAATACACTGGATGTTTTTTTTACAGACAAGACATGGCATACATGCACATGCATTCACTAACACCGCACACACTTCTGTACAACTCTTGATGGCTGAAAAGCAGATTTGTGACCCAAAGCCAAAGCAAGGGTCTTGTGACCATATCAAGCCCTGAGCAGCTCTTTCTGGTCATGACCAGGTCATATGATCCAGAGTGGGGCTGATGAAGGACCAGAGAACACAGAATCTACAGAAATGTGCACAAACCTTCTGGATAACAAGGAATGTAGTACAGAGCAATATGCACGTGTTCTGCATGCTCTGTATACTTTAGGCTATGCCAGAGAACATGGAAAAAAACACACATACATACACTAGGGCCACTGCTATCAATTATATAAGTAATAAACTAAAATAAGTGTTCTGATTCTGTTGAGACTTCCATGTAATTTTCTGTCAAATATCATACATTTTTCCTTTTTTTTCCTGACACTAAAAAATTTATAATTTATGAATGGAAATTTGTAATTAAATGATAAGTCTCAATTGTTAAAAAGGATGGACGTGACTGTAAAATAACAAATGCATAGGCTTTCAAATTTCCAATTTCAAAAGATTTCAAAATACTCTACTATAAAAAGGCACATCCAGATATCTTGGACAAAGACTAACAATACATGGCTAAAATACATTTAAATTAGGTTTTTCTGTTCCCTACTGTATCAGTGTGAGCAAATCCTTGCCATTTCATACAGAAGACGAAGTTTAATCAATGACGTTTCTTAATCAAGCTCCATTAAGTTTACTTTTGAGTATACAGGCCACATAAAGCCTGGCCATGTGTTTATCATGGGGCATCCACTGTGCTCACCCTATGCTCCTTATTATCACAAACACACCAGGTCACTGTATTCAGACATCACAGATCACTGAACACAAGCTCTTATCACACAAACACACCTACAGTACTATACAAAAGTCAGAGACTGCCCTTCATTTATTTAATTTAAAGTCAAAATGGCCACTAGTTACAAGTAATTCATTTTAAGAAGATATTTCTAAGGAGATTAGATATAACATAATCCACCTGCATAAGGAAGGAGAAAGTCACATAGGTGAAAAAACAGGAGTTTCTGAAACTGGAGTTAAAAAAATAGTAAAAGCTACAGAGAAAATGGAATTACAAACAACCACCTGGAAGACCTCGTAGACACCAAAACTGTCCTCACTAGATAAACAGCACTTAAAGAAGAGAGAGGAGAAAATCAAGCTGCTTCATTTATGAAAACATCCACAGGTGTTTCTGTCCATCCTTCCACTGTGAGAAGACAACTCAGTGCAGTGGGTCTGAAAGGATGTGAAGCTGTTCAAAAAGAACCTAACTGAGAAAAGGAGACAGAGATCAAACAAAGAAGCTGTACAATGGACTGGCCACCCCAGAGTCCAGGGGCATTTTGCACCAGTTGAAAGTAAATTGAAAAATAAAAAAAGGGTGGTCTCTGACTTCAAAATTTCAAGCAGTCAAAAATCAAGGGGCTTGCTTTTCAGCTTTAAAAATGAAAGGTGGAGTTTTATAAAAGACACTACAGAGTCAAGGCAATTGTTTTCTGAAAGTGGAGACATAATACAAATCAGCTGCACTAAGACACCATATTACTGGTCAAAACTTTTAATAAAACACACACTCACACAAACCCACATCCACTGCTCTCAGACTTCATTTATTACTGGATGGAAGCTCTCATTAGACATGCACTCACACAACATACGTCATCAGACACAGACGTGGAATGCAAATTATTACTTTTGTAGTGCGCATAAACCCCTTCATCATGATCAACACACATGACAGTATTATCATTACTGTAACGCATGGCCATGACTGTCTGTTGGAACAGCTAACAGCCTGCGGTCAGTCACTGTGCAGTCACTCACTGTTGGTATGCATCAATATGGAATTTCTGGACTGATTATCGTGGTCCATAAGGCTACCAATAAAAAATACTAAACTAAACACATTTTCTGTATACTCCACTGGTGTACTCCATTGCAAGTATACTGAACATAAGAGGACAAAACAAATTTTAAAAAATTTTTAGCAGTGACCTGATAAACATAATTCAGCTTTACTATTTGTCAACAAATAATATATCATCTACTAATACATCTGTGCAAACCCAAGATGCAGAGAAAGTGAAGAGTTAAGCTGGGCAATATGGCACAAATGTCATCTCATGATACTTCAAGACTTTTCCGCATAATTAATACACCCTCAGAACATCACAGAGCCTCCTTCAGCTTGAACCACACCTTGAATGCACACCTCATTGAAGGTTTCCTGGGGTCTGCATGATGGCTGGCATCATTTACATATAGGCAGAAATGTGAATTCATCTGACCAGTCATGAATAGTTAAATTTTTGTGCCTCTTCTTTCACTTTAACCAGGCAACGTTGTGAGCAGAAGTAAGCAAAGGCTTCATACCACTCTGCTTCATATGTTCATGGTATGCAGTTTCCTGTGGAGTGTTCTTTCAGAAATTGGTTGTAAAGGACCAATTCTTGCCTGGAAGCGAAGTGATTTTTATGAAACATGCCAGCAGTGCTTTTCCACCACAATTCTGATGAGAATTTCCTGGAGACTGGGATTTTTGCCACTGCAGGTAGACCTGTAAGACTGTACGCAATGCAATCATTCCTTTTTGCCAGTCATTTCCATCTGCTTTAAGACCCATTTTCTGCACATCGAACGAGACATTAACTGCACTGTACCACCTTTTTCAATCTATGAATACTGTTGGAAATCCCTGATATTTATAGCCCAGTCATCCTCATGCAACGCCATCTGCAGGAGCCTGAAGTTACTACCACGCAAGTGACTAATTTTGTAGTCTGGGGAGCATAGATTACCATGATAATAGCAATTATTGTCATATTGCGCTACCCTAAAATAGAGAAACATTTTAAAAACCTGGACTATTCCTTTAAAAATCGTGGAGAACTCCAGTTCTGGAGAGCCAGATTCCTGAACAGGTGATTGTCTTGCTACAAAACACCTGATTTAACTTAGCAGTTAATTACCAGTTTTTGCTGCCCTGTCAGAAGAGAAATTAGCTAATTGTGCTGGACTCTGGTCCTGAGTTCCCCATTCCAATTTAATGGACACACACATGCTCTAAATGGCCCAGCTCAATGCTCAACAAGGAAGCTATATTGCATTATAAAGTTCCACCCTTCAGTAAAAAGAGCCAGCTGTCTTATTACTAACATCTGGAACATTGGAACATTGTTGTGGAAAGATATACATGCAGAGTGGCCAGAACAACCTGAAAAACTATTTTATTTGCATTATTTAGTTATGCCTGCTTAATAGGTATAGTTCTCAGTTTAGGGTTTATAGGTTATCTCCCCATTCAGAGATAGGAAACAAGACTTGTATAACTTGAAATAAATGTCCAGGGACATTTGTCACAGAGTAGAGGACCTTTACACATATCTTTTGACAAAGTAAGTGATTTTTGCCCATATACAGACAATAATTAAAGGCCCAGTAATGTATATTATCCAGCAGGGACTCAGTTTTCTGGCCAGTTTCATGTAATTTGTTAGCTGGAGTGTTGGTGCTTGATGCAATGAGTGGATGAATGGATAAATAGAGTAGTAAACAAGGATATGGCTGAGAGTTATGCTTAATGTGTATACCCTCTTAATAATAAGGATGACTTAGAGAGATTTTGGTTGGTTATTTGAGTTACTGTTGCCTTTCTATCATCTCGAACCAGTCTGCCCATTCTCTTCTGACCTCTCACATCAACAAGGCATTTTCATCCACACAACTGCCGCTCACTGGATATTTTCTCTTTTTCGGACCATTCTCTGTAAACCCTAGAGATGGTTGTGCGTGAAAATCCCAGTAGATCAGCAGTTTCTGAAATACTCAGACCAGCCTGTCTGGCACCAACAACCACGCCACGTTCAAAGTCACTTAAATCACCTTTCGTCCCCATTCTGATGCTTGGTTTGCACTTCAGCAAGTTGTCTTGACCACCTCTACATGCCTAAATGCATTGAGTTGCGGCCATGTGATTGGCTGATTAACTATTTGTGTTAACAAGCAACTGAACATGTACCTAATAAAGTGGCATGTGAGTGTATATGCAAATGTGTGAGTGTAAAGAACCTTTTCAAAGTTTAAAGAACTACTACCCTATGTACAGGACAATGTTTTTACTTAAAATCTGTACCAAAATCCATTTGGGAACTTTAAAGGTCCCATGCCCTATATTATCTAAATTATTATTTCCCTGAGGTGCCAAAAACAACCATTATTGCTTGTTACATGACCGTTTCCCAGCCAGTCATAATTTATTGTTACATGCCCATCATTCAGGCTCTTACATCCCTTTAAAAAACTTTAAAGACTAAAGTTCTTACTGGCTGCCCTGTATTGAGCCACATTCAAAAAGCAGTGCAGGTTGAAACACTGAAATAACTTCAGCATGAATGGCAGCGCTAAACTGCTGTAGGCTGAATAGGCAGATGTATGTAAATGGTTTGCATGACACTGTAAAAAATGGACTGTATGGACTGGGAAACTTTAACAATGTTAACATACTCCAAGCTCATGCTCATTTATTTAGAAAAATTCAGTTTTCTGTGGATATTTCCATATATTCATGTCTGTGGTAAAATTAGACCTTAGGCCATTTTTTCACACAGGCCCCAGTGCTGTCTGTACTGCCATCTTTACAAACAGCTCCACTGAAAGGCTCCACTCTGACACATCCACTAAAATAAATAATTTCCCTGAGCACAGGCACAAAAGAGACCGATGATAATAAGCAGAGAGTAATGAATTTACTGCAGCCATTCCACACAGTTCCTCTCCGAACAACCACAGGAAGCCATTAAACACACCATCAATCATTCCAACCCAGAGAAAGAGAGAGGGAGAGAGGAACTGAATAATGTACAACGTGTAGAGTAAACTGCTCGTTTTATTGTCCTCAGTGCTTTAATTTAGCTACTAAGTTAATATGCTGCTTCCTCCAATTATCCTTATAAATGGTTACATGTATCTATTGTAACAACCATATTGTATCACAGCATGTCATACTGCATCACTGTATTTTGGCTTGCATGTTATCATGTGGCTACTGCATTAACTCTAGGCCATGGAAGAGCCATTTTGTCCTTTCAACAAAAATCAAACCATCCTGGGAGCCACAACATTTTATGTCCATTTTGCCATCTTGGCTGTATATATGTCTCTTTATGTGCTAATGTACTAGTATAAGCTAAAAATATAAACAAAAACGCAGACTTACTTTGCTCTTCTTTATGCTTTAGCTCAACTACAGCTGCAGAAAACAGTAGAAAATTCTTCCACAAGGCTAATGCTGCAACTGACTACAGCTCATAATTTTCGAACCTCCCACGAGGCAAAATAAAGAAAATGTTTCTTGAACACTGGGAATTCCTACCCAGAATGTTGGGATGGTGCTCTCAACTCCAAGTTCAGCATATGATGTGATACTAACATGGCTGCTCACTAGATCAACATAAATAACAACCACTCTTCTACTTTTCAAGAGTTTTGTTTTAGATGATCATCTACACTGACGATAAAGTCAGCAACATTTAAAATGACGTAATTTTTTTAAGGGTGTACTTCATTTGTAACCTTACAAAAATGAATGATATTTCTCTGTAAATCTAATCCAGGAGCAGCTCTAGTTTCTACAAGTATTGTTATAGGCAGATATGTACATAAAAATTATTGGATATCAATGCAGCATTGACCCAAACACCCAGGTCAGTGTGTCCCTATATAAAACATTGTTAGTCACCAATGTTATACAGTATCATTTATTACGTAGTGTTTCTGAGTTACCACACCAGCTCATGATGCCTACATCAAACACAAAGTGAAATCTAATAGACTTCCCTAGTCAGGACATTAAATGTCAACAAAATGTACATCCAGCCAAAGACCATATTGCTTTGCTCCTAATGGCTCCTAATACACTTCACAATTGAGTCTGAAGTACTGAGCATTAACTCCAAGCATGAAATTAAAGTCTGTGAAAATGCCCATTTATCAGTGAATATAGGAAGAGACTGCTACAGAAACAATGAATATCCATTTTTGTTGCTGTTAATAAGTCCAGTTTTATGGAAGATCAGCTTTACTGCTTCAGTATTAGAGCCTAAAACAGCTTACTGGGCACTGACCAGCAGGACAAAATAATGCTAGCCTGTACTCACTAAGAAAATAAGGTACAAAATCTTAGGGGTACATCTCAGTACCTTTAGTCAGGGAACATAATTGTCCACTGAATGTATATAATCCACTAAAATGATATTTTCTTGTTGTATTGACTCCACACACCCCATCTCGTCTACAGGCTTTTTATTTTATTGTTCTCTTTTAAAACATTAGGTCATTAAAATATACAAATTAAGTACGAAAGTTGCTAATATTGAATCAAAATCCTCTTTACAAACATCTCTTGACAAAATAAACGATTTTGGCCACATACTGGAATAAGATCCAGTCATGAGCTTCCCAAAGATTATTCAGCAAGGACCCAGTTATCTTACTGATTTCATGTTATCTGTGAAGTGGAGTGTTGTGTTTGCTGTACTGAGTGGACAAATGCAATGTTAACCCCAGACATGGCTGACTATCACAGCAATGGGACCAAAATTTGCTTGTGCTGCTAGCATGCTGCTCCATGTTTGTGTTTATGTGTACTGAGACAGTTCATAAGTCTGATCCCACTCTGTTGTTACTGGGTTTTCCCGAAATGCCTTTAGCTCTTCTCTCAATTACAGTCTGTACAGTGTAATCCTGGTAAAGCCTGTTAACCTGCGGCCCTTCAGTAACCCACTCAAACATGCACATACAGAACTGAAGCGTAACGAAGCTCCGCCTCTGCCAGACCACTTCCCAGAAGGCAGGCTTTGATGTCAAACAGCAGCGGAGGCAGATGGTGAAGCTTTACAGTAAATACTGTTACTCTGCTTCAGCTTCACTGGAAGTTCCTATTCTGTACATGATTGGTCATTATCTGGGCACATGGCCAAATCATTCCATAGCCCCTGCTGCAGAGAGAAAGCGAAAGAGACAGAGAAAGAGAGAGAGAGAGAGAGAGAGAGAGAGAGAGAGCGAGAGAGAGAGAGAGAAATGGCGAGAGAGGAGAAAGGCAGAGCAATAAAGAGAAATATAGAAGGTGACAAACAGACAGGAATAAACAGAGAGAGAGAGAGAGAGAGAGAGAGAGAGAGAGAGAGATGTCAGATGTGTCATTAAGTGACCAAAACTGCAAGTGTGACTATTGAGGTTTACACCAAATTAGTAGTTAAAAGCTTCCATTACTTGTAAAGCTGCTCTGGGGCAAAACTGACGACACCAAAATGAGTTGGCTGACTATACTTAAGGTAGAGGGGAACTGTGCAATTTATTTATTTTTATTTTTTTGCCAAGCCATTCTTTAAAAAGATTATAAGTTTAAGATACAAACTCATGATGTCCTCAGTCTGTTAGAATCTAACAAAGGTTACAGTCTTTCTTTTCAAACAATTGGGCTGTACAGTCTGACAGGAAGAGAGTAAAAGACAGAAAGCAAATACAAATGGAGAGAGAGATACAGCAGAAAGGAGAGAAGAGAAAGGCAGAAGGACAGAGAGTAACACAGAGGAAAAAAGAAAAAAAAAGAAAAAGAAGAGCAAAAGACAATAAACATGTAGAGTGAAAAAAGGAAGGGAGAGAAAGAAAAGGAAACAGAGAGAGAAAGAGAGTGGGGCAAAAAAATCTCCCTTTGAACAACTTCCCTTATCATTCTTTCTTCCTCCTTTCCTGAACATTCCTTCTCTCCTCATCCTCTCATCCATCATTACCTCGCTCCTTTCCCCTCCTCCGCTCTGCTCTGGAGCTGTTCTTCGTTTCTGCTCCTCCTCCTCCCTCTTTTGCAGAGGAGACTGCAGCGTGGGTGTGTTCATCAGGGTTACTCGCGGTCAGTTTGAGAGACTGTCACAATGACACTGTGCACATCACCTGACGGACACATGCACGGCTTTCTGCTCCCATTTCAGCCGTTCACATTTTATTACACCTTATTAGGGGTCTAAAAACTAAAAAATTTGACCCTTTAAGGCCAACACAAAAAAGTAGCTATTTAATTATATTTAATATTTCTTTATAAAGCTATTTAATGCCCTGCTCTTCTGTAATTGTAATATGATTTCTAAATGTTGTTGTTGCATTTGTTTAATATGTAAAGTACGACAAATTACCTTTCAGAATGAAAAAGCCCACGAAAAGGAATGCAAGTCGCACTATTTTCTAAGAATTTGGACTGAGTCCATAAAGACTGGAATATCTTTTCTGGCTTGAGGCTTGAAAGTTGCATGTAGTGCACCAGACTGCCAGTTGTGTTAGTTGTGGTTGTGGTGTCACAGTGCATGGGTGTTTGCTTGCTTTTGATTGGTCTAACTCATCTAAAGGGAGTACACCATCTCTGTGTTATTGAATCATTGCTAATAATGTAGACTACAATATAAACTGCATGCATATTTTGATATAAAACGATTAATCTTTCAGCCATAGTCGCACATTAGTTGTGCTGATCAATGCAAATGTTCCTCACCTTGAACTCCCCCGGACCCCTCCCAAATGGCAGCCCCTCCCACTAACAAGGTGCATCTTTTTCACAGTGATAAAAAAACACATTAGCAAACATAAAGCTCCTTTTCTACACGCTGAACTTGATAAAGTAATTCCACTGTTGCCTACAGGGATGTGCAAGTGACGTAACTCCACTGAGGCAGATTTAAAAGAGCAGCTATCTTTTCTTCTTCGCCTGTTGAATCCTTGTAGATAACAAAACATTCACTGATACATGCACAAATGAAATTACCTGGCTATTTTCAACTGAAAAACCCACAAAAGAGTGTGCTTTCATCATCTACATTTCACTTTTCCCTTATATATATTTTCTCTAGTAATATAGTGTCTTTGATTTTTGAAAAATTGATTTGAGACCTCACTTCATTTTGACATCCCTCAACAGATTATCTATAGATGCTCAATTCATTAGCAAACTATCTGTTAAAAGTCACTTGGTTTTGCCTTGCGATAAAGGGTAGAAATAGGATTTATGTCAAGGTTTAGGGTTAAATTAAGGAATATGTAATAGATAATTCGTAAAATATGAGGTAAATGCAAAATAAGCACCTACAGATTTACATTTACTGTAGGCTAGCCAAATGAAGTGTCATCGAAATTTGAGATTTCATGATGCCGAATCATTTGCTAACTGAATCTTGGTTAGAAATCTAATCCTTCACTGTTTATGTCAAGGTATGCTGTAAAAAGCCATTAATTCTTGATCCCATTCCCTTCATTAAAGACAAGTCAAACAAAGGACGTGCGGCATCATGACAACGCTATCAACAGAGCGTCTCCGTAACAACAAAGCCAAAACGTCTCGCCTGACTGGTCAGGTGACCGCTGTAATCAGCTGAGCTCCCCTCCATTCTTCCCATCTGTGCTGTGATTACCCACTGAAGAAGAAGTGCCAGCAGGAGAGGCCACTGTGGGGAGATCACAGGTAAATGATGTCACCCAGAAAGTGACGGCTATAGAGAACATTGCCTGGCAACAGAACGTCTACTGTCCTTGAAAAGACCCTGAGATGACGGCTCCCAGCTCAGCATGTGCTGTATCTCCGGAGTGATTCTGTGTGTTCAATAAAGATAAGTGCAGGGGTCCATGCTGAGCATTAATAAGGAGACTTTCCTTCTTAAAGCCATGACATACCAAACTGCCCCAAATGTAATCGACTGGAGTCTTGCTTATGTATTTTCTGACACTACATTATATTATAATTATATTAATAGTATTATATTAAAATATTAATAGAATAAACAGAAATTTCAAATCATATGTAAACTGCACATTTTGATTTTGGCTTTGTGTACTTGAATCTAAATAGGAAAGTACAGAGATGTATGAGCTATGGTTTCCATTCATTGTCCAAACATTCTTTAGCCCTAATTTACAGTTTGCAGTACTACATTTGTCAAGACTGTGGAAAGTATGTCCTTTCGATGAAAAATCAGCAGCTTTAAGAGCAAGACTCAATTGACTACCATTCAAGTGACTCCCATTCTTTACAATTTCAATGGCAAAACTTGAATCTTGCTCAGAAGGCTGTATTTGAACAGGCTGATATGACAGGCATAGCAGGATAAGGAAAATGTATCAACCTCTACCTGCAGAGGGAAATTTGTAGTCTCCTAGTGATAAACCTAATTTTACTCCTAGGAACAAGAATTATAAATAAGGATCCTTTACATTTATGAGAAGGAAATTTAGGTCACATTGTAAGATGGTAAAATTCACGAGATAGCAGTATTTCCAAAGAACTAGAGAACCTTTCCGTAAGACGTTACTGCTTGGCCACAATAAAATGATATTCTCTCAACCCTCTCTCTATCTTATCTGACACTGAAATGTTTTATGGCCAGAAAGACATGTAATATGTAATGAATAAACAGGCTGAATGCCACCTTGGAGCCCAGTAAAAGTTTAAAATGTAAAATTTTGTAAAATAAAAAACGAGCTGTTTTGCTTGCAATGTTTGAAGTGAACTGTCCGTAGGGCGCAATGGGTGAATTGTAAAAAAAAAGACCAAAGTTGGACACCCAGTTCCCTGAACATTTCGGTTTTCCCTAATCCAACAAACCTGATTCCATCCATCTGCAAACTAGGGTCACGCTAGGGCTTCACTACATCACCCATTAAGTATTGATACCACAGATGGCTGCAATATGCAAATGAACCTAACTACTCAAAACAGACGTTACTGTGTGCTGTGACCATCAAGAGTAACAAGTGTTCTGTGAAGGAATTAATGTAATCCACAGCAAATGTGAATGTTTTGGTCATGTTTTACCATGTTTTTGTCACAATGCTTATAGCAATTGCAATACATAGGGACGTTCTTCTCAGGGAAAGCCCAAAAATGTGCAGAACATCAGGTTCATGACATTCTGGAAACCACTTAACTAAAATCTGGCCGCCTCTTTACTCAGAGGAGCAATTCTTCCAAAAGCTTCACTGTGCATACACCCAGTCTCCTGTGGTGCCCGAGAACAGGTGCACTTTTGTAGATGTAGACGAGATGTCCTTGTATATTCTGGCAGTTGTGGCTACAGCGTCAATCACCATACCTTCGTACAGTGTCATATTACTCTTCCTTCTGCCTAATTCACTTAAAAGACAGGGTTTTAATTGGGTTTGCACAATGATGACAGGATCTACATGCACTGTTCAGACAAGAGGGAAAAGAGGAGTGGTCAGAAAGGAACCTCTGTTTGGGAGATTTATTCCCTACAGGGGGGCAAGTGAGTAAAAAATATGTTTATGTAAATAAATTCAGCTTATATAGAGGACACCACAATACCTGCTTCAACACATGCTGACACTGTGAGTGGTTAGCTGTGGAGTAGAAGAGGTGAAGTGCTTCAATTAAAATGCAAAATTAACTATCGCAATTGCAGATCTGTATATGCTGAGCCTCAAAAGTAGGGCTGAAAGATTTGAGGAAAATATCTAATTGTAATTTTTTGGGACTAACATTGTGACTGTAATTTAAATTGTGATTATGCTCTATAAATTAAGGTTCATGCCTGTTTGTTTTTTTTTTGGCAAAGATCAGAATATTAATCTATTTTCTACCTGATTTTGGACACTTAAATGTCAGCCAGCCAGCCACTAAGTTGTGGTTGTGATGTCACAACACATGGAGGTTGCCCCACTTAAAAATTAATACAGCATTTTTGATAATGTAGGCTATAGAATATGGCAGCTCCTGCAATTTGATAACTGCACTCTCTTCAATATATAAATGATTAATCTTTGAGCCTTACCTCAACGCTTCAATATCAATACTGTACTGGGAAAGAAAAAGTGGAATTATGCCTTTCACAAGCAAAAAGAAGAAGACAAAAGGTGGTAAGGAGGCCCTGTACTAAAAGCCATTGACAAACATCATTCTACTCTTTACCCTATCCATTGCTGATTGTGCACATCAAATACGACTGGCTAGCAATAAATGCTAAATCTCTTAATAAATCTCTTTTCTCGCTCCATTGTTGTAGTATGGGGTTACAAACATGGGACCTGTTTCAGACTTTACACCAAGATCACAAAAAGCATATTTTCCTCATCCATGCTCTCAGTATTAAAGATAATGCACTGTTGTTTCCTTTATCGACTTGACTATAACAAATGTGTTCTGGTTACCCCGAAATGGATTAGGAAACTTTTAAATCATGTGGCACATTAAAAAAAGGCTAAGAGGATTTCTGTTGCCAAAGGGAGTGGGTGACCGCCCCGATTGATTCTCAGCTGAATTCCATTGTTAATACGGTACTGTGCGTCACATGGCTGTCCTTGGACCTTAAACAGGAGGGTGAGGTTCGCAGGCTAAAAGCATCTACTTCAAGATAACTGCAAGAAAAGCTGTCACTGTACAACTCTCACTTCAATCGATCTGTAGGATGTCTGAGCCTGCTGGGACAGAGCAACAATCCATCATTAACATGATTCCATTTGAAAGCCTCTCGCACTTTGTAACAGGAGCTTTTCGTATTCGGCATGGCCGAGACAGTGTGCGCCAAGGAGAAAAGATATTCAAGGTCGATCACTTTAATTTACACAGCTGGTTGATTTGTCCTTAGAACAATGTGCTCTGATGTTGGTTCCACTGAGAAAAACTTGTTTTAGGATGCCAATAACAGCAGTTCCTCTAGACAGCAAATGAAGTGACAGGATGACATTACAGTAAGCTTTTCTCAGTCACAGTGGCTAGCCGATTGTTATTTACACCTGCTGTCCATTTCTTCATCTTCAGTAAACAAATGATGATGCAAATGACACACAGACCATAGGACTCTTACTTGCAAATGAGCATACAAATGAGGAAGCAAGAGTCTAGTGAAGCTGACTCTTCATCTCCTTATATGAATGGCCAAGAAAGCAGGCAAAGAAAGGACATCTGAGGAAGGGACAGAATGATAGGAACAGTATTATGTAAATAATAATTAGTAATCTTTATTTTTACAGCCGCTATCACTGTTGTTAAAAAATCTCAAAGTTCTTTACACAGGAAGAGAATTGAAAGGTTGGAAAGGTAAAATATAGTGGACTAATTGAAGGGATAGAGAAGGGAAGCAGAGCCAGGTGGACAGGACAGATCGATGCCCAGCAGGGTGAGCTCATACTGAGGGACAGCTATTCTGTAAGGACCCTGAAACAGATCTCCATTAAGACTGACTAATGTAACAGCTGACTGAGAGTATCAGCTGATAGTAAATTATGCGGATGTATCAGTACTGGATAAGCATCTGTATACATTTTATAAAAATAAAAATAATAAAAAATGTTTATATAAACATGCATGGATTAGCATCAGTATCAGCCAAGGCTGAATCACTTGTTGTTTTTATATACAGAATTCACAATTTGAGTGCAATCTTTAAATTGCAAGAGCTGCTATTTTAATAATATCTATAATGTTGTCTAAACTAGCTCTAGTTGGGGACATTTAATAATGGAGAGCTTTTTTCCAGCAGCAGTGGCAGTCCAAGCCAACAGTATATATATATATCACACAAAACCCTATCATGGATAAAACAATGCATTCGTGTAGACACTATCTAAAACTACTGGAGCCTGTTTGACTTTCTGAACAGATACAATTATATCAGTTCGTATTACCAACTTTTGTAGTTTTTAGCTTCTTAAAATCAGTACTGATATCAATCACATTCACTGGGCTGTAGTCTCTAAAATGCACTCATCTGCCATTAGTAATGCACATGAGAATTCAGCAAGAATATACAAACATTTACAGCCACTTATAGGCAGGGCTTGAGATAAGGTGGCTGTAAAGCCGGTTTCTATTTTGCTGCATTTGTGGCTGTGCATCTGAACTGCAAGATTAAGCTACTGTGCGCTCCAGTGAAGTGGCCCTAACATACAGCAAAACCGTGTGATTTAGTGGCAAATCTTAAATGCAATTGTCCAGTCTTTATTCGTAGGACGTCTGTGCCAACAGTTGCTCAAATCATTGTTTTTCACCACAGACTCTGTGGTCTACACACTTCTGAGAACAGTGGAAAGAAACCACTAGCACAAAGATCATCAAGCTGTAGGTTGGTTGCTGTCAGTGGGAAAATGTGACACATGTTGCCACCTACAACCATGTATATGTCTGTCAGTGTGGCCCAATGAGTGTGTAGGGGTGTGATTATGTGCGCAATATGCATAGGGTTTTATATGCACGCTTCAGGAAACTCCAAGAAGCAGTGTCCTCATGAGAGAGGTAAAAAATCAGCTTTTATCACCAAAGAAAGGTTTTCTCATGACAACAGCCACAATTTTACACAGAAACTGTAAAAATCCTACTATTATTACTAAGAGGAACTGAGCACCTGCAGCATACTGAATTAACTGCCCACTGGCTTCTATTAAAGCCTTGTTTTGTTCCACCATGTTTTCTTTTCTTCTACTAAGGGAAATCATTGTCTGTGCTAATTGACTGAATGCTACAAATGCAGCTGTTAGAGATTAGGCTGTGTTCCTTTTAAGTGTTGTGGCCTATACATATTAAACAGTACTGAATTAACAAACATATACTGACAGAAACCTTACATACACACTTACAAAGATGGTTCTTTAAGGGTTCTTTACTAAAGAAAATGGTTCTACATAGCACCATGAGCATTCAAAGAACCCTTTGCATTATTAAAGGGTTCTTTGCATTGTGTAAGGGGTCTTCAGACAGATGGAGAATGTGCTGTAATAACCTTTTTGAAAAGGTTCCTATACAGCATTAAAAAGTGTTGTTTTATTGAAACAAGTCTGGCGTGGTGGTACTCTCAATAACTATTTTCTTTACTAAAGAAGTATGTAGTACCAGATTGTGCCTGTGTCTTAACAGCCTATTGATTAAAAGCAGTTCATTTTTCAGAAGACATTTCTGAGGAGACTCCACACAAGATAATCCACTCACATAAGGAAGAGGAAAGTTAAAGGAAAAGTGATAGAACAAGAGTTTCCAAAACTAGAGAAAATGAAACAAAGAAGCTGCTGGTATTCTCAGAACTATTGACAGACCACCAACATCACTGAATGTGCTTGAGATTCCTTGGATTGTGGGAAGCAGGAAATGCAAAACTGCTAAGACAGAACTTTGGAGGTGTTTCTTATGATTTCTTTGAGAAACTGGAAGTGAGTCTCTTGAAAAGAATGGATGCTGGGTCAAATAAAGGATGGTTTCTGACTCTGATTGTACTGTATATATTAGCAGTGTAATTACATGATACAAAAAAAATGTAATGTTTCAATTTTCTTTTACACAAAAAAAAGCTGAGTTTTGATCTTACACCCCTGCAACAAGCTCATATGCTAGATATAATGCAATGCACTACAATATGCTGCAACACTATTCATTACACTATAATACATTGTACTCTTTCATCCCTAAAATATTTCTAGTATTTTCACTGATACACTCTATACTGTTACTATGTAAAGGTGTACATAGTTCCTCGTTCGCATTTGTGTATTTCAGTGTACTTTTTCAAATTATTGTGATTAACGTCAAAATAATGTCATTAAATTGTGCTGATAATTTAAGATTTCATGATTGTGTGAAGCCCTAAATCAACTTGTAAAGAATCATAGTGGAATCAAGCTGTTAAGAGATCAGACATTTACAACCTCTAGTAGAAACAGTTGCCCTTTGGAACTGCTTAACCTTCAGACTAAAGTGACTGCCTTGAATGCTGAGTCAAAGAAACGGGACAATTTATTACAAATTAATAATTAATTAGGCACTTGTCATGTATGACTATGTTTGTTCTTCTAAGCCTCAAAAGCTTCCCAGAAAGGAGCAAAAAGATAGAGAAGGTGGAAGATATACAGCAAGCCTTCATAAGCACGAAAGTAATCAAGTTCACGCTGACTTCCTTATAGCAGCTGGGAAGCCAGACAACAATCAGCGGAGAGAAGAAACACAAGAGTGACAGTCCATGTGTTATGTGTTCAAATGTTTATCATCAGCAGGGCGATGCAGCAGATCTGAGCTCTCTCTCTCTGGCCCTTGCTCTCTCAAATGGCAAACAAAATGCTCAGGGGATACAGGGAAGCACCTGGGTTCTCCTCAGATCTGACTCTATGTACAAAGGCCATTTGCTCTAGTAAGCCCCAAAAGGACTCCCCCACAGCTCCCTAACTCCCAGCTGTGCATGTGTGAGTATATGCTAATGGTTTTCCTCATCTCCTGACACTGTCTCTTGTGATATGGTTAATATCTCTTGGGTCATAGCGAATGGTAGCTGGGATATGTGTGCGTGTGTCTATGGGATATGAGCATGTGCCGTCTATTTTCTTCGGATATTATTGCCTAAAGGGCACACTATACTTCACAAATGACATAACCCCTTCAGTTCCTATGACTGTACTTCCTTACTTATTGGTCCAAATGAATTACTCCAATGGAAGTGCCAGCCTACTCCCTCATTCCCACTGGAATTGTAATGTAAACCCACTCAAGCCCACTCAAAGGCACCTTCCGTCCTGCTGCTCAGGAGCGACCATTTATAATTAATACACTGGTTCTACTGGTCCTTGTATGGAGTTTTAGAGATGCCTTTCTGGTGCATCAAAGCATAGCGGTTGCCAACAAGGGTGGGGGTGGGAGGGCAGGAGGGAGATTCCAGGAGAATGGGTTCCAAGAAGACCTCATTTCATTAATTAGTGAGCAAATAGACAGTAAAAAAGAATAAGGTGTGACTGAGGTTCCTTATGTTAATATACCATTTTCAGTGTAGTACAGCATTCAAGACTACACAAGTGTAATATCTGAGACTTTAGAATTACATAGTGGTCCAATTAGACTGATTTCTTAGCAGCATAGAAACACAAAATGAAAGATGTGCTTTAAAATGCCCCAAGCTAATGCGCTAGCCACAAGCTAACATGTTAGCCCTGAGCTTACACACTAGCCACGATACTATGACACAAAAAAATATGAAACAATTCAGTACATAATACCCTATATGTCTAATCTCTATGAGCACTGTCCAAGAGCTGATGGTTTTGTGTCTTGCTTTCTGACCCCCAGCTGGCAATCTTCTAAGAGTAACAATCAACAATAGTCAAAATCCACATTACAAATGAAGAGCAATGCAAGCACAGTGAAAAAAAGAGAGATTTCCTGATTCATATGTACATCATTTCCAAATGAATAAAACATACAACTTCATTCTGTCATCCGGCTGTGTTGGTGTCATTTATTTTGTTCATGTACGAATGGTGTACACCTTTGAATCAAGTCAAGTCAATGCATCGCTTTTTTTGTGGACTGTATTTCTCAGCTGCAATGCATTGATTGCCACCCTGTAAAGAAAACTAGATAGAAGAATATGAGAGACAAAGGCTCGAGAAGCCTTTTTCATCTTCAGTTTATTACCATTTATAGCATCTCCTCTGTTGCTTCTTTTACCCTCTTTCATTTTATAAGTCAAAGAAATGCAGAAAAGTATTTAAAAAGATGGCCTGTGTGTGCACATGTACTTCACCTACTAGTCATGTTCTCTGCCAACCAGATGTAGCTGAAAGCCTGACTCTGTGAATGTATTCATCAGTGAACAATGACACCTCTTAACTCAGCAGTGCAGTGCAGCTTTCGGCTTCTGTCTACTCTTAGCCTCACGCTTGTAAGCAAACTGACTAGTGCTCCAGACTGCGGACTGTGAACAAGCTAGAGATGCATGATATGGTATAAATATCACAATACTTTTTACTTACTTCATTTTTTTCATAATCACAATAGATATTACAATAGTTTTTTTTTTTTTTTTTTTGGGGGGGGGGGTCAGTTAAGCTGGAAAAGACGCAATGAACCACTATACATAAATAAATATATATATATTTGAATATATCCATCCATCCATCCATTTTCTAAGCCGCTTCTCCGTCAGGGTCACGGGGGGGTGCTGGAGCCTATCCCAGCAGTCTTCGGGCGGAAGACAGGATACACCCTGGACAGGTCGTATTTCAATACAACATTGGCCAAATGTTTTGCCAAAAGAATGCAGTTAATGTATTAATCAGAGGTTTTAACGCACTGGAAGGTATTAGCTCCATTTCAGAATCATTTATGTACATTTTGGACTCCTTTTCTGTCCAAAGAAAAATGGTCATGGCTCTACCCTGGAAGTGCCCTGCTACTACTGTCTTGCAGCAGCAGTTTCTGATGCTACAGTTTTTCACTTCAAAGCCACAAAGTCTATTGACTGGTTACTGCAGTTCACTCTCCCTCACCACAAAATACTTTGTGTTGCATTTGCAGAAGCAAAGTAGGGCAAAACACACATATGTTTTACCATTAACTAGCACCTGAATTACTAACATTTCGATTTTATCCTCATGCATCAAAGATCATCAGGATAGAGAACAAACCATCAGAACATGTGTGTGAACTAATTTCTGATTCAATGAGAGACTCAAAGACAGACAGAGAGATACAATCTTAAAAAAGGATGAATTTTCAAAGGTCCCTCAGTAAAGAAAAAAATGTTCTATAAAGAACCTTGAACACTCAAAGAACCCTTTGCATGATTAAAGGGTCCTTTGCATTATGAAAGGGTTCTCCAGATTGATAGAGAATGTGCTGTAGATGGTTCCATTCTTCTATTGTTACAAGCTTGACATCACAACAATAGAGGAACACTTTTGGATGCTATACAGGACCTCTTTCAAAAACGTTGTATACAGAACCATCTCTGAAGAACCCTTTCATGATACAAAGAACCCTTTAATCATACAAATGGTTCTTTTAGTGACTGTAGTTCTTTACAGAACTATTTTCTTTACTAAAGAACCTTTAAAAAACATATTTTTAGGAGTGTACACCGTATGTTCATGTGATGAAGCTCCATCCAACACCTTTGGGACGAGTTGGAGTGTCCAGAACTGACCATCCAACATCAGTACCTGACCTCACTAATGCTCCTGTGGCTGAATGCAATCAAATCCTCACAGCATGTTCCAATATTTTGTGTAAAACCTTCGTAGAAGAGTAAAGCATTATTCGTAGAATAAGAAGCAAATAGGACGGACTAGTAGATGTGTACAAACCTTTAGACTGTTTGAGAACCTCTGTGTGCCAGAAAGTTCACTGTGAGGTCTGCAATGACAAAGCTGAGGGCAGACACAGTAGAATCTACTTAACCTTCTTTGGAGCACCATGTGAGGATTTTAAAGCTGAGCTCTAGTGTAAACGATCTGTCAAACATTGTCCCGCTGCACTGGTGCCGCCTCATACCAAAGGTTCTGTAATTTATTACCAGAACTGTCATGCCAATGTAGGCTTGGTCTTTTAAAGTGTCTAAGAACCCTGTGTCTAAGTTGAGGAAGTAGTCAAACCAACGGAAGAAACTGAGGAAGCTGGTCATACAATCTGAGGAAATTTTTTTTCCTGTTTAAATGAACATCTCAGCCTCATTCAGAAGCCTCTGTCAATGTGCATGTGCTACCTTCAGGGCAGAAACACTGACTCCACTATTAAGCTATTAACAGCAGATAATAAAAAAAACTCCTCAAGTAAAAAAATACAACAAAAACAATTGCAGCAATAAAGATAAATGACCTTTGAAAAGCGACTGAAGGCGAAGACAAAACAACAAAGATAGAAATAAAGGTTCTGTGCAGGTACATTTGTATTTAAATGTACCCTGAAAGGTACAACCGTGTATTTAAGGTCCAGCTGTGCACCTTAAATTAGTTTTTCTGAAAAGCACATGTTTGTACATTTTCATAACCTAATGTTTTAAGTCAGAATAAAATAAAAAGCCTGGAGATGAGACGGGGAGTGTGGAGTCAATACAGCTTAGAAAACATTGTTTCAGTGGATTATGGTACAACTATGTTCTCTGACTAAAGGTACTGAGATGTACCCACCACAGTGACAAGCGGGGCACTCCCCAAGTGACAGCTTACTAACTTTATTTCTGAGAGTGTACAGTGTGACACATTGTGAAAATATGACACATATGAGATCAGAAAATTAGTATACTAGCTTCTTGGTAGGCCACATACTTTTTCTTATGATGCTGAGCATGGGTTGGCACTCGGCTCTGTCCAAAACAGCCCTGTTTTTCCATCATAGAAAAACACTACATGTGCAGAAAGGGCACTGTAAACTTGCTTCCAGTATATTTTCTAATAAAAGAGAAAGGCAGTGGGCAATGTGTCCATATTTTATTGCTATAGTGATAGTCTTACATTCATAATGTCTTTTCTGAGCATAGGGTGGATATGATCAACCTCATATTTTATTTCAAAGCGAGAAAGTAATGAAGGTGCTGTGTAGGCACATTTTCAGTCATCAAGGTACAAACAATTTAAACGCACTTCAATGGTACAACATTGGTTTCAAGGTCCAGTCGCCAGGAGACAAGACGGAGTGGAGTCAATACAACTTAGAAAACATAATTTCACTGGATCATGGAACAATTATGTTCCCTGACTAAAGGTACTGATATGTTCCCTTGAGGGAACCACCCCAGTGACAGTTTCATACCTTTATTTCTGCAGTAAACTTTGAATAAATATCTTTTCTTTTTTAAACTTTGTATCAGGGTTCACTAGCAATCCCAAAGTTTTATTACACACTTCTATAACCTTAGAATAGCTCAACCAGTTTGCACTGAAGTCCCTGTAGATATTGAATAATATGTATGTAATAAGCCTGGGATGTTGAGGCGTTAATTCAGTTAAATAGCAAGCTTTTTGTTGGTTTCAACTCTGGAAACCTCAGAAAAATTAAATATTGTAATACATATCGAGCATTGTGAAAATGTCTATGAGTATCGTGATATTATTTTTTTGTATTATCATCCCACTCCTAGTTTAAGGAATATATAACACATATAACATCTATTTGAACATTCTGAAACACTGTAGAAAAGCCAGAAAGACATTCTTTGTGTTTCTTTTAAGCTTCATGTATTTGTTCTTAAATTTTAGCCTTCCATCACTTTGTACACATTCTACATCGGTAATGTATTGCTGTAACATTTGACCTTGCCCCTTGAATTAAAAAAGGACAGCACCATGTGGAGTTACATGCTAATCAATGACCACCACTGAAGCGATAAGCGTACCATCAAAATCAGAAACCATAATCAATAAAAAAAAACAGGCATCAATTTCCTCTGCATTTGTAACAGCTGTTAAAGCCATTTACGATGCTGAACCTCATTTAAGTCCAACAGTAGAATAGCAAGGATGCTGCTTGTGATGATGCACATGTCCAAACGTTTGGAGACACCTACTCATCCAGTGGTTCCTAATGGTATTAATAGGGAGTCTGTAGCAGTTTTCCTGGATATGTTTGGCCAGCCTCTGCTCTTCTAGGAAGGCTTTAGACTAGATGTTGGAACATTAGGCTCATGTGGGGCTTCTTCTGAGCGTCCCATTATATGGCCAGTGCTTCTACATGGAGATACAAGCTGAACACCAGCGGGTGTCTGGATATGTTTGACCTGGATATGTTTGGACACACCGTGTAGAAATGACAGTAATTGGCCTAAAAGAGCCCCCTAACATTTTCAGCTGCTGGTAATACCACCTAGACCTCAGCAAGATGAGGCAGATGGGGCTGAATCGAATGGAAATGAACGAAGCCCCACAGCAAAAAAGCAGCACCGCCACAACACGATTCGTCTCCACAACTGTCCTTTACAAGCTTCATATGTCAGTGGGCTCTTCTGTCATGCAGCCTACTCAGCCTAAAAGATGGTTCTTTAAAGCTTCTCCGCTAAAGGAAATTTAGAACCATTAGCTCTACATACAACCACGCTTAAAAACGTTCTATATTGAACCACATACAACACATTCTACATCTCACGTTCTCCATTAAATATGGAAATTACTCTACATAGAACTCATGGTAATAAACAGAACCGCTGTCTCTACTAAAGAACCCCATCTTTTCAAGTAACCTACCTATCTAAAAACGGCCTCAGCTTCCCATTCCCCAGCTTCTTGATCGAATTTTCCCGTTCCACCTTAAATGGTACAGCAGTCGACGTTACCTCCGGCGCCAGAATGTCGCTGCCGCACCATTTAAGGTGGAACGGGTAAATTAAAAGCTGGGCAATGGGAAGTCGACTTCAACCTCGTCCTCCTCAGCTCACCGTCAGCCACCAAAGAGACAGAAAAACAAGAGCTGCCCGAGCCGATGAAAGAGGTGAAGGGGTGAAGGACTCACCTATTCCAGGAGCTGAGTAGATGAAGTAAAGCGCAGAGGTGGACAGGGAGAAGAGGAACAGCAGCCCGAGAAATGACCTTCTCCGAAATCTCATATGCGGCGGCATCATCCCACGGGGCTGAACGACAGGAGAAACCCCCACCGAAGGAACGAGACGAGGCAGAGTCTCCTTCTGCTGGCAGTCGAGACGCAGGCGGCGAGAAAAATCTCCTTTTTTCGATCACCTTTGACGGTGAAAACGTTGAAGACTGACGACAAGCGTAAAAAGTCGCGACAAACGTTCAATTCGAATCCTGGAACAGAAGAAGAAGAAGGGCCGCGCGCGAAGGCAAAGAATGTGGCCGAACAGGCGGGAAGCGCGAGCTGGTTTTAAGTTGTCACTCGCTTAATTTTTTTTGTAATATAAATCAAATTTGGATTTTTAAGTTGAATAGAAAACAACGGAATTTTCAACGGCTGTAACCGTCGATGTCCGTTCTTAACTCATCTTCGTCACTTAGTTACATACAGCACGCCCTCCTTTCCCTTCAGCCGTGATGAATGGAAGTGCAGGTTAGCCTACGCTAGTGTATGAGCAGCGTGGTTTAATTTTTTCTCCACCCGCATTCGGATAGAACCCGCCTACTGGGATAGGATTGGCTGATAGAATCTTGTCAATCTTAATCTCGTGCTGTGATTGGCTATCATGACACGCTTTGGCTCAAACCGAATACGGGTGCGGAGGGCGGGGATGCGGGTGCGGAAAAAAACAGACCTGTATAAACCACAGGGTTCTTGTAAGGGAGTGTGTACAAATTACCACCAGTTTTAAGATTTGTAATTGACGATGCTCATCTTGAAAATATTGTGTTTTGTTTTATCATAGAAAGCATGCTGGTTCCTGGTGGTGTTGTCACTAATGTGTATATTGTTCTGATCGGTTAATATCACGGTGTGAATGACTCTAATGGCTTAACAAGTGCTGGACAGATTCCAAATGCATTTGATTTCCCATGAGAAAACCCTGGTTTCCGGTAAGGCACCTTTAGATCTCATTAGGAAACCCATTGGAAGGCAAAATCATGAGGTTACGATCCTACTAGTTTTAGGTTCGAGTGAAGGAACATACCTGAAACTCCTCCAATCTAACATCCTGTAACATCCTGTGAATGGTTCTTCAAGGATTCTTTAATAAAGACAGCCATGAACACTCAAAGAACTACTTGCTTGATTAAATGGTTCTTTGCATGGCGAAATAGTTCTTCAGAAAATGTGTTGTGTATGAATCTATATTGAACCTTTTTGAAAATGGTTCTATGTAGCACCAAAAAAGGTTCTTCTACTGTTACAAGCATGGCATGCTGCAATAGCAGAGCCCTTTTTGTGCTAAACAGAATCATAAAGAACACACTCTCCATCAATCTGAAGAACCAGTTCACCATGAAGAGAACAGTTTAATCATGCAATGGGATCTACAAGTGTTTATGATTCTATATAGAACCCTTGAAGAACCATCTTTTTAAAGAGTGTATGTTATAGTTACCATCATTTTTGGTCTTTAGTATTAAAATGGCATAATTTAGGTGAAGAATACATGCTGACTTGTTTGGGATTTGAAGACTGGGATTTGGGATTTGACTCGAGACTTGAATCGAGACAAGACTTAAGACCTGACTCGGGACTCAAGAATGTCAAGATTTGAGACTTGCTGGTTGCTTGTATTCTTACAGAAAAAAATGAGCAGCACTAAGCATTACAGGAGGAACGATTATGTAAGACTGCATAACGTTGATGTTCGATAGGAAAATAAAACTGTGCTAATCTCTATCGGCTAAACAAGATCCTAAGTCAAACTCACACCTATGATGAAATAATGAAGCGATACATTATTATGTGTACCGTCAGTCATGACCTCAGAGGATGAATAATGGGAGACATTTTACAAATCGAGTGGTTTTGTTCAGGCCTCCCCAAAGTGTTGATTATTTTGCTTTTCATTCAAATCTCATTCAGTTTAAACTCTTGGATGATAGAATTGTTTAGGTTGGTCTGGCCTCTGGACTAAAGTTTTTATCATGTCTGTAGTATTTCGGATCTTGTTTCCTTTCGACTGCAGTCATGTCTAGGGGAATAAGAGAGAACTGAATGATTGATGTGCCAACTAGATATGCCAGATGGGCTGCATGTCTTTTGGTGAGAGTGAATTTAATCAAGCATATTTTGCAATCATCTCAGTTTGATCCTGCTCTGAACCACTGCGGGTAAAAAGTGTGCTTGTACACAGATCAGTACACACCCCTGCTTCAAAAAAGGAAGTAAGAACCCATAAAAATGTAAAACTATTTCTTTCTCTCATTTCATCTCACACTCACAACATATTACGTCGTTAACTATAGACACCGCTGGGTCAGTTTCCCAGACGGGGACTCATATATAATTAAATATATTATTAAATTACATACGAGGTATTGAAAGATACAGAGAAAAGGACTCCTAACAGCCGCTTGGTAGACCACCAAAACTGCCCCTAACAAATAAACAGCACTTTAAGCATTCGTCGTTGAGAGAGAGGAGAACATCAAGCTGCTTCAGAGCAAAATCCACAGCCATCCTTTCACTGTGAGAAGACAGCTCAGCGCTATGGGTCTGAAAGGATGTGTAGCTGTCAAGAAGCCTCACTGAGAAAAGGAGACAGACACACCAAACAAAGAAGCTGCTGGAGTTCTAAGAACAATGGATTGGCTGTTCTCTAGGCCAAAGGGTTCCACGTAAAGCCCAGGTCTCATAAACATTCAGCCTTCAAGCTGAAAATGTCCTGCAAAATACCTGAACAAACAGGTTACAGATACAGATCGATAGTGGTGAATGTGAAAGTGGTTCTTTGTCTGATGAGCTGCTTCAGGGACCTCGCTGTTACAAACGACCTCAACAACCCTGCCGTACTTTATAGCTGTTTGTATCAAATGAGGTATAATAGTGTAATTAATATCACTCGCTATCTCTCTCTCACACACCCATGCCTTCATGCGCTGTTAAATTTTATTACTGCACAGCCCACAGTGGAAAATAACCATGACCAGAGAGCAGGACAAGGTCTTAAACATGTTTTGACAGTGCTAAATCTTTGGGTTCTAAAATACGGAATGGCCATTCATCTCCATATCTGATCTTTTGCATCATTATTGCTTTAGTCCATATGTACTCCAAACTTCCCTCAGTACTAATCTGAAGAACTTTTTCAATTTGAACAAATCATATGGCTAAAATAATATCGAAGGCAGAGTTCTGGACACATATGAGTACAGGTTGTGACCAAAACAGTAGAAAATCCAAATTTGTTAATGAATAAAAACATAAAAAAAACACACACACACACACACACACACACACACACACACACATATGCTAAGCCACTTATCCTCCTGGGTCATGGGGCGGGAGCTGGAGCCTGTCTCAGCAGTCATTGGGTGGCAGGCAGGATACACCTTAGACAGGTCACCAGTCCATTGCAGGGCACATAAAAATTACATGTAACTCAACATTTAAATAGTGTAAGACGCTCTTCTAAGGTTTTTCTATACAAAATCATCACTGTAGTGCAGTCAGAATAAGTTTTTTAGCATGTTTTGTTATTAAAATAGTTGGACACAGATGTGCTCATTTTAAAGCCAAAAGCCTTTTACCAAAAACATTATATCTCAATATATGAACCTTTACTCAAATTAAATGTTAATATAAGGACAAAAAGCACTATTCCTAAAAGTGGACCCTTTAAACATCATTACTACTGTGAATGCCAGGTGTCCACAAAGCCATTGCTACAGCTGTAGTAATCCCAGTAGGCTTTTATCTGCGATCAGACTTTAAAAGTGAAAGGAAGGAATAGTTAATTAAGATTAAGTTAATTGCTTAATACGTGGGTAAATGTAACTTGCTTACAAATGATTGACAACATATGAAGCCTATTACAGTGTACAGACTACAGTGTGTTGGCTTGTGTTTAGGAACAGCTGCCACATTTGTGTGAACTTCCTCTTTTTGGATGTACACCAAGAAATTTCAACAATTATTAAGAAATATTACCAATTTCGATATTGTGATTATGAGAAATGTCATGGAAACGCTTGACAAATTCTGTTATTCACTATATAGACTGTAATGATGGCAGTTCTTCATGCAGTCTCTCTCCCTCTGCATCTTGACAATGTGATATTTAGTTACTACATCACTGATAATAAACTTATAAATAATAGATTAGTAAACAGGAGATTGTGCAGTGTGTTAAATCTGTTTATTATTTAAACTATGGAAAAGCTGAAAGGAAAAAAATACAGAAAAACGATTTTATTCGGGTTATTTCAGCCATTGCTGCATGAATCTAGAAGCTTCTTTACGTTTACCAAGTCAGGCCGTGGCCACTTTCAACGGCCAATTCAATCCGTGTTTACACATTGCGTCACGAAGCACCGGAACTCTGGGAAATGTAGTTTAGAACCCATGTGATTTGTAATACCTTCGCTTTCTTAGACCGAAACTTCCTTTTGTAAAATAGCCAGCAATCTGAACATTATGTTCGCTAAAGCGCAGTCCTATTGTACCTTTTGTTTCTTCTTACTTTTAACAAAGCAACAGATTTAGGTATATCTTAAAAACTACAACTCCCAAACCAGGGAAGAAGGAATGATGTGGTGCTACAGCGGCGTAGATTAGCATGAACATGGATAGCACAGGAATGAGTTTCAGTCTGTTAAATTGTTCGTTTTGTCATATCTGCCGCTTTGTTTGAGAATGAAAGTCTTAGTCCACACCGTTTTTGTCTGTTTTGTGCTGATATTTGCCTGCGTGCGGACAGCCGATTCCAGTGAGGGTCAGTCAGTGCAGCATGGACAGCCGGAGCAAATCCCAAACCAAGAATCTCAGATAAATGACCCAAATCATCCTCCAGACTCGCTTGCAGGAGACGAGAACACTGAGCTTAACAGGTAGTTTCACTTATCAGGAGCTTTGCGTTATTGTTTGCCTGAATGCGCTCTTTACTGTCACACTTTACCTAATCCTATATGTGCACATCTCACTGGCCACTTTATTTATCCCTTGAAGGCGTAATCCACATTTTTCCCCAAATTTCCGCATACATAATTGGTTAAAATGAATACAAAATCTTTTAGAGTGGTTTGGTGTGAGACGCTCTGTTCTAGAGAAACTTAAGAGTCAGATAAGTTCACAGTGGTGGTGATAGGAACCAGACGACCACCTCTAAAAGCTCCATCACAGACAGTTGTTACACCACAGAGGTATGAATACACTGCCTCATGTCTGAAGTGGTAGTTTTGTGATAAGGTCTTGGCCTTAAACATCTAAATCCATGTACTTCAATCAATTTATAGTGGATGGGCGCACGCAGGGTGGTGTGAAGGAAAGTAGTCCCCAGTGGAAACTTATGTTTTCATTTTTTTCTTTTTTTACCGCCATTAACATTACAAAACTCCGAAGACAGTAGGTTCACTGGTGGTTTTGGATAGTAAATACACAAACACATCTTCTAAGCCGCTTCACCTTCTGGGTCACGAGCGGTGCTGGAGCCTATCCCGGGAGTCAGCAGGTGGAAGGCAGGATGCACCGTGGACAGGTCGCCAGTCCATCACAGGGCAGATGGACACATTCACTCACACACAGGGGCAATTTACCATGTCCAGTTGGCCTATCTGCATTTCTTTGGACTGTGGGAGGAAACCCACGCAAACACAGGGAGAATATGCAAACTCCACACTGAAAGGACCCTGGTCACCCGGTTGGGGAATCGAACCCAGGCCCTTTTTGCTGTGAGGCAACAGTGCTACCCACCACACCACACTGGATGGTAAATAAATGTAGAATTGTGACCCCTGGTTCCTATCACCACCACTGTAAAGAAACTGGGCAGAATAACTGGATTGGATATCGGAAGCAAAAACAAAGTATATGTAGTCTAAACTTTCACAAAAAAACTTTATAAACACTAAACCTTGGGCAAGGTGTGTCACAACTAGGGTAGTATGAAAAAGCTGAAAGGGAAACAAAAATACTGGATATGTTTGTTAGATTTGTGTTTTATGATTTCAAAGTGAAAACAATAAGATTTTAATTTGGGTTGCATGAATCTAGAAGCTTCTTTATGTTTATGAAGTCAGACACTTCCAATGGCCAATCCAAGCCGTGTTTACACATTGCGTCACGGGGCACCACAACGCTGGGAAATGTAGTTAAGAACTCAAGTAAAAATAAAGTATCAGTAAATAAATACTTTATAAACACTTTGAGCAAGGTGTGTCACTACTAGGGCTGGTGAGGAATATTCTAAATGATATAATTGAATTGTAATCAAACACATTAGGTTAGATAGAAAATATTCAATTATAAAAAGGAAAAAAAAGCAGCGTTAGCAAGCAAGCAAGCAAAATTTATTTATATAGCGCTTTTTACAACAGGTGTTGTCACAAAGCAGCTTTACAGAACAATCAGTATTACAGAGAGAAGAGAAAAGAAGAGAGAAACTCCGGGTCCGAGCCCCCATGAGCAAGCCAGCGGCGACGGTGGCAAGGAAAAACTCCCTAAAAGAGGAAGAAACCTTGAGAGGAACCAAGACTCAGAAGGGGAACCCATCCTCCTCTGGTCGACACCGGACAGCAAACATTATTAGTATGAAGTATTATAGAACAAAGTGGGAAAAGAAAGATCTGAGGGTGAGGACTGCACAGCGCTGTACAGCAAGAAGCTCAGTGGTGGTCAAACCGGTCCAGAAGGCTGGTGAGCAGCGGCACCAATCAAGGCAGTAGAGGCAACAGCATCAGGCGCACAGGATGGGCAGCTGATCAGCTCGGCAGAGAAAGGAGAAGAAAAAAAACAGAGTTAGTACTGTAAAGAGTGGCTGACCACAGATTACAGTAAAACAGAGCAGTGTAGACTCCAGCAGGTCTAGACCTGACAGGGAAGACTAATCACCAAATGCTTGAATGTACAAATAAGTTTTTAGCCTAGACTTAAAGATTGAGGCTGTGTCTGATTCCCGAACATTAGCAGGAAGATTATTCCAGAGCTGGGGGGCTTTGTATGAGAAGGCTCTCCCCCCTGATGTAACTTTATTAATTCTAGGTACCAGTAGTAAGCCAGCACCTTGTGATCTAAGTAGGCGTGATGGTTCATAGTGGGAGAGGAGCTCACTCAGGTACTGAGGGGCGAGTCCGTTTAGAGCTTTATATGTCAGTAATAGGATTTTATAATCAATGTGAAATTGAACTGGTAACCAGTGCAGGGCTGATAAAACTGGACTAATATGGTCAAACTTCCTAGTTCTTGTGAGGACTCTGGCTGCAGCGTTCTGGACTAGCTGAAGCTTGTTAAGGCTTTTGCTGGGACATCCAGACAGCAGGGCATTACAATAATCTAGCCTTGAAGTGATAAATGCATGAACTAGCTTTTCTGCATCCTGTAGAGATAATGAATTTCTTAATTTAGCGATATTGCGGAGATGCAGGAAAGCTGTTCTAGTGATATTAGTTATATGTGTGTCGAAGGAGAGATCAGCGTCTATCATGACACCAAGATTTTTAACAGATAAGCTTGATGAAACTGAGAGATTGTTAAGTTTTAGTGTTGAGTTAGACAGTCTGTTTCTGGCTAATTTTGAACCAAGAAGCAGGACCTCTGTTTTACTTTGCGTTACTGTGGTTGTCTGACGTACGACTTCTTGTGTGGGCCTGGGCCGCTGCAATGAAAGCACTGCATGATGGACAGAAGTCACACAGCATCGCTTTCATGATTTCAAGGTCCAGCTGGAATGAGCGAATAATTCGGTAACCATGTGGTAACTGTGGCAGAGAGTTAGGAAATGTGTTTGGAAATCTGAATTAAGTAACCTTTAGCGGTACTAAAGTTTAGTAGGTGGTGCAATTTTGGAACCTCTAGATAAATTTGTATGCAACCAGTGGAAGTCTCAAAAATATGCTCCCAGATGAATCCAATTCAGTTCGTCCGGATAAAGTATGGTGGTGGGAGTGCGCATTCACACAACACTGAAACAAGGGAAGGCAAATGTGTGAAAATGTAATTTATTCAATTTAATAATTCAATTAGCAGCAGATTTGCATGTTTCGCAACCTTTTTTTTTGCTTTCTAGAGTTTCATTGTTGTTTGGTACTGATTTCTGCTCGGTGAATGTGTCTCCTGAGGACATGGTTCATGAAGGGGAACATGAATTTGAGAGGCAGCTGAATTGGATGCAACCGTCTTCTTGGATTGGTTTGCCCTGTTATGGACAGAATATGCAAAAGTAGATGTTGGAACAGTTTGAACATATGGCTTTGTGATTATGGCCAATTTTAACAGCCCTAATCCCAAGATAAATGAGCAGCATGTGTCACGAGAACAGTAGCTTGAATGTGAAGGAGACCTGTCAGCAGCACAGTCATCATGTGTAGAGTTAGTAATGCAACTAATTTGATATCACGTTAAATAGCCTAGAGTTTCAGTTGTGAGTGCTTTAATATGCCGTATCTGCTGTACTGTGTTCAACTGTATGTTTAATGTTAAGCTATTAGTTACTCTCTACATTGCAACTTGTTTTTTGCTCTGTCACTGAGGTATAGGCCACATTGAGTGTGGAAAGGTTTGCACAAAGTTTGCATGGACTTTGCACATTTATGGTTTATGGACATTGACTAATGTGCCCCACCTCCAGATATGTGTGACTCACATGATCATCACTTCCTTCGCCTTAAACTGGTCACGTCAAGCTCTTCCCAATGTAAATGGTATTTTGGCAAGTTAAAAATACATATAAGTCATGCATCAGTCAGTGTTAATGCGCTGGACATTCAATAATTTCTCCTGTTTCCAGTGATGTGTGATGCAACCTGATGCATCTTCTTATTGGTCACTTCTTGGACCTTTGGCTGGAAAGTTAAGATCTTTTAGATGATCAAGGCAAAGAATACCTTTTAACTTTTTTTTATTATGATAAATCATGAAACATGACGTTCTTGTGGAACGTTTATTTAGACCGGATTCAGCTCACTCCCAACATCCACACCCCATGACCTGCGGAAGAAAATATGACAGGAATACATGTAAACTAAAGCCCTATTTGAGCTGGATTATTTTAGTAGAGGAGGTCAGGTAATGTGATTTGTGCATGATATGACTGGCTGACTCATATAAATAAATCATTTGTAATTTTCCCAAAAAGTCTTGATTGGACCATCATCATGTGGATGTTTACATTAGCATTATGTGGCACCCACCACACCTCCGAACAGTGTTAACATGCTGAGCGGCTAAATGATATAAAGACTACCATTGAGCTAGTAAAGTGGATTCATCCAACTTACCAAAGGCTCCCAAGACAGAACATGCACTGCCTTGCGAGAAGTGTTTCCATGTTTATTTGCCTTCTACTTGTAATTCAGCCATCAACAAGTGTTGTGGATTTCAGTCAATTTGAGGATGAAGGAACTAGGCCAAATCGATCTCCACTTTAGCTGCTAGCCTTGTCTTCAGGTCACAAAAAAGCTAATTAAAGGAGGTGATTTCTGTGAAGCTGGTGTTGGCTTCGTAATCGCTGTCAAAAAGGAAGCCAGTTTCATCCTTGTCTGTTTTCTGTTACCCAGTTATGTTACGACATTACTGAGATGTTTAATCAAGCAGGACTGCTATTACTGAGGAGCTCAGAGTTTGATAAATTATAGAACATAATCATTGCTGAAAATCTTAGATAGCAAACTTGTAAAAGCTGCAGATTCCTACTGGGTTAAAAGCACGAATAATGTCAGTAATCACTCAAATTGCAGCACGCCCTCATGTAATATTAATCCAGCTCAAATAGGGATGGAGTTTTAATCTTCAGTTGATTTATTGTTGCTTCTAAATATTGTAGATGTTAAACAGAGCTGTCATTGTTTGGAAGAATTACTTTAAAACGTGCAATTTTTAGGGCTCAGACATTTCACTGCTCATTTTTATGTATTAATGAACACTTTAATGTGTGGTTTTGAGGTCATTTTAGCCAGTTCTTCCAAACCGGTGCATCAATCTTGAGTAATTGTGATGCAGCTAATTCAAATTCACTGTTTCCTTCTCTTACAATTTGTGTTTTTTTGTGTTTCTTTCATTTATCTTGTGCAAAAATGTGCAGGCTTGGGAAACGCTGCCCTGCTGTATCTGCTTTTAATTTCTCTCATAGAAAATAAAAATAATCTTCATTTGCCTAGATTCCTGCAGCTGAGTGCATGTGGTGAGAGCTGGACCACAGCTAAACATACTTTTTTATTTTATCATCCGCTGTTCCTGCATCCAGTATGTTCTGTTGTGGTCAAAGTCAGGGTTTCTAACTGCTGGTCCTGTATTTCTCACGAACTGGTGGTTTTCCTGCTCTGACCCACCTGATTTACTTATTAGCTCATTCCCAAAACTCGTGTTGAGGTGAAAGGAGAATTCCACTGAATTTTGCTCCATTCTAAACTACTCTACTGAATTAGAGTTGTTCACAATGGTTGTGTTTACATGGAAAGATTTTTGCCAGTCCAATTGAATACATTCTGATTATAGATTAAGACTGGGGTGTTTTTTTGCTCACTCTACTCAACAGTCTGATGGAAATCTCAGTTTACGTGCACAGTACAATTAATCTGATCTAAAATTTCACATATACATAGATCACCACTTAGTGTAGATGTTACCATGACAACGGGCATCACGTGTGTCCAGTCAGAGTGAGATAAGCAGCAGTGAACAGTGCTTTTTTTGAATTACTTTAAAATGACGTCAGACACAGGAAAACGTACTTCACATGTACTGCTGGGAGGACGGGCTGGGAGGACGACATTTTGTTCTGAGACACACAAGCTGGAACGACCATCCCTTCTCTCCTGTAGACCAGTTTCTGCTCCCACCATGTTGAACATCATTAACTTTTGCTATGACATGAAATGTACTTAAACTTTCTGATTGGGAATGTAATTAGATACAGGCATTTACATGGTTATTATTCTTCTATTTTAACAGATCAGTCTCAGGATTACCCACCTCATTCAATAGGATAGAAATTGTGTTCCGAATGGCCTCAATCAGACTAGTCTAATCCGGTGTATAAATGGACGGATTCTATTCTGATTGAGCTATAAATGTCATTATTAATGGATTTTGTCGATATTAATGTCGATATTAATGGAATTGTCAGGCTGCATGTAAATGTGGCTAGTGGTGGTGATGGGACCCAGACATCTGAAGAGTTTAAATATATTTAAAGAGTTCCCTCATGGAAAGCCGTTACAAGAAGTGGGTTTAAATACTGCCTGATACTTGAGACATTGTTTTATGATATTGATGTAACATAAAATTTTTTTAACCATTATCGATATTACATTTAAAAACTCAGATGATGCCTGTAGTATCACTTTTTTTTTTTGGATTGTAAGCAGTAAGTTTTTCTACAAGGAACTATTTCATATCAAACCAGAGGAATTCTCTTTTAAACATTCACATTGGCAAACTGTACATTTTATGTTGTGACTGCATTAATTGATCTCTGTCATTTTGGCTGTAGGATAAATGGCACGTCAAATTCTACCAATGAGACGCTACATGCCACCACGCCTGTTGCCAAGGCCACGACCATGGCTCCACCCACACCCAAGCCCATACTGCCCGTGCAGACAGGAGTCAAGGCCCAAGAGGAGGAGCAGTCCAGTGGGATGAGCATCTTCTTCAGCCTGCTGGTCATTGGTAGGCTGTACTGATACTTAAAGTGCATTACCAGAGAGTGTGTTTATGTGCACTTAATAATCTGATCAATATGTTTACATGCGGTTGGGTAATCAGATGGGAAAACGCTGGGTCTACATGAGTCAGACAGTAATCAGATTTCTGATTTTGCTTTGCAACCAGACAATAAAGTCACAGAGGAAGACGTGGCATAAACGTAACGTAAAACTTAAACTTCATGCCGCAGCTTTTTTGTTTTTTTTTAACATCGCGACACTTTACCTGAAAGTATGAACATACATCATCTAGAAGATGAAGAATGTTCAGCATTACTCCAAAAGTGTTTTGTGGTGTCTTGCAACAACTCTGCTTGCTTATTTCTGATACTGTCATCTGTTTTCACACATGTGCAGGCTGAGAACTCTGAAAGAAGTAAAAGGAAGAGTTTACATGCACTAAGGAATATGATTACTGAGCTGAAATCTAGCTTCTTTATCAAATTTCTAGACCTTCCTCCAATCTTGGAAATCAGAGTATGCCATTTACATGATGATTCGAATAATCCGATATCTGCAGAAATCTGATTATGATCAGATTATTGAGTGCATGTAAATGCACAGACCTATAATCTTGAAGCTGAACCTTCCTAGCTTCCTATAATCCTGAAGCTGAAGCTTCCTAGCTTCCTATAATCCTGAAGCTGAAGCTTCCTAGCTTCCTATAATCCTGAAGCTGAAGCTTCCTAGCTTCCAATAATCCTGAAGCTGAAGCTTCCTAGCTTCTTATAATCCTGAATCTGAAGCTTCCTAGCTTCCTATAATCCTGAAGCTGAAGCTTCCTAGCTTCCTATAATCCTGAAGCTGAAGCTTCCTAGCTTCCAATAATCCTGAATCTGAAGCTTCCTAGCTTCCTACAATCCATAAGCTGAAGCTTTAATCCTAAAACTGAGAGTCACATTAACATTTCCACACCATGTTTGAAACCACTAATTATAAATGACAAAAATAGCATAGTTTGTAATTTGACTTAAATAATGCATGAAAACAGTTTTTTTCAGCTTCCTTTGGCTTAAGTACGTGCACATATCTCCCCTATGTGGAGGGCTTAAGCCTACTTGCACCTTAACCAGCAAGCCGAATAGTTTTTTTGCATTGAAGTTTAGGACTTTGCCTGTGAACAGATATAAGCTGTCCCATTCATTCATCTCTAAATTTGAATAGTTGAATAAATGTTAATCCTGTTATTTATAAATTGAATAAAAATCTATTGTGGAATGATTATCTATGAAAATAGGCTTTAGTGAAAAGTCACTTTAGTCACTAAACATGACTATATTTGGAATAAGCAAAAAATGTTATTTACATTTACATTTACGGCATTTGGCTGACGCTCTTAACCAGAGCGACTTACAATTTGATCATTTTTTACATAGGTAGGCCAGGGCGGTGTTAGGAGTCTTGCCCAAGGACTCTTATTGGTATAGTGTATATACATTTCAGAGGTCCTTAACTGCATCTGTCCTGCATATTGAAGTGTTTTACTGGGCTTATTAGTTAATTATTCCATTAACTCACTCGCTAAGTAGCTGATCAGGGAAAACACTAGAATGTGCAGAGCAGAAGTCCACTAGAACCAGTTGAGAACCATTGCCTCAAAGTCAAGTATTAGCACAGCTCACTGTGCCTTGAGCTGTTTCAGTCCTTATGAACCTGCAGCATGTAAGTTCATGTTTTCTCTGATCGTAACACACTTGATTCAACTTGTCAGGTATGTTAGAACAGAGAAAAAAAACCCACAAAAATGCTACTAGGGCTAATGGCAACCAATGGCTTAAAGGAATGCCTGGAAAATGTTAGGACTTACCGGATAATGGAGAGGACATGCTGACAGGTCCGAACTTCTATTACATTCTTCTGTAACTCAAGAGTAACTCAGCCAGTTTGTGTTGCTTTTACATGGAATTACTGAGTAAGGAGGTGAGGATGAAGCAATACTGAGAACAATGAATGTGAGGTACTGGAGAACAATTAGCATTATTTCAAAAGGCAAATGGTGAGGTGTAGAGCAGTGTAGGGCAATATGGCCAAAAATGTCACCATAAAAAAAAAATCATATTGTTTGATAATGATACATATCGCAGTAAATGTCAAGTCATTACTTCTTTTAAGTTTGAAGGCTGATTTTTGCTCCTGGGTGATGGGTAAACTATCCTTTATGGTCAGAACATGACAAACACTCACCAAACAGTGGAACATTTCACAAGTCTGTCATGGGGCAGTGGGAGAAAGTTTCTGATGAGCTGTTTTTATCAGCTGGAAAAGCACGGCCGCACTTTTAGTAATAGTCATAATTTAAGAAAGAAAAGATTATTTTTAGCTGTCTGGTGACGAGTGCTAGGCTATGCCGTTACAAATGCTAAACAAGTGACCAACAACAGTGTTAAACTGTTTAGTTTCTCAACAATGTGAACTTAGTATGAACAGCAAACATTAGCTGGCTCGCCATGTCAGTGATGGATCACACCGACTTACTGCCGTCGCTCCTACCACATCCCTGTCAGAGCACATCACAGTTGTCAGACACCATCTAGCAGACCGCTGGATTTCTCTATTCTATCGGATTAGTTTAAGGGGTGAACCACAGTATATCAAAAACCAGACAGAGTCCTCCTTTTAGGTATGTTTAAACTAAAGGGGTGCTTTTGTCTCTCGTTTGGTCTACAGTATCATCAGTTCGCCGCACTGTGCAAGAGATGGAGTGATGCTTCAAGTTAGCCAGCTGCTAAAAACAGCTAGCCTGGAAAGACGGTGCTCTCCCGCTTTCCAATGCCTCACAGCTTCCTCAGTTTACTTTTGTTTCAATCAGGGCTGTAACTTGCGTGAACCCACTTCTTTCTTTTACTTTTGTTGCCTGGGGACGCACTGATACTAAAATATAACTTTGTGCGCTGTAAATGCGCTTTAATTGAGAGGAGCTGACGTGATTTAATGCTGCTAAAGCTTGTTAGGATGCAAGGAAAGAGGTGAGTCAGTACAGAACAGATCGCCGGTCATTCCACTCAAACAGGGAATGTATAACTCCATGTTTTAGACATTGCTAAAGACTCATTTTACTTGTCCCCCCTCCCTCTCTAATCATGTCCAAAAACTTGGAAGGGCACCCTTTCCTGGCGACAGTAGCGTCGCTTTCCTTGCAGTAGAAGGAATGAATGTGGAAGTGTGAGAATGGTGTATTATATTGAACCTTTCTTACTGCTGTATCAAGGAAAAGTTATATAACAATATCACAATAATAATTGTTATCGTTTTATTGCCCAGCCCTAGTGAGGTGTTGCTTTAAATTCAAGGTTTCTCTTAATTACCTTGACTGATTCAAGTTTACTCATTTTGATTGCCAATAACAATCTCTAAAGTCACTGTGGTGCTTCTGAGTGAGGTGGAAAGATGCCTGAATGGCCTGTTATGAATGGGAAAATATTACTTTGGAAGTATTAAGGGGTTTTAATAGAAGATAGAAATGGAGTCACTCTTATCCACTATGTGTATGTAGCTGTCGTGGTGAACTGTGACTGTTACATCTAAGCCTTATGTATGGGCTATAACACTGGTGCGCATTGGAAGCTTGTAAAATTCCTTATGTTTTGTCTGAAGCTGATATCAGACGTTAACATATATTTAATGTTGTATGTATCAGTTTACAGTGATTCTTTTGGTAAACAGTCATAACATAGAGCTGCCACCACTGTTTTCCATTCCTACCAACAAACTGAAACTTGGTTGCACTATGTCTTGTATTCACAGTCAGTGACATATGTAGAACTTCTAGAAGGCCTTGTTGTGATGTTTTTTCTAACCAGTGGGAAAGCTTGCTTGCCTTTATCGGTCAAAATACCAGAGAATGAACAACTCTGATTGGACAGTTTTCCATCGAGCATTTATAAAATTGAACCCGTTGATTTCTAACCGAAACTTAAGAATGAAATAAGAGTATTATTACAATACTTGCAGAGTTTAGTTGCAACAGGCATGTTGATTCTGTTACATTAAAATGTTTACAGACTAGGCATTTTCTGTTGTTACAGCACAGTTTTTATAATTCATCTAACCACCAGGAACCAGGACAGAGAATACTGTACACAGAAAATGGGGGGTGGGGGTTACTGTACCAAAGCTTTTAAAGGCCCCATTTTTACATGTTTTAAGTGCATACAACAGTATGTGTTAATGTTATTTATCACCTTTTTTGAGAACACCAGCCATAGATAAAGATCAGAGGAATTTTCTTTCCAGGTTAGAGTTAATTTGGCTGCTCTACGCTAACAGTCTTTTCAGCTGATTTTTTTAATGCGTTTACTGAGTCACTTTGTACCAAAGCACTTTTTTCGGTTCTGTTCACATACAGTAAATGAAAGGCAGTCCAAGCGGAAAAACAAGCATTTTAGTGCATAGAGAGAAATAACGAAGGCGGTTTCTTAAACTCTTTTTTTTTCCATCATTTAGTTCCCAGAAACCATTAGGCCTTCTCTGAAACTCTTTTTCTCTATCTCTCTCTTTCTCTCTCCCTCTCTCTCTATGTGCGTATATATATCTTAGTTTCTCTCTCACCAAAATGGTGATTATCAACTTTTATTTTTCCATCATTTAGTTCCCAGAAACCATTAGGCCTTCTCTGAAAACTGTAAAGCTTCTGGTCTCTGTATTATAGGACTGTCTACGCTGTTATCAGACAACACATTTGAGATGGCACAGGCAGCTTGTTCCCAGGGATTCGGAGGTTGATGCATCTGATGCTTTGGCATGTGAACACTGGATAAAATAATTATTTAAAAATCCTTTAACTTTTGCCAAAGTCTTTATGGATACGTCTGTCCACTTGGCGGGAATCTCTGCAGCGTCTCCAGGCAGTTATTTCTGATCATACAAGACAAGACTCCTATGTGCTTGAACGGGGAGCCATCTATAAACCCAAAGCTGATAGCCAGGCTGATGTTTCCGTGGTAAAATCTGACAAAAAAATTATATATAATTTTGTTGATCTGGCTATCACACCTGTGTCTCCATAGTGAGGGGGACTTTTTCCCCCACATTCCCCTTTAAAGGGAAAGTGCTGGAATTTTGCATATTATTGTTTTGCATATATATTAAAATCATTGAGACATAAACAGAGTCATTCAGAGTGGTTTGATGTGAAATGGTTCATTGTAGAGGAACTCACAGGATTCTTTACAGTGGTGGTGATAGGAACCAGGGGTCACAATGACACAAATATAGCCATTCTATCCAAAACCACCAGTGAACCTACATGAGTTTTTGAGAACTACAGGGTGAGTCAAAAGTCACAGGACAGGTTTTATTTTATTTTTTTTACTTTTATCTCTGGGGTCATCTCAAACAAATGTGTATGCTGAGAAAATCCACAACAAACACCATCTTCAGCACCACATTGTGGAGGCTTGTGACAGCGTAAATAAAATAAAATAAAAACAATGTCCTGTGACTTTTGACTCACCCTGTATTTTGCCTTGCAGCACCCTGCACATACCCCTACACCATGAGCAGATTTAGGCCAAAAGCGTGCTGAGGCTGTTTTAAAGCAATGTCTCAAACATCAGAAAGCATATCTGTAGCATGTGTAGTATTTTTCAATGAGGAGCTTTTATTCTTTAAACGTTTGGTTCCTTTCACCACCACTGTGAACAGTTGTGACTCTGTAGATTTGTTGAGAACTAATACATTCCAATTCTAATATTTTATAGCGTGTATCTCCGGCTGAGGTCTGTAGGGTTAACGACATTTCATTGAGCTGGAATATAACAGTGAGTTTGCCAGTCGCTGCATATGTATTGAAATATGCATTACTCATTTAATCTCTGAGCTATTTTCTTACTGGTAAACATGATTAGAGCTGATAGAATTTATGGGAAGCTTGGCCACTTCCTGTTTCGCCCCTTATATCCAAAACAGGGCTGCAGAAGGTGCCCTCGAGATGATGAGTCCTCGATGATGTTAAAATAGTTTCTAATCTCTCGCCCAGAACTTTTGTTTTATTTAGAAAGTGGAAGGATGTATTTCACAAAAAAAAAACACAAAGAAAACTTACCTGTATGTTTCCTTTTTTCTAAAGCAAATGGGTTTTTGGCTGCAGGACACTGGCATTACTGCTACTGAGTGCTGATTGGTTGGTGAGTGGAGCAGCTCATTGGCTGTTTCCTCTCACAGACATCTTGAACGTGCTTGAGGTGCCATTTTAAGCTCCTTTCATTTGAGTTCTTAAAAATATAACAGCAGTGTTAAAATGTTTTACGCTGTTATGTGTTCAGGAAATGATTGTATTCTTTTAATTAAAAATGTTTAAACATTTATAAACTATGATTTTACTCAGATGCTCCAAATGAACCCATTCATTTTGGATTTTGTCTTGGAGCGCCCTTTAGTGTTTGAGAAACTGGGAAGACATTACAGAGTGGTAGTTCTCCTCTCTACAAGCTCTCTGACATAATCTAGATTATTCTAACTGTTTCACTGCTGGCAATGTAAGAACTGCAGTTTGCAGATCTACATGTGTTTCACTTCAGGCCACTCTGCGTCACTTTGTTTACATCGTAACAGTTCAGTTATGCAGAAATGTTTAAAAATGGGTGGATTTCCCGTTGAAGGTGGTTGCCTGATTATTTAAAGGGCCCATATTCTGCATTTTTCCTGTGTTGTTTTTTCCCTTCGCTGAGGACCACTTAAAACATGTATGTTGTTTTCTGTATCAAAAATGACTACATGACCAATTTCAAAATCAAATTCTATAAATCCCTTAGAATTAAACACTGTTTTTGTTACCGTGCCTTTGAGACTAATTCATGTAAATTGTCTCTCTTCTGATTGGCTTCTCTGTATTTGTTCCTCATTCAAAAAGTCCTCAGAGCTGAAACACTCTTGAGCACTTTATAATAAATAGGTGGGGCTAAACTGATGTAGGTTGAAATAGGTGGGTATATGCAAACGAGTCATGACATCACAAACACAGAGTCAAAACAGGCTGTTAGTTCCTCTATATGAACTTTATATGAAACTTTTGTGTTGAAAAGTTTTAAAACTTAAACAATGAATATGTAATACTTCCAACTCCTTTATATGATAATCAGCTATCTCCTTCATATAATAAAGGGGTTGTACCATTTTACGTTTAATCTTATTTCACCGGTTAGTTAAGAAAAACGTGTGAAAGAGCAACACTTCACTGTGGCTCATAGTCATAGCTTTCAGCGTGCCTTTTGTTTGAGTAGGCCTACATGGAGCTACAGATGTCAGATAGCTGATTATCTTGTAGATATTCACACTGTTGCATCATGAGTGATGGTCTCAGCATTCGCAGTCACGCCCTGTTGTGCACTTTTTGCTCCCTCGGAACATATTCATTTGTATCGGACTGTCGTCTCGGAGGGCCACTGCAGAGTTCAGTGTGTTTTCTGCTTTAACGCAGCCAATTCAGCTCAGCAGCTGCTCACTGGGCTCTTTGTGTGTGCTCACTGTGAGCTCAGCTGGGTGTGTTTGAGTCTGCAGTGCTGTGGAAAGACCTGAGCTTGGCATTCCTGTTCTGTAAAACAGCGCTGAAGCCTTTCCCAGTCAATTTCTTTCTTTTTTTTTTTTAATCTGGGTCCAGAATTGTGCGGTTGATCCACTGGAAAACATCATTCAGATGAGATTTAGCTCCTCTGACTGTTCAGCGTGGCTTTAGGCTTAGTAAGAGCTCAGTTCTTAGTCTCAAATGCTGTTTATTTTGTATGTATGTCAAAGGTCACAGCGTTAGGTTATCATCGTTTTCATGTCAAAACATCCTAATCCCATTTTACATTGTGTCATCATCATATTATTTTAGGGAGTTGATGCCGTGTGTCACATTATTTAACCCTAAAGAATGATTTGTTTAAAATTTGAAAGCATAGCCTTTTGTTACAGCTATGATTGGACAAAATGTATTTCTTACTTTCAATAATTCAGTAGCGTTATTTTCATAATGTTAATGTAGAACTTCCAGTCAGTGAGTGAGTGCATTATTTATATGAATGCTAGCTTTTGAACTGTACGCTGATAACGGGCAGAATGGTCGCTAGCCCGGAGGACACAGTGTCCATAATTTCCAAAAAGAAATTTAAATGTTGATTCATCGGACCACATGACACTTCTCTACTTCTCCCCCAGTCCAGTTGAAATGAGCTCAAACCCAGAGAAGGTGGTGGCGTTTCTGGGTCCTTTATAGTAAAAGGAAAAAACACACTTCACTTTTAATGTCAGTGGAACCAGAAGTCATTTTGGGCCATTTCTTTTGGTGAAATTTTTAAATGAAATTTACACACAATGTAAAGGGCAACAGACAAAGTATAAGGCACCCTGATGACGACATCCTGTATAAACAAAAATAATCGTGGCCACACCTTATTAATGCATGGGAACGAGATTCTAATGCATGGCCATGGCGTAGTAAGGCATGGGAATGAGATGATTAAGTCGTGGCCATGACAGTAAGGCATGTGAACGACAACACGCTTTACTAAGTCGTGGCCATGCATTATATTTGTCACCAGCGGGGCTCCGTACAAAGTACGTCAAAAATAGAACAGTCAGTGGTGAAGCTCCTCTGTGGTTGTACCCTGTTGCTGTCGTTCTTGCAGCTCATGGACTCCTGTTGCAGTGGAGTGCTACTTTACTGTTGCATTTGTTAGCTTGCTGTTTGTTGATTTATGCCTAGCTCTACCACAAGCACTTTCCAGCATAGTCTGCTAAGGTGTTGCTTTGAAAGCAATGTAAAAGCTATATTTGAGGGTTACAATCATAGATTCTATCAAGAGAACATTGTGTGCTGCAGCTGGGCTTTTGTCCTCATTACATGTGGTTTGAAGTGTCAATGTGTAATGCTAATGCATTATCATTGTGGTATTTTGCCACGTATAGTAAAGACATTATTTTTTGTTGCTCTAGGCAACATATTAGCCTGCTTTCCGCTGTAATGTTGGTGACAAGTATGACTGCGTGGCCTGTCAGATGTTCATGCCTAAAAACCTACACTTTTCACACATAAAAGTTAATCTATATTTACTCTTAATTTGGATCTTCTAGCAAAGACTGAGTTGTGTGCTAAAGTTTGTCATTACACTCAATGGATTTCAGCCAGCAATCTGTAGAGCTTGTCTAGACCAGCCATAAAAGTGTTTTAATGTGTATAACTTTATATCTCTTTTTTTCATTGTGCTCACAGGTATCTGCATCATATTGGTGCATCTGCTGATCAAGTTCAAGCTGCATTTCCTGCCTGAGAGTGTGGCTGTGGTGTCTCTGGGTGAGTTTTAAGTGACGCTCTGAAACAGCTTCTATTCTTCTGTGTTTGAAGCTTGGAGATGCATTTGGTGATACATGGCAGTCATTGTGAAAGTTGCGTCTGTGCTGTAGTAATATGGCTCAACGCAGACACGCACCTGCATAATTACCTGCTAAGACTAGTCAGTCCTGTTTGTGCACACACACACACACACACACACACACACACACACACACACACACACATATGCATTACTGGAGTTGCACAAGATGGGAAAAACTAAATTTCCATAGTACACTGGAGTTATGTTTTAGTAAATTTTCTGATACAGTGAAAGAGTTCATCAAGATCAAATCAAATCAAATGTATTTGTATAGCGCTTTTTACAACGGATGTTGTCACAAAGCAGCTTTACAGAATTTCGGAAAAGACAAAGTTTCAACAGGACTGTAAGAATATACAAACCCCCCCCCCCAGGGGCAACAGTGGCAAGGAAAAACTCCCTCAGAACTGAGGAAGAAACCTTGGGAGGAACCAGGCTCACCAGGGGGGACCCATCCTCCTCTGGTCAAACTACCTACAAGTGATTATACTACTAATATTAATAGCAGTAATATTGGTATTAGGAATAACTAGGAGTCTATGGGAACATCAGTGTAGGGTGGGCAGCTAGTCCAAGTCAGGTGGTGGCAGCTGGGGCATGGGCAGCTGGTCTGAAGTGGGTAGCAGGAGGGCTCGGCAGTCGGTCATCCTTCAGTGTCCAGCCTGAAGCCTAAAGAGTTCCTTTATTAATTAATGTTAATAAATTAATGCTCTCATGTTACCTGCAAGTACATTGTAGGTGTAATGATACACACGTTTTCAGGATTTCAGGTCTCAAAATTCAGTTAGATAAGAGAACCCCAGAATAATCCCCAGTCTGCGTTTTCACTGTACATAAAAGCACCAACAAGTCTGATAAGTTCAGCTCTGTTTGTGTCGAGTGATCTGAGATCTGGGAGTGACCAAATTGTCCAAAATGTCATGTGACCAGGGGCGCTAAAACTTTTGCATTTGACTCTCTTTACTCTGTAATGACCCAACATTTTAAATGATTAAATGAAAAATCAGCTGCCTGCTGGTTCCGATTCGGCCTTAAAACACTTGATCAGAGTGTTGTAACTTTTGCATATTTAAACTGTGGTATGTTTATGTTAGGATTGTAGGCTGGATTATTTTATTTCATTTTTCTAAAAGCTGTTTAACAATTTATATCTAACTGCAGATTTTCTCTCCAATATATCGCTGCTGTCGGAAGAAAACCCTGTATCTCCATGTTTGTCATTTTTCAATATTTGACATTGTTCTTAACATTGTGTGTAAATTTCATGATGAATGGACCAAAAGAAACTATCCGAAATAACTTGGGTGAAAAAAAGTCTGCTTCCATTGACTTACATTATAAGTCAAGTAGTTTTTTTCCTTTTCCTGTAAAGTTATCATTTTGGGGGTGTTAGGTCGCCAATAATTGGTTCAGCTCTGTGTTACTGGGTTAAATTTCCTCTCCAAAAAAGAGACAATGTTGTTCATAACATGAGCATTTAGAAATTAATAGCAGTGTTTGCAGTTTATAATTGCAACCCTTTAAATAATAAAACATAATAAACAATGTGACAAGTGCTTGGAAAACTTCTAATGACAGAGTAGACACACACAAACACGCGCACACACACACACACACACACACACACACACACACACACACACACACACACACGCACACTAGTGCCCTCTGGTCTGTGCTTTTTTTCCCTGCTGTGGCAGGCACAGGATATATGTGTGTGTATGTACACACATGGCCTTTTTATTCTAAAGCCTGCTGACTCAAACTTCCTTTTCCTATTCTAATCGCTACTGCCGCTGTCCTTTTACATCCTCCACTGAGCAGCTGACCACTTCTTCTCTCTTGCCCGCTCTCAGTCAGTGGGTTGAGTTTGTCGACGTGATTATATTTGGTTAGTGTTGCAAAAGCTTCACTGATAGTGGTGTAAAGGCTCTTTTATACTCACTTTTTTACATAAAGAAACACTTTCTATGAATGCTACGTTTGTAAGCATCTATAAACACATTCATAACATGTTATAATGCATTCATAAGGCATCATAAACATGGTTATAAATATTTGTTACCCAGTGTCGGAAAGTCAGTGTACACCACTGTTAGCTTGGCACTGACTTAACACTGCATATCCAGTAGAATGCTAGCAGAACTTAGTATTACTGTACTGTAGTGTTTGAGAGAGAAGGCTTCTAGCGCTTGATGTTAGAACCAGTGAGAGAACAAATCACACTCAGTGTGATGTCAGAGGGGGTTCAGGGGAGGGGCTGATGGGTATGTGGTTTGCTGTGATGTATTATTTAAAGTGAGAGTGCTGGGTAAGAGAAGCGTATTGTAGCAGTCTGGACAGCCTGTTTGGAGCATCTGAATATTCAGGACTGTAGCCACGATGATGCAGCTCTCTCAGCACCAGCCCATACTCTGCAAATTTCAGAGCGTAAATAAACGTTATATTTGTCTTTACTTTATGCTCTCCAAGCTGGAACTAACTTCTTTGACACTGACAGTATGACATGTTATGAACACTACTTATAGTGCATTATGTTAACAGTTCATAATGCATAAAAAAACATGGCTATAAATTGTAATTCAGCATAATTTCATTTTTATACATATTTATAACCATGTTTATAATGCCTTATGAATGTATTATAACATGTAGTAAATGTCTTTGTAGATGCTTACAAACGTGACATTCATAGAAGGTGTGACCAAAGTTTCTGACAGCAACAAACATGGTGATGATGAAGGAGGTCATAATAATGTACCAACTATAAAAGAGACAAAAGGACGGCGGTCCAGAGAAGCCATGCGGGATAGTTAAAATTGGCTGGATTGTTCTTGTAAGATAATGAGTTAAATATCTTGTTATCTCAAGATAACAAAGTTGTTATCTTGAAATATTTACTTATCTTGTTATCTGGAGAAAGCAAATTGTTATTGTGAGATACCAAGTTATCATGTAATATCAAGATAAAGTTATCTTGAGATAAAAGGTTAATTATCTTGAGATTTCAAGATAAGAGTTGTAAAAGATAGTTATTATCGAGATAACGAGTCACTTATTTTGTGATCTCAAGATAACAAAGGTGTTATTTTTGAGATAATGAGTTGTTGTTATTGTTATCTTGAAATAAAGAATTACTTATCTCATCTCGAGAACAAAAGTTATCCTGTAATATCAAGATAAAGTTCATTATTTTGAGATCTCAAGATAACAGTTGTTAGAGATAGTTATTGTCTTGAGATAACGAGTTACTTATGGTGTTATTTAACTCATCTCAAAATATGGTGTTATCTCAAGATAAGAAAATTAACTTGAGATAACAAGTTACTTATTTTTTGATGACAACGTAGCAAAATTGTTATCTTGAGATAACGAGTTAATTATCTTGTGATCTCAAGAAAGTAATCCAGAAAAATGATTGCAACAGCTCATGGCCTTTCCAGACTTTTGTAGGAAAGAGGCAGCAGTGTAGACTGTGAGGTCTGTCAGGCCATTCAATACTTTGTGACTTGTGGACGGAGAATTCTTTTCACTTATATTACCAATGAGAGAATCTGGCTTTGTGTCTTGTATGAGCTGTTGGAAACACAGCACCCCCGTGTATCCGTGTATAACTGAATTTTGAGACCTGAAATCCTGAAAACGTGTGTATCATTACACCTACAATGTACATGCAGGTAACATGAGAGCATTAATATATTAACATTAATTAATAAAGGAACTCTTTAGGCTTCAGGCTGGACACTGAAGGACGACCGACTGCCGAGCCCTCCTGCTACCCACTTCAGACCAAGCTTTTAGAGAACGTGCACAGATATGGATGAAAGGAAGAGTGTGCACAGAAGGCTCCATCTGTGTCCATGTCTGTAGCTGCATTTAACGTTAAATATTAAACCAGACTTAACGCTGCACATGTCCTGCATTCCTCTTGGCTGTATTGTGGCTGTTTAAATGTTAGTTAAACAGTAATTAAGTCATTCATTTTTGATGATCTGTTTATCCCTTAAAATTACAATTAAACTGGACTTAACATTAGCAGCTTACAAAAGCTGTGCTTTTAAGACTGATATGTAAATGAGCTCTGTGTGTTTGAGTCAAACGGCAGTTCAGGCTGAGACAGTAACTGTGGATGGTGTTGAACTGCTTTAGCCTGAATATGTAAATGCACATCACAAAAAGAGTGAAATCAAAATAGGCTCTTCTTGCATTATTTAGATTGATTTGGACTGCTAAGAAAAAAGTATATACAAATATAAAAAACTTTTATAAAGCAAAACATTGTAAATGAGCTCCTTCTTGTGTGAAATAGGGACCTGATGAAACAACAGAACTGTAAATTGCCTCAATCTGAAACCCTATACTGCATCTCTCTATTGTCAGCCACTTGAAACTGAAGTATCAACACAAACATGTCTCAAAAAGAGCAAGTACATTGAGTCACTCACACTGAGTGTTAGGTAGTTTCAGGTTTTTGAAACTTGCACATGGTTTCAATTACAAGAAGTTTGTTATGAAAAAGAAATGAGAGCATAAACAAGTTTTAGAAACACTGTGTCATGTAAATTGTTTACACACATCCAGAGCCTCGCTGTTTCTCTCTCTCTCTCTCTCTCTCTCTCTCACTCTCTCTCTCTCTCTCTCTCACACACACTCGCTCACTTGCTCTCCTGCTCTCCTGCTCTCCCTCCTGTCCGTCTGCTCTCTGTAATTAACTCTGGTGTTTGTAACAGAAACTCTCTCTCTTTCTTCCTCTGCAACCCTTCATTCTTTGCTTTAAAGCAGTGAAACAATAGCTCTTTGTGAGGCCCCTCAGGCTGATGTGGCTTCCTCAGTAACTTTTTCCAGCTTTGTGTCGTAGGACACTGCACTGCCTCCTGCATTCTGTTTTTATCTTATATGTCATACTATAGTAATTGGAATGGAATAGTAGAGAAAATCGTGTCCTTAAGGCCTTTGTGCAGGGCGTGATTTATTCATGCAGTTTATTCAGATGACAGTAAAGTAATTCGAGCTTGTGTGTAATTGATGATATCTTGCAAACCAAATGTGATTTTTCAGATGGTGGCAATGTGATGTTATTTTATTCACCTTTATTATTTTGTTACTTACAAACTTTTGCCATGAACTCACCAGCTTGCCATGGTTGCCTGTTGGCATGGCAAAATCAAAGTGACGATCGGCTGTTCAACTGGAACATTTTCGCAAACGTCTAAAAGATCCGAATCTCCAAAAGCAGCTCAGACTGGGCCGCGAACATCAGAGTTAAAGGCTGTGTGGAAATTCTCAGCTATTCAGCTTCTGAATGAAAGGATGAAGCTCAATCTGAGCATTTTCACCACACAAAGGACCCTTTAAGCATGCAAATGGGTCTAGTGTCCCTGGTTCTGTATAGAACCACTGTCTTTACTAAAGAACCCTTGAAGAACCATCTTTTTTAAGTGTGTACATTGTCAAAACTGTTGTCAAAAACAGTGCTTGTGCAGAGCCTATACAAATTAGACCAGTCAGAGGCAACCAAACGTCCATGTTGGTTGACTTACTGGCAGTTCAGAGGTCAAGTCTCAAGCCAAAAAAGGTGGATATTCTGGTCTTCTTGGCCAAAAAAAAAAAGATCTCAGATTGCACTTATGTCTAAGATGGAAAAAATCTCAGTTAGATATTTTCCAGTTCAGCGCTAATTTCTGGTACATAAAAATAAAACAGTCAAATGTAGAAAAGGACTTCTACTAAGGTTAGATAAAAACTAATTCTCAACCGTTATTGAGAAACTACAGCTAAGTTTGTGAGAGAAACTGGCAAAAATGTGTTTCGTCTGGTCAGAGGAAAGAAGACAAGGAAAGTTGGTGGTGGAATGAGGAAGTCCAGGAGAGTATTCAGAAGAAGAAGGCAGCTAAGAAAGAGTGGGATAACCAGAGAGATGAAGGAAGTAGGCAGGAGTACTGTGAGGCTAGTCTCATAACGAAAAGAATGGTGGCAAAGGCAAAGGCTCAGGCTTATGATGAGCTGTATGAGAGGCTGGACAGTAAAGAAGGAGTAAAGGACTTGTATCATTTGGCTAAACAGAGAAATCTGGAAAGAATGTACAGCAGGTTAGGCTGATAAAGGATAGAGAGGGAAATGTACTAGTGAGTGAACAGAGAGTGTTGAGTAGATGGAAGGAGTACTTTGAAGAACTAATGAATGAGGAAAACGAGAGAGAGAGCAGGACAACGGAGGAGAGATAGTGGATCAGGAAGTGCAGAGAATTGGTAAGGTGGAAGTGAGGGCAGCTTTAAAAAGGATGAAGAAAGCAGTGTACTGGTCCCCATTTTTAAGAACAAGGGTGATGTGCAGAGCTGTAGTAACTACAGAGGTATAAAGTTGATGAGCCACACCATGAAGGTATGGGAAAGAGTTGTTGAAGCAAGGCTAAGGCGAGAGGTTCAGATCAGTGAGCAGCAGTTTGGTTTCATGCCCAGAAAGAGGACCACAGATGCAATTTTTGCATTGAGAGTGTAGGTAGAGAAGTACAGAGAAGGTCAGAAGGAGCTACATTGTGTCTTTGTGGATCTAGAGAAGGCATATTATAGGGTGCCAAGACAGGAACTGTGGTACTGTATGAGGAAGTCAGGTGTAGCTGAAAAGTATGTTAGGGTGGAGCAGGACATGTATGAGGATAGTGAGACAGTGGTGAGGTATGCAGTTGGAGTGACAAATAGTTTCAAGGTGAAGGTAGGGTTACATCAGGGATCAGCTTTAAGCCCCTTCTTGTTTGCAATGGTGATGAAAAGGTTGACAGATGAGATCAGGCAGGAGGCTCCATGGACCATGATGTTTGCAGATGACATTGTAATCTGTGGTGAGAGTAGAGAGCAGGTGGAAGAGAATCTGGAGAGGTGGAGGTTTGCACTGGAGAGGAGAGGAATGAAGGTCAGTAAAGACAAGACAGAATACATGTGTGTGAATGAGAGGGAGGCAGGTGGAAAGGTGAAGATGCAAGGAGTAGAGGTCGTAAAGGTGAATGACTTCAAATATCTTGGGTCAACCATCCAGAGCAATGGACTGTAGAAAAGAGGTGAGGAAGAGGGTGCAGGCAGGATGGAGTGGGTGGAGATGGGTGTCAGGGCTGATGTGTGACAGAAGGATAGCAGCAAGAGTGAAAGGGAAGGTTTACAAGACAGTAGTGTGTCCTGCTATGATGTATGGTTTGGAGACTTTTGCTCTGTCTAAAAGACAGGAGGCTGAGCTGGAGGTGGCGGAGATGAAGATGCTGAGATTTTCGTTGGGAGTGACAAGGATGGACAAGATTAGAAATGAGCAGATCAGAGGGACAGTGAAGGTGGAGCAGTTTGGAGATAAAGCCAGAGAGGCCAGGTTGAGATGGTTTGGACATGTGTTGAGGAGGAATAGTGGATGTATTGGTCAAAGAATGTTGGAGATGGAGGTGCCGGGTAGAAGGAGAAGAGGTAGACCTCAGAGAAGGTTTATGGATGTAGTGAAGGTGGACATGGAGATGGTTGGTGTAAAACTAGAGGAGGCAGTGGATAGGGCAAGATAGAGGCAGATGATCCGCTGTGGCGACCCCTAAAGGGAGCAGCCGAAAGAAGAAGAAGAAGATAACACAATATGTTTTTCTGAGCATATAAAGTGCACTGAATAACTGCGTGATTCCTTACAAGAGCATAATTGTTCCTTTTTAAGATTAAGAGACCCTTATTAGTGCCACAACGGGGAAATTTCACCTCCGCATTTAACCCATCCATGAAGTGAAACACCACATATACTCTTGTGAGCACACACACACTAAGGGGCAGTGAGCACACTTGCCCGGAGCGGTGGGCAGCCCAATCCGCAGCGCCCAGAGAGCAGTTGGGGGTTAGGCGTCTTGCTCGAGGACAACTCAGTCGTGTGCTGGTCCGGTCACAGGGCTGGTTCCCTAACCTCCAGCCCATGACTGCCCCCGTAAAAAAAGAAAAAAAAATTGGGTTTAGAGAAGCACAGTGATAACTTTGATAGAATTGGCTCTTCTGGTTGCTTTTTGTCAAATTTTCTTGAAATATCTTTATATTTATATATATTTAATATATATTTATATGTATATATATTTAATATACATTTCTCCTCTTGCTGTCACAAACTATAACAAGAAGTTCATTATTTCATTTCTCTCATCACTAATGAATGTACCCATTGCTCTTTTGCAGGGATCCTCATGGGAGCTTTCATAAAGATCATTGAGACTCAGGAGTTGGCCAACTGGAAGGTACAGTGTGTGCCACCCTGTTGTTTGATGCTCTTGTACATTATGACATTAGAACAGATGATGACCACATCTGATAGAGAGCACATTAGCTTCATGTTATATGCTGTTAGCCCTTAGAAATCCAGCTGACAAAAGACTTTCTGCATAAATGAAAAAAGATGATGTACATTTTCACTGGAATAAAATACACTGTGTGTCAAAAAGTTTCCAGTCGCCCATTTTAATGAGTAAATTCAGCTACCTTAAGATGTACCGACTGCTGATATAGGTGTTTAACTGCTTACACACAGCTTGTATAATCTCCGTACCAGTTGAAGATTAGCTCATTAACTGACATTAGCTCATTAACAGCTGTTCAGTGCTGAACTCTTTCCATAATTGTTCCATATTTTTGCATAATTCAGGGGTTGAGATGTAAACGTCATTCAGAATGGTCTGGTGTGAAATGTTTCATTGCAGAGACTTACTGACTCAGATGTTTTTACAGTGATGGTGATAGGAACCAGGGGTCGCCATGTCCACAGCACAAATGTAGCTATACTACAAATGTAGTATAGTTTATTTACTATACTAAACCACTAGTGGACCTACATGTGTCTTCTGATTTTATATGTAATGTTGATGACAGTAAAGAGCATCATTTTTTATTATAATACCTGTCATGTACATCTCCACCATGAATGGATTAAAAGCTATACAAAAGCTCAAAAGATCACAGAACAATGACTCAGGCCTCAGGCAACTTATTCATAAGCATTTTATTTAATGTCCTATATGGTAGCTTTAAGAGGCATTTTGTATGTCTGGTTCCTATCACCAACATTGTGAAAAATTAGATTTTACATCAAACCACTCTGGCTGACTTTGTTTACTTGTTAGTCATTTATTTTTTGCATGACATTGCATGAAATTCCCCTTTAAGGATCTTTATCTTTGTTAAAGTGCATGCATGAGGTTGTGAAAGGCTGTTGATTCTGCTAGAGAGACTAACTAAAGAGTGGTGTTTGGGAGCACTTTTTGAGGGAATGGTGTACCCAATTGAAAGCAGCTACTGAGGTACAGAACTTTTAATAGCCCATCATTATATATTCCCATCCTTTCATCAACTTTTTGGTTTTTGAACATTTAATAATACACATAATACAGTCTCAGCCCCTCATTTTGTATGAAACCATGTTCAGATGTAGGATATGTTTATTATGGTTTTAAGCTGTTTACTTCATGTGCACTCTTTAGCCTGGCCGCATCTAACAGTACTGCATTCCACTGTCCATACCAGGATCACTTATATCTCAGGGCTTTAATATGGAATTCGGCTGTGCACTCAGAAGTGTGCATATATATGAAATGTTTAACATTTTGTGACTCAGATGGTCAGAAGTGGAATTATCCATTTCATGTTTTGATGGGTCACATCCTTCATTCTAGGTTTGTGGCTAGTGGCGATTACTTGTCACAACACCATAGAAAAACACTGATCTATAGTAGTCACACCTGAGCCTAAGGTCATCATGCCCAGTTCCAGTCGTTGGCTAGAAGGGGCTAAAGCCTTAGCATGAGCAGCTGAGCAGTGGAACTGCCTTGTTTGGAGTGATGGAGCTTCATCCAGTGCCTTTGGAATGAGTTGGCGTGATCCAGAATTGATCAGTTCCTAACCTCACTAATGGTCTTGTGGCTATATGCAATCAAATCCTCACAGCAATACCCTTTGTTTCAGAATAAACACTGGTTGAGCAGGTGTCTACAAACCTTTGGACATATAATGTATCTCGTCTTCTATGTAGAAACATAAATGTGGGATGGATTGAAAGTTTCTGTGAATCTGTGCTTTCCATACAATGTCTCTGAGTTGTTTTACACCAAGTACACCTGAGGTGTTGGTAATTCATAGTATAGGATGTGGAAACTCAGTTCAAAGCGTAATTCTTTTTCCAAACATTGCTGGTTGTAATCTTGTTTATAAATGATTCCAGAGTTACGTTATTCAGCTCTTGTCACAGCATCTTACATTGTGAAATATGCACTGAAATACCCTGTACCATCTTAGACTTTCTGCTCTGTGTTGTGCAATAATGTACAAGTATTATGTCAGGTTTGAGAGTTTGGCTGAATTTGCTGGACTGTTCAGGAACCATTAATTTCTATTAATAATAAAAAATAATATTAAAAGTTCACACACTAATAACACACATTAATAATTCACAGGCATATTAATCATGAATAAATAGATAATATTAATAACAGACAGGCATATTTATTACCAGGTGTTGAACCTTTGTGTCTGTTCAAGGACAACATGGGTCCAAGCCTGCTGCATCTCACAGATAACATTTGTTTGACCTCATCAGATGTTATATAATGATTAACATCTCTAAGAGGCATCGCTAAGATGGTCAATCAAGAACAGCATATAAAACACTGTGGCTGTGACTAAAATAGATCCCTATCTGTCTTTTAGGGTGCTGTTACATATGTCAGCCATTTATATCTGAGTGTCCAAGTGATAAAATAGAGTTCCAGAGTTATTTTGAGAGCAGTAAAATCTTCCAGTGGTTTTGTAGTAACTGGAAAGCATAAGCTATTTTTTTTTGAAAGAGCCCTCCTTCCAAAGCCGCTCCCACAAAACACATGAACATGCATGGTCTACAAATTGGATAAACATAGCTAGCTAACAAAGAAAACCAGATAATTACTAGTCCAACAGAAAATTAACAGCCTTGGCGTCACTTTCCAGGCCTTTCAGTTTCATCAGGTTTCACCACAGTTGACACACCGATGTTCTCTCTAGTTTGACCTCTTGCATTGTCCAAAGTCTTTTTGTTTGAAGCTTTTTCTACTTCTGTCTTTGTTTTTTTTCTTTCTTTGCCGTGCAAACTGTTGTAGGTAGCTGTGTAACTTTTTCTTTCTTGTGTACATAGCTTGCTACTTTTCAGCCATCTGTGTATGAGTCATATGATGGACTCCAAAATGATTAAAATGGAATGAGTGGATGGGTTTTCTTACAGTTCTGTGGCCTCTGATTTTTTTTTTTGCTAGAACATTTGATTTATTCATTGCAATCAGGGTGTATTTCCAGAAATCTAACAAAAATGTTTCTAAAATAAATCAGCTACTCCACCTTCAAGTAATAATTTGTAGTGTAAACTTTCGGTCACTGCATCAGCTGAATATATACCAAAGAAAATTGCGAGTCTCTTGTTACTATGCTTTGAGTACATCAGACAGTTAAAGGAATAGTTCAGTGAAAAAAAAATGCTTTGCAGTTTTACCCAGACGTAGTCGATCAGCCAAAACATGTTTTTGGTGTGTTAATTTTGTTTGCTTAATTTAGCACTGGAACTAAGGCTGGCATAGCAAACATAACATAGTTAAAAAAACACAAAGTCATTAGTCACCAAAAACTTTTGTGTAAATACATCCTCAAAATAAAATGCTGGCCTTCAGCTCAAAGTCTGTGTGAGTCTATGCGGTTTGAGTGGGCTGAGAGACGTTTTATGAATGTTTTTACAGAAAAGTCTTGGGTGACTATTGCTTTATGTTGTTTGTTAACAGTGTTAGCCTTGTACTCCAAAAGAATCAGACTCAAAAGACTACAATTTTTTAAAAATCTTTTTTTATGATTTTTAGATCATGTTCTCTACAAAATGGATGCATACAGAATTGAAAAAGTCCATTATTAGGAGAAGAATAGATTAAAAGGCTGAAACAGGTGTGGACTTAAACCTCTTATCTTATGTGGACTATAGAGGTTAGATTAGCAGGATTGCTTGGGTCAGTATTTTTTTTTATCTAGTCCTCAGAAACCCCAGAGAGTTTCACAATTTGGCTCTTTTCCAGCTCCCAGCACACCTGAGCCAGGTATCGATCTTTTGGTTAAGCTATGGTGGGTGTTGGAATGGTGCAGGAATGTGGACTGCAGGGGTCAGTAAGGGCTGGGTTGGAAAATACTGGGTTAGAGCGATCATTTAGCTGGTCTTGTGTACATTAGCTGCCTTCTAATCCAACATCTTGTCTGGACACACCTGTTCTGTACATACAAGGGCATGAAATGCCTGTCTTGGCATGTTGTTGAAGTCACAAATATTGTCTTGTTTTTGCTGTTTTTGCATATACTTATCTGCATAGTTACACTCACCTTCTATCTGTACCCGCTGGCCATTTTACCCGGTACTCTTACTGGACTATAAAAAATCTTACTAGACAATAATAGATCTGTTGGACATACTATTATGTAATTACAAATACAGACTGTACTAATTTGTTCAAAGTATCCACACAGCCATTCTAATGATTGAGTACAGCTACTTTCAGAGGCACTCAGGCATTCAGTTGTGCAGTTACACAGCTTATATAATCTCCAATGAAGAGCATTGAATGGAAGCAGCCACACATGAGCCTAAGGCAGTGGTTCACTGGGGCTGTTTGTGTTTCATCTTCATGGGCAGTTTTGGGTCAGTCCAGGCCATGTTTAGTCATTGTTTCTCCACATTATCTCTCTCTCTCTCTCTCTCTCTCTCTCTCTCTCTCTCTCTCTCTCTCTCTCTCTCTCTCTCTCTCTCTGTAAATGACTTCCTCCCTCTCTCATCACAATCAGCATTCACCTTCTCTCTCTCTCTCTCTGCTCATACGTTTAATTAACATTTTTCTCTCAGACGTCTGTCCTGTGACGTGTGGTTGTGCCAGTACAGGGCGTCCTTTTGTTTTTGGAGACCACCCAGCATCGGCTTGGATTCAGTACCAAGACCTCCATATAATTATCTACTTACAAGCTCCCTTCTCTCTCTCTCCCTGTCTCTCTCTCTCTCTCTCTCTCTCTGTCTCTCTCTCTCTCTCTCTCTCTCTCTCTCTCTCTCTCCTCTCCCTTTTTTCTTTATCTCCTTTCTTTTTCTTTCTCCTGCTGTTTGTTTCTACCACTCTCTCTTGCTTACTTCCTCTCTTTCTTTACAGTCTCTTTGTTTTTCCGTTTCTTACCCTCCCTCACTCTTTCTCCTACCGTTTCTCTTTTTCTCCACCTTTTCAATTTCTTACACTCTCTTCACCATCTTGCTAACTATCTCTCTTTCTCTTCCACTCTCATTTTTCTTCTCTCGCTCTCGTCTTTCTTGTTTCTTGTTTTTCCACTTTTTCCTTGAATGGCTGGTTGTTTTATAGGGAACTTCCCAGAACTGTAACTGTGAACTAATTAAACGAAACACTTAATAAAAAAGTTGGTTCTTCAAGGGTTCTGTGGATGGACAGTGGTTCAGTATACAACCATGAATACTCAAAGAACCATTTGCATGCTTAAGGTGTTCCTGGCTTGGTGAAATGGTTCTTCAGACTGATGGAAAATGTGTTGTACATGGTTCTGTGTAGAGCCTTTCTAAAAAGGGTTCTGTATAGCACCCAAAAGGATTCTTCGGTTGTTACAAGTTTGTATTGTACTCTTAAATCAGATGGTTCTTCAAGCATTCTTTAGTAAAGAAAAGATTGTAAAAAGAACCATGAACAGGCAAAGAACCTGATTAAAGGGTTGATTGATGGAGAATGTGCCGTACTTGGTTCTATATGGAATCTTTTTGCAAAGGGTTCTATATAGCACCCAAATCATATAGCACCAAAGTCACCCAGGGCATGCTTCTTCTATTATTGCAAGCTTGACATCATAACAATTAAAGAACCATTTTGGGTGCTATATATAGAATCATGTATAAATATAATATATAATGTGTTCCGAAGAACTCTTTCGCATGAATGTGACTGAATATCAAATGGCTATTTCTTTGCTGTGTTATGCACTGTTGGGGTGCAGGAACCAGTGTTAGAATTCCTACATAGTGCATTATGTAGGGAACAGGGGGTTATTCAGCCCCAGTGTGGGAAGAGGGGCAGCGTGAGCTTAGTGCTGTGTACTTAGAAGTTTTTGCATTTAATCAATGCTGTGTTATCATATGTTTATTATTATGAAAAGTTAAAAAGTGTATAAAATGACTGTAATATCTTTTGGAAAAGGTCTCATTCAGCCCATGGTAGCAAGCTCCAAAGAAGCTAAATTTTTTTGTCAAATACTCGTTTCTGTCCATTTTTCTTAATAATAACATCATATAATTAATAATACATCATATTTTATATGATCTGCCACTCAAGGCTGAGCGTTACCGTAAATTTATCACAGGAATTGGGGTTTTAGGCATGTCATTAAACAGAGTAATAAGCCTTGAGAAGGTGGTAATGTGATGAAGTCACAGAAATGCAAAGCTTTCCATGACTTACTGCTTAAATGAGTGTGGAAGCAAGGACGTGTGCTTAATCAAATGACTAGTCAGTGTATATTCCAATATGTCATAACAACGCACAGTTTTTTGTATGTGTACATCTCTCTCGCTTGCTCTTTCTCCCTCTCTATTTTCTTTTCTCACTCATTTTCTTATGTTTTCCTTGAATGGCTGACTCATTGAGGATGGGTTCTTCTCACTGGGGATGTCCCATAACTGTCATTAACTGATTGCTTGAAAGGCGTGGTATAGCTGAGGGATAACACAGGATTGTTGAACGTTAGATTTTGGTTATGCCCATTTCTGACTAAGTACAGAAATTTCAAGTTAGGTCAGCCCTTGTGTAATGTTTCCTCCAGTTAATATACTGTACTTGGATTTGTTAGCCTGAGACTTCCTTAACGCCTCTCTGCCCAGTGCACACCATTTTACAGGCAGAGTTCATTTACAAGTTTTCAGGTTTCTGTCATCTGGTAGTCAGGTTTATACAAGTAGAGCTCCTTACGCATGTGAAACTCCAGTGTGGAGTTGGTCCTGAACCCCAGTCCCTAATACGTGCTCATTTTCATGAGGGGAAATATCTGTTTTAATGAGAATTCTGTCTGTATTTTATTTCTTGCAGGGTTTCTCTGTGAGCACTGTAGGTCTTTAAGTCATTGATTAATAGGGATGCTCTGATATGGGGCTTCTGTTGCAGATGTCAGATATTTGTCATGTATTTGTCTGCCAGTGCCAGTACTTAAACATGTAGAAAATGTAGAAATTGGAGAGATGACATTTATTACTCAGACTGGGAAGTCCTGATCCCCATACCAACTGCTTCACACTGCTACTGCAAACTTCTATTTTAGTACACTGCTCAAAAAAAATAAAGGGAACACTCAACACATCCTAGATCTGAATGAATGAAAGAAATGTTCTCATTGAATACTTTGTTCTGTACAAAGTTGAATGTGCTGACAACAAAATCACACAAAAATGAATGGAAATCAAATTTATTAACCAATGGAGGCCTGGATTTGGAGTCACACACAAAATTAAAGTGGAAAATCACACTACAGGCTGATCCAACTTTGATGTGATGTCCTTAAAACAAGTCAAAATGAGGCTCAGTATTATGTGTGGCCTCCACGTGCCTGTATGACCTCCCTACAACGCCTGGGCATGCTCCTGATGAGGTGGCAGATAGTCTCCTGAGGGATCTCCTCCCAGACCTGGACTAAAGCATCCGCCAACTCCTGGACAGTCTGTGGTGCAACGTGGCGTTGGTGGATGGAGTGAGACATGATGTCCCAGATGTGCTCAATCGGATTCAGGTCTGTGGAACGGGCGGGCCAGTCCATAGCTTCAATGCCTTCATCTTGCAGGAACTGCTGACACACTCCAGCCACATGAGGTCTAGCATTGTCCTGCATTAGGAGGAACCCAGGGCCAAGCGCACCAGCATATGGTCTCACAAGGGGTCTGAGGATCTCATCTCGGTACCTAATGGCAGTCAGGCTACCCCTGGCGAGCACATGGAGGGCTGTGTGGCCCTCCAAAGAAATGCCACCCCGCACCATTACTGACCCACTGCCAAACAGGTCATGCTGAAGGATGTTGCAGGCAGCAGATCGCTCTCCATGGCGTCTCCAGACTCTGTCATGTCTGTTACATGTGCTGAGTGTGAATTTGCTTTCATCTGTGAAGAGCACAGGGCGCCAGTGGCGAATTTGCCAATCCTGGTGTTCTCTGGCAAATGCCAAGCGTCCTGCACGGTGTTGGGCTGTGAGCACAACCCCCATCTGTGGACGTCGGGCCCTCGTACCGGTCCTGCTGCTGTGTTGTTGCCCTCCTACAGCTTCCTCCACGTCTCCTGGTGTACTGGCCTGTCTCCTGGTAGTGCCTCCAGCCTCTGGACACTACGCTGACAGACACAGCAAACCTTCTTGCCACAGCTCGCGTTGATGTGCCATCCTGGATGAGCTGCACTACCTGAGCCACTAGTATGGGTTGTAGAGTCCGTCTCACGCTACCACGAGTGTGAAAGCACCACCAACATTCAAAAGTGACCAAAACATCAGCCAGAAAGCAGAAAGGTACTGAGAAGTGGTCTGTGGTGCCCACCTGCAGAACCACTCCTTTATTGAGTGTGTCTTGCTAATTGCCAATAATTTCCACCTGTTGTCTGTTCCATTTGCACAACAGCTGTGAAATTGATTGTGAATCAGTGTTGCTTCCTAAGTGGACAGAAGTTTGGTTTACTTGGAGTTATATTGTGTTGTTTAAGTGTTCCCTTTATTTTTTTGAGCAGTGTAAATAAACAATATAAAAATAATAAGAAGGATAGAGTGATGACATTTATTGCTGTAGGATCACGAATGCTTATTGAATAAAAATGAATAAAATGCAGATATTTTAGCACAGTAACCCAGCGTCACCTAAATGGTATGCTCTGCCAGGGTACAATAATAATGTTATGAAATGTTGGTTTCCACTGCTTGTATTCGTGATCTCATTCTTTCGGTCATTACCCAAAGCTCATGATCACAGGTGAGGGTTGTGATGTAGACCGGCCATATGGCTCAGCCCCCTCTTCACCACTACAGTCCGGTACAGTGACCACATTACTGCTGCCACCTGTCGCAGCCTGCAGCCGAACTTCTGATCCCTCTTCTCATCACTCGTGAACAAGACCCCAAGACACTTAAACTCTTCCACCTGGGGCAGATAATTTCCCCTTACCTGGAGTAGGCATGCCATCCTTTTCTGGGCTAGGATCATGGACTATTTTAAATAAATATAAAAATAAGAAGAAATAAATATGGCCACACAAATAAGGTCAACTATGTAGTAGTGCAGTTCCTGCTAAAAACTACTAAACAAAAATAAAAATAGAGGTGAAAGTGCACCACTTATTAAACTTGTGCACCACTTGTTAAAGAACGGGGTGCGCTGGTTTTATAAAACGAGAACATCATTGTGGAACAAACCTCGATTGGAATCATAATCATTGGAAGTCAAAGTCATAATTAGAAATAACATTTAAGAACAGTGTGATGGCCCACTAAGGTCCCCACATGTAACATCAACATGGGTTGTGTGTGTTGGGTATTGGAGTGTGCTGGGGATTTCATGTAGTTTTTAAATGTAGCTTAAGGTGCTCCACATAAGTATAGAAATGCACTGTTATTTATACTAGGTATATAGCTCTCTGATTCTTTGGAACATTTCTAACACTGCTCATATCTTGTGCTAATGGTTGTTAATTTAACATCGTTAAAATGTATACTTTTCTATGCTAGGAGTGCACACTAGCAAGAAGAGTCAGACCATGGGTGGGAACCGTTTTAACACTTTATTGAGCTCACCGGATGTGTTTTACCGCCTTCTTTGTTTGTTCCCCAGGAACCATGTCTGCAGCGTGGGTCAGTGGGTGGTGCTTAAAAGGGAGTGCGGGCTTACAGAGCATGTCTTTATAGGGAAATGTGGAGTAGACTATCTGGAACCTTTCTAGGGGGTAAACCAGAAGTACTCAGAGAGCTATGTGAATAATGTGTAACATTACTGTTTTTATACCTAATATTGAAATATTATTTTGTGTGTTGGGAATGTGCTGTGAAATGGGAAACAGCGTTATCAAGCTAAATGTAATCTGTTAGTTACTGTTGGTGGAGAAGGTAGCCTGTGGATTGTTTATGGTTTTACCCATGTTGTTAAAAGTGGCCATGTTGCCCTGTCTTGGAATAAGGAGGTTTTTGCCTGGCCAGAACCTTGTGGTCCCCATAAGGGGTAATAAATGTTCAAATTAACTCCTTGTTGTGCTCCTTTGCTTTTGGTCACACCCTGACAAACAGAGAAGTGTAGATATTTTATTGAAATCTGTCTAGCGCTGGTACTAATTCTCTGTTTCCTCATTTCTCAGCAGCTCTTGTTTTCTGATGAAACTTCCCCCACAGTGGGCGAGCCTCCAACTTTCACTACGCTCGCTCACTTCACTCACTGTGAACTGGCATACAGTGTGAGACGAGGCACGACGAGTATGCGGTGGCCATGATTGAGCGCACTGATGTTCTCTTTATGGACACCTAAAGGCAGATTTGTTAAAGGAGGTTCTAGGTCTGTAGAACATTTGTGCTGGTGGGGGCGACCACTTTAACAGGTTGCCTGTTAAGAACTGTTTTACTAATGAACACAGGTACAACATCATGAATAACATAATACCTGCACAGCGTAAAAGCCTGTTTTCACATGTCTTTCTTTTTGGAAGCTTGTTTCTGATGGGTAGGAGGTGAAAAATAAAACATTGGCCACACAGCATCTGAGTGGAGTGCTGATCTAGGATCAGATTTCTCTCGTTTAGTAGGACGTTCGTGATAGGAACTGATCCTAGATCAGCTCTCCTACTCTGAAAAGCTTTTTAAATGTGGGCTGTTGTTGGATCATTGTTTTTTTCCTTTCTGGCAGCAGTGTACATATATTTTGATGTTTTTATATCAAAACTTTGATGTTTCATTCTTTCATACATTTTCAGTTTGAGCATATTAAACTATGAGTGTATTTTGCAGTAGACTGGGTACTGTACATATACCTTTATATTATATACATACGCCATATATGATACACTATATTTACCAAAGTATTCGGACGTCTGCCTTCACACACATGTGAAGTTGAGTGACATCCCATTCTTAGCCCATATGGTTTAATATGATGTCGGCCCACCCTTTGCAGCTTTAACAGCTTCAACTTTTCTGGGAAGGCTTTCCACAAGGTTTAGGAGTGTGTTTATGGGAATTTTTGACCATTCTTCTAGAAGCGCATTTGTGAGGTCAGACAAGAAGATCTGGCTCACCTTTTATCAGGTTGAGGTCAGGCCTCTGTGCAGGCCAGTCAAGTTCTTTCACACTAAGCATTTATACAAGTCTGTAGGACCTTTTGAAAAGTGGTCCCCACCGTGTGACATTTCTCACAGATGACTCATAAAAAATAGGTGAATGTTGTGTATATTAAGCTGGTATTTTGGTTGCTGAGGTTAGTGTTAGGGCTGGGTGAGGCAGAACATATCAGTGTTTAGCTAGAATGCCACAGAGATGAGCGGAAAATCCACACAAAAATAATATTAGAAGAGCATGTGGTAATAGGACGAACAAATGCATGCATGTGTATCTAATGGACAGGATGTATGTCTGGTTACATTTACATTACATTTACATTTAGCAGACGCTTTTATCCAAAGCGACTTACAAATAATGTGGTACATAGAACAAACATAGTCAGGCCTTAAAGGAGGCCAAAGGGTAATAGCGGGGTAGAGAAGGTGCTGTATATGCAAGCGTGTGTGTGTGTGTGTGTTTTTGTGTGTGTGTGTGTGCACCTTCTTTCTAAATTTGTGCATAGGCGTGAAAGACCTACCTCAGAACCGGCCACAGCAGTGTTTGCCGTGGGCCCCTAATTACTGTCCCCTCTCTGAGCTGTTTGCTTATAGCAGAGCAAAGTAGCACAGTTTATCAGCAATCATGTAAAAAAGATATAAAGAATTCCCAAGTTTATACACTCCTCCTAAAGCGATGCTGCACTTTGTAGAGTGAGATTTTCCAGTTTAAAGACTAAAAAAACAAAACAACTGATGGTGAATCCTGAAGGTGGCAGGTTCTTGAAGTGCTTTGGGGTGTATTTTTTGATGCAAGCTGTTCTGATTTCGTTTACAACATCTAGGAAGTTGAATAACATACTGCAGTTATTTATCTGTAGTCTTCAAATCATCGTTAGAATGAACGGAATGGGTTACTCAAGACACATTTTATGCTATACAGCTATGGTGTTATACAGCTGGGAAGCAGGAAATGTGGCCTAGTACTGGTTTCCTCATAATAGTCATTTTCATGAAGAGTCATGAAAGTGCAGGAAATCCAGGGCTGGCCCAAATGAGTGAAATGGCTCATTGTTTATTTGATAAGTTGGTATTTGTTTACTTATTTAGTATTTGGAAGCTTTGTTATTTAATGCTTTAGGCTCCAATATTTGTCTTAAAAACATAATGGCAGCTACATTTCAATAGACCTGAGGCGTACTCGGGTAACGTCAGCTAAAGGCCCCTTTTCTTTGAACGGTAGAAACATGACAAGTTAGTGAAAGCAAAGAACATAAAAAAAATTCCATCTTTTGTTTTTAATGTAATTTTGTCTTTTAAACAACATTCAGGTGAAGGAACTGAGCTCAGTAAGTCGTTTAACCTCAAAGAGCCATGTAGCCACCAAGCAGAGAGACAGAGAGAGATAGCAGGCTTTCTAATCAGTTTCACTAACTTCAGTGCAACGTGAATGGCTGTAGGTCCATGTATGTTTAGTATAAAGCATTCAAATAACACAGAGACTCGTCGCTCCTGAGTGAGAGTATGAGCTTGACTTTCTATTCAGTAAAGCAGCTAAACTGCACTCATGACACTTTTTGTTGTCTCGTCTAGCAAAATTCCAGAATCATTTTATGTTAATATAACACAGCCTAAATAAGAGTCACACTAATCCTGGCTCTATTTATTAGCCTGTAGATCAATGGCTAAGATGCACAGGGGTTGACAACCCAATTATTAAGAGCCATTTTGTCCTTTCAATAAAAATCCAACAACTTTGAGAGCCACAACATTTCATATCCATTTTACCATCTTGGCTGTAAATAGGTCTCAGTGTGTTCTAATGGGCTAGTATAGGCTAAAAGGATGTGCTCCAAGTGTGTGAGCCCCTCTGGGCCTTGTAGTTTAATGACCCCTGACGCCAATCACTTGATCAGTAATCCATCCCTGAATATGTAGTGATGTAGAGATGGGCATTTTTACTGTTTTGCTGTACGAATTTGCATATTCTTGAGTGATACTGTAGAAATATTAGGTTCAGGGTTTGTTTTTGCTTGCAGATAGCAGAAGAGGTCATCTGTACTCTCAAAGCAAGAAATCACTCATGAAATGTAGGGAATCTGGTGAAGCTTCCGCATGAGGGCTGCAGACCCGGAGCGGCTCTAGCATGAAAAAGCAGAGCTGACGGGCAGAGAGCACAGCGTATGTCTCAGCAGTGGGAATGTATGATACACGCTGCTCTTACAGAGCCTCCACAGACACACACCTCCAATATCTTAATACATAGCTCTCTCTCTTTCTCTCTCTCTCTTGCTACACTCTTCTCTCTGTTTCTTGCTATCTCTGTCTTTCTTGCTGTTGCTCTGTTTTTCTTGCTGTCTGTTCTATCTGTCTCGCTGTCTCTTTCTGTCTTTGTGGCTATCTCTCTTTCTCTCTGTTATCTCTTTCTCTTGTTCTCTTTTTCTCTCTTCTCGCTCTTTTATTCTTCTCTCTTTCTTGCTATCTCTCTCTTGCTGTCCCTTTTTCTAGCTCTTTCTCTTTCTTTCTTGCTATCTTTCTTTATTTCTTGCTCTCTTTTTCAGTCTCTTTCTCTCTCTCTTGCCCTCTCTCTTTTTCTTGCTCTCTTTCTCTTTCCCACTATCTTTTTCTCTTTTTCTTGCTCTTTCTCTTTCCCACTATCTTTCTTTCTCTCTTTTCTTTTTCACTTTCTTGCTCTCTCTCTTTCTCTGTTTCTGGCTATCTCTCTCTTCTTACTGTCTCTCATGCTGTATAAATTGCTGTCTCTCAGTCTCTTTCTTGGTAGCTCTTTCTCTCTGTCTCTTGCTGTCTCTACTTTCTGTCTGATTTTGTCTTCTTTTCCTGTCTCACTCTGTCTTTACCCTCTCCGTCACTCTAGCCCACGCTTTTCAGTGGGCATGGTGACCTCAGGCTCGTGTGCAGCTGCTCCATTTTGAAAGCGATGCCTTTCTGTGAATTATTATTGTTGTTATTAATTCATTTGTAAAAGTAAATCTGTAAGCTCCTGAGTGGCGCAACCGTCCAAACGTTGGCCCCATCATCAGGAGATTGCAAGTCTGATCCCTGGTGATGCTACAGCCATCCGTAGCCGGGAGTCCAAGAGAGCACAACTGGTCTCGCTCTCTCTGGGTGGGTAAGATGGCCCCCTTCGCCCCCCATCACTCAACGTGATGCTAGTCAGCTCAGATGTCTGTTAGCTGACGTAACAGATCTGGCGGTTGGCGCTTTCCTCTGAGCGCGGTCGGCTGTCCCGTGACGTTTCATGAGTGGCAGTTCAAAAAGAAGCAGTGGTTGGTTTCCCAGGTCTCAGAGGAAGCCTGTGTAAGCCTTCACCCTCCTAGCATTGATAGTTTAGTGTGACCGGGGGCGGGGGGGTAGGGGGGGATGGGGTCCTAAGTAGCGAGTGGAATTGGGGACGACTAAATAATAATAAAAAAAAAAAAGTAAATCCGTAAATAGAGAAATGCAGATAGTTGATCGAGTGACAATGTTAGGGAGCCCAGAGTTGTTGTCGCTCATTACTGGAATTGGAGTGGACTGTCTGTAGTCTGTGGACGTGGCAGATGTCCTGTGGTTGAAGGTGGAGGTTAAAAGTCTGAGTAGAAGGTCTGAGCAGAAACAGGATGTCGGTCAGCAGGTCTGGAGGAAAAAAAGAACAGGACACGACCTCGCAGCGTGCGGGAAGAGTAAATGAGTTGGAAATGTTCTGGGTGATGAGTAAGATAGCGGAGTCTGTGGGTCTGTGTGTGAAGTAAGTGTGTGTGGTCATGGAAATGAGATCAGCATAGTTTTCAGCCCATTTGTTCATCAGCATAAAACCATTTTTTTTTCTTGCTATTTTGGTGTTATACAGCTGGGAAGCAGGAAATGTGGCCTAGTACTGGTTTCCACATAATAGTCATTTTTATGAATCATGGAAGTGCAGGAAATCCAGGGCTGGCCCAATTGAGTGAAATAGCTTATTTTTTATTTGATAAGTTGGTATTTGTTTACTTATTTAGTATTTGGAAGTTTTGTTTTTTAATGCTTTAGACTCCGATATTTGTCTTAAAAACACAATGGCAGCTACATTTCAATAGATCTGAGGCTGTAAAATCATGTCTTACTCAGGTAGTCAGCTAAAGGCTGCTTTTCTTCGAATGATATAAATGTTAGTAGACATGTTAGTGAAAGCAAGGAATGTTTAAAAAGAGTAACATAGAATTTTTAAATGTAATTTTGTCTTTTAACCAACATTCAGGTGAAGAAGCTGAGCTCAGGCTCAGAGATCCATGTAGCCGCCAAGCAGAGAGACAGAGAGAGATAGCAGGCTGGCTAATCAGCTTAACTCATTTCAATGCAACGTGAATGGCTGTGCATCCATGCAAGTTTTGTATAAAGCATTACAATTACACGCAGACTCGTCAGTCCTGAGTGAGATTTGTGTTTTGGAAGGTATCAGAGGGGTATGAGCTTGACTTTCTATTTAGTGGACCAGCTAAACTACAAAGCAATTGTAGCTCTTTTTGCCATCTCGTCTAGCATTATTTCAAAATCCAAAAGTACTTTACATGGTTAACATATAAGTGAACACAGTGCACGATTTTCAAACCATCATTCAATAAATGTCAAACCATCTTTCAAACAATTGAATGTAAAACAGTGCTGCTAATGGGGGAGAGCAGCTGGTTAGCATTAGCTTCACTAGCATGCAACCAGCTCTGCCTGCTACAGAACATGTACATTTCTGGCTAACTAAAGAACTGACAAGTTTTTAAATAATGAAAAATAATGATTCAGATCTGAGAGTGAAGTTGCATAACCGTTGAAGGGACAGAAAGGCACAATTAAACCTGTTATGTGGTGCAGATAGGCTACCTTAACGTTAGCTTAGCAAACATGCCACAGACCTACATTGCCACTCATCACAGTACAGGCTTGGTTCTGAAAATGAGTCAGCAGGCTAAATGAACCACACCACAGCTCAGGCTTGTTTATAGCTAACCTGCAGTGATATGACACCCCTTTAGAGGAGAGTACACTGATTTAGAGAATAGCACAAAGCTAAGTGACCGATGTGGGAGTGAAAGTTGAAGTCTAAGGTGTTCTATGGTGCATACAGAGAATTTGAGGTTTTAATATGTTTTCACTTTGCCTTGGCTGAGCTGCGCTGCCAGAGCATCTCTGGTACTGGGTATATTCTATTGTTGTGTTCTGGGTAGTGCAGAATGCAGCCATATAACATGTGTAGCATTGCAGAAAAGCGCTCATGAACAAACTCCAGGTTACACTCATATAGATTTACTACAGTATCACTTTTGTCATGTGTGGTATCAGCTAACCTACTCTTTGAAAAGAGGTTAAGTATGGTATGACTAGGCTTGTAGCGTAAGCTGAGGTGAAAACAAAGGTGAAACCAAATTAGCTGATGGCTAATATTTACTGGTTTTTTGTTGATAATATACTGAACATATTTGATTTTTAATGGGCCAAATTGGCTTTTAAAATTTTAAGAGTTTCCTGCTTAAGTAACATAAAATCAAATAAAGCACTACATCAAAAGTGAGAGGCAACTGCCCAATGAGTTGTGTACAGTGATGCTACAACATTTTGGTGGTCATGTTATTTACATCATAAAACTGAAGCAGATCATTACAATAAACTGTCTATTGCATGTTTGGAGCAAAAATCTGCTGATTCTGTTCTTGGCTGTGCATCCTCACACTGAAATGATTGTAATATAGACTACATCTCTCTCTCTCTCTCTCTCTCTCTCTCTCTCTCTCTCTCTCTCTCTCTCTCTCTCTCTCTCTCTCTCTCTCTCAGGAAGAAGAAATGTTCAGACCAAACATGTTCTTCCTTCTCCTGCTGCCACCAATCATCTTTGAGTCAGGATACTCTCTGCACAAGGTGAGCCTCCAGCCCTGTGCTATTTATATTAAAGGAATAGTTTGTCCAAAAATCAGATGTATTGTTTTCCTTCTTACCCCAAGTGTAGTCATTCAGCCAAGGCATGTTTGGTGGCTAAAGTTTCCTGCTTTAGTTTGGAGCTTTGAGCCCAATGAAGCTAATAAGTAATGGAAACGAATTCCACATGTTAGCTTTGTGCAAATTAACATTGTGCATGTCTGAATTACTGCACAACTGCCTCAAAGACATGTTCAGTAATCTCAGATAGACTTGCGTATATGGTCTCTGAAACTTGTCCTATAAATATGGAGAAAGGTACAGTCAAAATTCAGGTTTCTGCATGGGCGTTGCTGCTGTTTTTAACCTCCGCAAAGCACATTTGTCCATTTTCATAGATAACTGTGGGATTCATGGCAGAAAAACTGGAGTCTCTTAGAGACAGCAAGTTGCTTTAAATGGATGTGGACAGATTCACGTCATTTCTAACATCAGCTGATTAAAATGAAAGCTTGGGAGTCAGGGACTGACTCTGGTGCGTCATTCTTTCTCCCCAGGGCAATTTCTTCCAAAACATCGGTTCCATTACCCTATTTGCTGTCATTGGAACTGCTATTTCTGCCTTTATTGTTGGCGGTGGAATCTACTTCCTTGGCCAGGTAATCCTTTTTTTTATTTGAAGCTTTATTCTGGCACTAGAAGTCCTGAAGTACTGTTTGGAAAAGTTTTATATAGGGATGTGGGGTATGTAGTTTTACCATGTCAGTAATGCTTATTGCTAATTCAGACAACGGCAAGGGAGCTGCTTCCATATGCAATATGTTCAGCTGCTCAGTAAAATTTAAATCTTAATTTAGTCATTGCTTTTCCTAAACATCTACATAGTTTAGGGGTGACAACCAAAAAGTTAAGAAGAGCCATTTTGTCCCTTCAACAAAAATCAAACCACCTTGGGAGCCACAACATTTTATTTCCATTTTACTGAAGTAACATTTAGCGTCTTGGCTGTAAATATGTTTCAGCATGTGCTAACATCATAGTCTAGGCTTAAAAAACAATATAAACGAAAACGCAGTTTGCTCTGCTTTAGGCTTTAGTTCAGCTATAGCTCGTTTTCTCGCATTTCTGGCAGGAAACATTTCCACAAATGTAGAATAATTTCTTTTAAAATTTCTTTTTATGAGGCTAGTCAGCTTCACGTTCACCAGCTTCAGTTTCCCATTCCAACTGAAATGTTGCCTGAGGCGTCAGAATGTAACTGCTGCACCATTTAAGATGGAATGAGAAAATTCTTACAATAAGCTGGCAAAAGAGAAGCTGGCTGTGGCATTGCGATGTTTTAGTGTTTGAAAGTTTCTCGTTGCAGATTAAATGTATCAGGAAGCCAGCAGGAGTGATTATAAATGTAAATTCCAGTCCATTCATCTCTAAAATGATCAGTGTTCTTCTTAAATCTTTCCTTTTGCCTTTTCTTAAGCTACTAGCACAAGACTCTACGTTGCCTTGTGACCAGCAGTCTGCATACCAATTTTCAGGGTTTCATGTTTCTGAAAAAGTAGTTATACATTAACTCAATTGTTTGCTAAAACTGTGTTAGATGTATCTACAGAGCTTTATTTTAAAGCAAAGAAGGATTATTCTATTTGTACATAAAAATCTAATTCTGCTGTGGAGCCGCAACAGGGCAGTAAAAGAGCCAACCCCTGCTATGTAACGGAGGCTGGGCTGAACAGTGTGAGCAAAGTAGGGATAAATGAGTAAAACTGTGCCTATGCCAGGGGTATTGTAGACCCTGCTGTGTCCACTCAATAAAAAACACTATCCATATTTTATTTGGTGATATATTAAATAACTTTATGTATTTTGTTATTTTATTTTATTTATTTTATTGCTGGATGTGCATTCAGGAAATGCTGGTGTAGCCAGAAGTAGAGGCCTTTAATGTTAACAGATACACAAATGGACAAATGAATAGATTGGCGACAGACAGAAAAGCTCGGTTGGTGGTTGTGTGTACTGGGTTGGCTTTCGCTTGGTTGTTAGCTTTCTCGTAGTGAAGTTCTCCAACTCGAACACAAAGAAACAGCTTAATTAAAGCTGTGTAGGCAGGACAGTCCACATCAGCCTTGTGATTGGTGAGGGTAATGCTTATGTAAGTGCTACCCAAGATTTAGTCCAGCGGTTTAGTTTGAACAAGAAGTATTTTGGCTTAATACTTTGGTCATCCAGGGGGCATTGGCAAGTTATCCACAGGACATGCTTTGTACATTTGTATTGTGTGCCCTCAACGGCAAGATTAACCTTCTTAGAAAGAAAACATGAATTTAGGTTCCCTGTAGCTTGGAATGTGTCACCATTGTCAACTTGGAAGTTTACATCCAAAATGCAATAACGTCACTAGAAGTCAAACTTTCATGTCATTTTTAGCCGAGAACAGCCTAAATGAAATACAGCTTGAACAGGCTTGAAACTGAATGCAAACCAAAGGATGAGCCTGAGGGATACAATGGTAACATTTCCTCTAAAGTTAAACTTTTATCAGTATTGTTCATGTAGGTTTGTGTCATTTGACAAAGTTGATGGTACTTTACTTGGTACTGCTTCGGCTCCATTGCACTGTTAGAAATAAAGGTACTTTGCAGGAACATTTTCCGTTGATCAAGGTTCAAACAATGTAAATGTTCCCTCAAAGGTACAACAGTGATTTAAAGTTCCAATTCTGGACCTTATGTAAGTTTCTCCCAGTGCAAAAGTACATGTACACACCTTTTTATGACCTAATGTTTTAAAACAGAACAAGAAAATAAAAAGCCTGGAGACGAGATGGTCTGTGTGGAGTCAATACAACTTAGAAAATATCATTTCAATGGATTATGGTACAGATATGTTCCCTTACTAAAAGTACTGAGAAGTACCTTTGAGGGTACTACCCCAGTGGCAAGAGGGTTACTGCCTCTTACATGCCTTTTTTTGAGAGTGTACCTTATTTGCTGTAATTGGAATGGCTGTTGGAATCTACCTCCTTGGTCAGGTAATATTTTTATGTGACGTTTTCTACTGCCATTTAGGAGCAGTAGTTTTCTGTAAGTCACTGGTAAGTATTCTATAACCTCAGTAAACACACATCCCACACGTTTTTAGGTTAATTTGTAATCTATGGTGCATTTTGATGTGAGAAGGCCTGAAGTACTATTTGGAAAAGTGTTATATAGGGATGTGGGGTGATGTAACGATACAAAAATTGGTGGTGCTGTATATCTTGTACTTACTAGGGGCGGAGAGCAAATCTAGCCAAACCTATAATAGAAGCTATTCTATTATAATAAGAAGTGGCTCATCAGTATCAATTGATATGAAAAATTGTGCTGTGCTAAGATTTTTTGGCTCTAATTTCTTGCTGTAGTGTGAAGAGGGATGTCTTTTCATGGAAGCTCATTTGAAATGGTCAGAAAAAGCACTGTCAGAATGCTCTAATTCATCGGGCCATTCTTCATATGTTTATGTTGTCAGTCACTCTCAGGCCTGTACAGCTGGAGCTACAGCCAGGTGTACGCACTTACATACATACATTCTAAAGGTGTAATTTCACAAAGTAGCCAAAGTTTTATGGCTGTTATGAAGTTTCTTTTTGACATGGTTATAGAGCTGCTCATCTGTAAATAGCTACACTATTTCATCTACACTATATTGCCAAAAGTATTCACTCACCCATTCAAATGATTGAATTCAGGTGTTGCAATTACTTCCAAGGCCTCATGTGTATAAAACCAAGCACCTAGGCATGCAGGCAGCCAGTTGTGAAATTCCCTCACTACTAAATATTCCACAGTCAACTGTCAGTGGTATTATAACAAAGTGGAAGCAATTGGGAATGACAGCAACTCAGCCACAAAGTTGTAGGCCACATAAAATGACAGAGAGGGGTCAGCCGAGGCTGAGGTGCATAGTCTGCAGAGGTCACCAGCTTTTTGCAGAGTCAAACACTACACACCTCCAAACTTCATGTGGCCTTCAGATTAGCTCAAGAACAGTGCAGAGCTTCATGGAATGGGTTTCCATGGCCGAGCAGCTATATCCAAGCCTTACGTCACCAAGCGCAAAGCAAAGCATTTAATGCAGTGGTGTAAAGCGCCACCACTGGACTCTAGAGCAGTGGAGACGTGTTCTCTGGAGTGACGAATCACGCTTCTCCATCTGGCAATCCGATGGAGGAGTCTGGGTTTGCCAGTTGCCAGGAGAATGGTACTTGACTGACTGCATTGTGCCAAGTGTAAAGTTGGTGGAGGGGGATTATGGTGTGGAGTTTCAGGATTTGGGCTCGGCCCTTTAGTTCCAGTATAAGGAACTCTTCAGCAGACCAAGAGATTTTAGACAATTTCCTGCTTCCAACTTTGTGGGAACAGTTTGGGAATGGCCCCTTCCTGTTCCAACTTGACTGTGCACCAGTGCACAAAGCAAGGTCCATAAAGACATGGATGAGTGAATTGGGTGTGGAAGAACTTGGCTGGCCTGCACAACCCAGTAGAGCACCAAAACAGAGACTGCAAGCCAGACCTTCTCATCCAACACCATTGTGAGTCTGACCTCACAAATGCGCTTCTGGAAGAATGGTCAAAAATTCCGATAAACACTCCTAATCAATATCATATTAAACCCTATGGATAAAAATGGGATGTCACTCAAGTTCATATGTATGTGAAGGCAGATGAGCGAATACTTTTGGCAATATAGAGTACCTAAGGGTAGATGAAATATTAAAAATATGACATTGAATTACTTTTCATAATGCACAACGCGCATCATGATATTTTGTAGTTCAGCCTCTGTTGCGGCTCCACAGCAGAACTAGATTTTTAGGTGAAATAAAACAATCCTCAAAATAAAGCTCTGCTGATCGTTCTAACACAGTTTTAACAATAAATGATCTTAAATGTTGGAGTTAATGTAGAACTGCTAATTCACCCTTTAACCCTGAAGATTGGTATGCAGACTGCTGGTTTGCTGGATCAATCCAGACAACAATCTCACTTAGCTAGTAGCTTTCAAAAAGGTAAAGAGAGAGATTTAACATCTATAATTTAGTGACAAATGAGCTTATTTGAATTTGTAATCACTCGAGCTGGTTTCCTGATACGTTTAATCTGCAACGAGAAATTGTCAAACACTAAAAAGTCACGAGGCTGAAGTCAGCTTTCCATTTACCAGCGTCTTGTTCGCAATTTTCCATTCCACCTTAAATGGCACAACAGTTACATTCTGGTGCCTCAGGCATCATTTAAGGTGGAACAGGAAAATTCGAACCAGACGATGACAAATGAGAAGACATTTCACAAGTAAATATTTTACTTTTTTGGACAAGTTTCCTGCTGGAGATGTGAGAAAAGCAGCTATTTTTTAGTTTTATTTTTCTGTTATATTTTTTTAAGCCTATACTTGGACATTAGCACATACTATGTCTCATGAGACATTTTTACAGCCAAGATCGTAAAAGTGACATAAAATGTTGTGGCTCCCAAGGTGGTGCTTTTACTGAAAGTACAAAATGGCTATTCTTAACATTTGGGTTGTGGACCCCTGGTCTAGCCATCACCTGGACCATCAATGATGTTCTTAGATCATTTGAAACTAGCTACCAACAAAGCTGGTCTTCTGGGTTTTACTCCAATTCATGTAATTTTAAGAAAACACCTTATTCTTGATAAAATCACAATGACACAGTTTTTTGTGGGTTATTCCTTTATTTCATGATCCATGTAGTTGTTCAGTCTACTGACCATACCCATTGTATAGTCAGTAAGGTATTTTGTGACACATATTGTGATCTATCACAAAAAAGATAACACACCATCATATTGTCCACAGCTAACTGTATTTTATAACAACGCACTGTGCTTGGAGTGGGATGACCCAGTGCTCAGTGGTTGTATTTGTGTCCTCTGCATTGTGTGTTGGAGACTTTGATTCCTTTTTTAATTTAGGAAAGTAAATGTAGGTGTGTCCACGCATGTCTCATGGAAAAAAAATAGATTGCTTCAGTCTTGTTATACAGGCAGTGTTATGTCACTACATTATTCTGCTGTTGTATCTCCTGAAAGGCCAGAGGTTGATGTCCTAGGGTTACACAGGATGGCCATTATTTCCTTCATAGGTAAGAAGAGGCTAAGATGGTGCACTGATAACACAAGGACTTTGTAAGGTGTGAGAAGTAGACTGCAAGAACTGGCCAATTTCTCCTTACAGTTTATTGCTGAATGTCTCCTTTGTTTATGGTCAGAAATATCTGATCATTTAAAGCTGGAAATTCTAAGGGGCAGTTGGACCAGAGCACATTCCTGTCTAATGTACTGTGTTAAACAGGGTTTCCCATTCCAGACTTTCTGTCTCAGTGGGACCCCCCCTGATAAATAAATCAAATAAATCAATGCTTAATGGTTCTGCGGTTGTGTAAAGTGTGCTAAAGGAACATTCCATGTAAAGTATCTATAATTTATTGTGACGTTTCTTCCTGTGAAGTTTATTTTAGGAAATAAACCCAGAATTCCCAGGGCACTTTATAAACCAGTTAGCGGTGAATTAGAGGGTGTATGATTTTATCAACTTTATGATTAAGCACCTCAACACGTCCCTTAATGGAAATGCAGAGGAAGAAAACGGGGTGGGGGGTGGGGGGTTGAGTGCAACCAAAAATGTGAAATTAACATTCCTTAAAGTAGAAGAGATGCACAGATAACATGTTTCCCTCATTGTTGAACATTCACTCATTTCCTCTCAAATGCCCTTAGGAAAACACTGTGTGACCTTTTTTTTGTGGAAGGCTATATTAATATTCCTGTACATACATAAAATGATGCTAATATGTTAGTCCTGTACAACTTCACATGTTACAAATAATACGGTGTGTGTGTGTGTAAATGTTTGGATTTATAGTTTATATGTGTGTGTATATAAGAAAATTGTCAAGAAATTTCAAATGTATATTTGTGTATTTCAAATTTGATCTCAGGGCAGATAACGTGACAAAAATGGTTATAAACACATAATAAACAGATAATTATGGTATAGAATTCATTATTTAAGAACTTAACATACTGTGGTATGCAAAAGTTCAGGAGGCTCTAGTCAAATTACTTGTTTTGTAACACATCTCTGACAGAGAACACACTTCTGTGTGTTTCAATGGACAGTTACTGTTTATTTTCTGAGTTTAACATGTTAGATAAAAATAAAACATAACATGGAGCCTATTCTGTTAATTTACCTTCTTTAAACTTTCCAAACTTTAGTAATGTATAGTTATAGTATTTGAACATATTCAGAAAACATTCAGTGTACATTTAGAATGCCTTGGTAACCTGATACTTTTTAAACTTAATTCACACCATTTTTCATTGTTACTGATTGACAGTTTTTATTTGTTTTGTTTTTTATGCAATTGTTCTGTTATCACGTATTTGCTCATAATTTGAATTTGGGTATGACAATGGGCCGGTGTAAAGGTGGTGGATCAATGGCATTGATTTTGAAATGTTACAGTCGATTATAATAACCTTGACTAGAGTTTATGGCTTTTTTCTCTTGATTAATATTAATCACCACTACTCAACTTTTCATCAGATTCAAATCATAATAAAATATCTCCTCTTCTGCTTGCAAACACAAGTTCACAAGTTTCTCCACTAATGGGCAAAAATATTCATATGAAATTACAACATTTTATTTTTTCTAGCTATGACCCAGCATTAAACGAGGGGAAGCTGTAGGAGAGGGCAGGAAAAACAAAAAAAATTAAAGGAACAGTGTCTCTCCAGGTGTTTTCTGGGTGTATGTAATAAATAATTTAAAAATAATTTCAGTTTTATAACAAATATTTTTAATTGTTCATATTTTCCCCCCACAGGCGGATGTTATTTACAAGATGAGCATGACAGACAGGTGAATGCCTTATTTTCTTACTCTTACGTATATACACCGACCAGGCATAACATTATGATCCTTAGTCATTGTCCATTTTATCAGCTCCATTTACTATATAAGTGCACTTTGTAGTTCTACAATTACAGACTGTAATCATCTGTTGTTCTGATACTTTGTTAGCCCCCTTTTACCCTGCTCTTCAGTTGTCAGGACCCCCTCAATTGTCAGGATCCTCACAGAGCAGATACTATTTGGGCGGTGGATCATTCTCAGCACTGCAGTAACACTGATGTGGTGGTGGTGTGTTAGTGTGTGTTGTGCTGTTATGAGTGGATCAGACCGAGCAGTGCTGCTGGAATTTTTTAACACTGTGTCCACTCACTGTCCACTCTATTAGACATTCCTAACTTGTCAGTCCACCTTGTAGATGTAAAGTCAGACGATAGCTCATCTGCTGCTGCACAGTTTAGGTTGGTCATCCTCTAGTCTTTCATCAGTGGTCACAGGACGCTGCCCACAGGACGCTGTTGGCTGGATATTTTTGATTGGTGGACTGTTCTCAGTCCAGCAGTGACACTGAGGTGTTTAGAAACTCCAGGAGCACTACTGTATCTGATCCACTCAGACCAGCGCAACACACACTAACACACCACTACCACGTCAGTGTTACTGCAGTGCTGAGAATGATCCACCACCCAAAAAGTAACCTGCTCTGTGAGGGTCGACGGGGGTCCTGACCACTGAAGAACAGGGTAAAGGGGCTAACAAAATATGCAGAGAAACAGATGGGCTACTGTAATTGTAAAAGTGTACCTATACAGTAAGTGGAGCTGATAAAATGGACAATGAGCATAGATGGAGGTGATCATAATGTTATGCCTGAACGGTGTATATTGTCATACGCTTAGGTTTGAGCACCCTGGATAAGTTACGTTTTGTTGGTTTTCTAAGTGAAAATAAGTTGAACACATCCTGTACAGAGAACACACTTCTGCACATTTTAATGCACAATTACTGTTTATTTGCTGAATATAAAATGAATTTGTGCACTAAATTTTGCAGAAAAATGCCATTTGTTAATGTGTTCTCTGTAGATGATGTGTTAACTTATTTTCAAAATCAACAAAGTATGTCATTTGAATTTGTCTATAACTTCTGTATAATTATGTTCCTGTTAGGTGGTCCGTATCTGTTCATCTCTGTCTCTCTTTCTCTCTTGCTTTGTTTTTCTCTCTGCAGTTTTGCATTTGGCTCGCTAATCTCAGCCGTGGATCCTGTGGCCACCATCGCCATCTTTAACGCTCTGAATGTGGACCCTGTGCTGAACATGTTGGTTTTTGGCGAGAGCATTCTCAATGATGCTGTATCCATCGTGCTGACCAAGTACGTTTTCCCTCTTCCTTGTCACCTGTGGGTGCTAGTTCACGACAGGTGTAATGTTTGCCGAATGTTTGGCTTGTCTTGAAAAATTCCAATTTTATTATAAAACAAAATATTGCAAAGTAGCAAAACAGTGTTCTTATAAAACAACTGTGCTAGAAATAGGAACATAAACCACCTAAACCTGAAGCAAGGTAAGAAATGTTGGGGATCCTAGGGGGTCCTAGACCTCCTGACTAACCTCTTGGACTTTCTGAATGTTGCAAAATCAAATTCCTATGGGGTACCTGAAAATAAACTTATTATGATGCTATGCTGTCCGTTTAGGGGAAAACAAACACTCAGGAAATGGTCATTGTTTAGCTGCTTTATCCATAATCAGAGAGATTCTATCTTTGGTATTTGTTACTAACTAAAGATGCAGTGCTGGTCTGCCTCAGGGCGGTGCTGTAGCAATTTGGTTCACCCAGTTGGTCCTTTGTAGCCTAGCAAATGTAACTATTCCCAGGATACCTCTGAAAAATATTTATTAAAATATTAATGGGGTCACTAAAACATAAATAAAGCCTACTTTGGCTTTTTAAAGTAAAAAGGTTATTTAAAATATTAAAAATGAAAACAAAATAACTGATCATTCAAAAAACAACAAATTTATTTTGTTGTAATTAAAGCTAGCATCAACGCCGCTATGGCGCGTGAATTGGCAGACTGAGCTAAAACATGCTTGTATTTTCAACCACTTCAGAAGGCAGGAAGCTGAAGTAACATAAACACAGTTGAACTATGTGCAGAATTTAAGTTATTATATAGTGTTATTTTCCATCTCTGTCTGTAATGCAAATTTCTGATGATTTCAGTGCAAGTCCTTATGGAGAGGGCCAAGTACCCACTCTATCACCTTTATTATAACCATACAGTTTGAGCTGTTAAACTGGTAAACACAGAACACAATGATGGTTAAAATAACAAAAACGTGGAAAAACCCAACCCTTAGCATGAGGATAGCAGGGCATGCACAACTTTATGTGAAGGGACCTAATTAACAGAAACCAAACCAGTATTTTTTATGAAATACAGACTGATATTATCAGTTATTAGCATGATTAGTTCTCTAAAATATGTATTTTCATATCATTTATGTCCTGGTAAACTAGTTCTTTTCCTCAGTCCTCTGTATAGTGAATACTGAACCTGCTGCATTGTGTTCCAGTGCTGTGTCTTTGTGCAAGTGCCAGATTTACTCGTGTTCTGGTGTGGCCTGTGGCCAAGTTTTTGCTGGTCTCTCTCTCTCTCTCTCTCTCTCTCTCTCTCTCTCTCTCCCCTTTTGTGAAAGAATACCGCCTGCAGACATTCTGTGGGAACAGAAAGTGTGTCTGATTCTTGGATGTGTGAGCGTATGGCCTAGTTGTGGATGTAAGAGCTTTTAAAGAGGAAGGAACTGAAAGAGTGGACAGATACAGCAAGTAATAAATCTGCTGTGAATGTGGAGTAGTGTAATCGTACAGACTATTACATAAAGATGGGGAAAGGGAAAGGAAGTGTGACTTCTTCTTTTGCCATCTGACTTTTACCTTTGCCGTGGAATTCTGAGGTCTGCCTTTATTGACCTTTGACAGACAGCAAGTCTTGCTGTCAGAGATGAGCCTGAAAACCACACTTTTATGTCCACAGTGAAGCAGAGCTTTGAGTTCCTACAATATGTGTACAATGCTTGTTGAACAGAACTTCTGATCACCATGTTAGAACATAAAGTATTTAGTCTAAATCACTGCATCATTTATTTGGAGACCTCCCCCTGACTGTGGTTGGTCTTAATCAGAGCAGAGCGTCAGAGCAGAGCATCAGAGCAGAGCATCAGAGCAGAGCGTCAGAGCAGAGCGTCAGGCACCTGTGCTTTACCAGATCAAAGACAATGAGGATCTCCTTGATTCCTTGCTGGTTACAACTCAGGTGATCAGCACTGGGCTAGAGGGCAGTCTTCCTCGAACAGCTGCTTGGCTAGGAGCTAAATCCAAGGCCAGGGAGGTGTGCTGCTCCACGCCACGCCAGACTGAGCCGTGGTCCGTTGCGTGGTGGTAGGCGCTCCGCCTGCCACCCTATTCTGCGAAAGGTTCACCTGAGCAACAGATTCTCTGTGTTGGAGGAGCTAGAAGACGCAACTTTTGCTGACAAACAATCGTCAGTACACAACATCCGAGTGAGCTCTCCAGCCATAAACTTTATCCCTGCTCCATCTGGAATCTCTACCTCTCAGCTGGAATCGGCCGGACAGCCAAACCGCTGCCTACCTACCCAGACCATCTCGACCCCCACGGCCACCCTGCCGAGCTCCTTCACAGCTTCCACACGGACAGCCAAACCACGGATCCCTGCACCAGAACTCTGCTGCGCTGACCCCTCGTTTCCCGACACCTCTGGTTACAGAGGAACGAACCCATCGTCCATCCCCACCTCAGCCTAGACCGACTCGCTAGAGTCCTCCATTCACGCTCATAATAGGTGACTCAATCATTAGAAATGTTAAGCACTGCACAGCCGTAGATCACATTATCTCTGGTGCAAAAGTCTTTGCCATTACACAGCAGCTCCCCAGTCATCTGAAGAAATGCGACTCAGTGAAGAGGTAATACTGTGGGATGTAACAACATCAAAAATCAGAACACAGAATTGCTTAAAAAGGACTTCACAAGCCTGGTATCTTCTGTACAAGACTGTGGTAAATCTGTTCTATCACTGGACCAATTCCGTCACTGGGAAGAGCTTCAGGACGTTTTAGCTGCATTTTAAATCTTCACACCTGGCTCCAAAAAACCTGCCTCTGAAAAAACTTGACTTTTATTGACAATTTTAACCTTTTCTGGAACCGACCTTCTTTTTACAGAGTTGATGGGATTCATCCCAATAGGCTGGGTTTACAGATTTTAGGCCACAATATAGTTTACTCTGTTTTTAACTCTAGATGACTATTACATACCTCCCAATACCTCTGTAGTTTTGGGTAGAAGACCCAGGACCAGCACTTCATCAAAAAGAAATTATTAATAAAGAAGTGAAAACCTTTAATGGTTTTATTCATGCACATAATCTGATTTTTATTGATCTAACTCCAATTACTTTACACTCAGGAGAAAACCCTGCAGTAAATGCTCTAACAGAACTCGAGAGTTTTAACAACAGAAAAGGTTTAGGCATAATTCATCTTCACACTAGAAGCCCACCCCAGAAGGATAAAATGGATCAGCTTAAAGTCCTGATTGCACAGTCTGATCCAGATATTTTAATCCTAACAGAGACTTGGCTTAGGCAATCTGTAAGTGATGAAGATGTGGCTTTAAATGATTTTAACCTTTTTAGAATAGATGGAGAATCAAGAGGAGGTGGAGTAGCTATTTATGTTAGAGTAACTATACAAGCCACCTTAATAACTGCCATCTCCAAAGAAAAATACTTCAAGTTCATAGCTCTGAAAGTGTCCCTTGGGTAAAATAACTCTTTTTTGTTTTTAGCTGGGATATACAGGCCTCCCTCTACTCGCTCTTCTGCTCTTGATGAAATAGCCACTCTTTCGTCACAATATACTGCTGCTGAAATGCTGCTTTTCAGGGATTTTAATCTTAACCGGCTTTCTAATGCATCCGATTACTTAAAGGAAATATGTGGAAATCTTACCCTCACACAACTGATCATGGAATCAACACACCCAAATCCAAAGAATCCCACCAAATCTACCCTGTTAGACTTAATTCTATCCAACAAAATGGACAGAATTGTTGCCTCAGCAGTCTTTGATCTTGGTCTTAGTGACCACTAAGTTCAGACAGCTGAGAAACAGGTGTACCTCTGCAGTTAGAAAGGCCAAATCAAATTATTATCACAGCCTGATTACCAGTTCTACAAGCACTCAGATTTTCTGGAAAACTGTAAAATCCCTTAAAAACAATTCAAGAGTTTTCAACGTACATTTTGCTGCAGCTGGTCACATTTTTAAAAATGCTGACTTGAATCTGCAGTTAGATAAAACTGACAACTCTACTGCTCCACAGAGCCCTTCTCTCCAATCATAGTAGCTAAATTTCTTACTACTATTAATCCACAAAAAACTACAGGTGAGTATGGACTGGACCCTTACTTCCTGTGTTTAGCAGGCAGAGGTATTTTAGGATAAATAACATATATTTTTAATCTCTCTCTTTTATCATGCAGAATTCCCAGGATCTGGAAAATAGCTCATGTAACTCCCCTGCAACTCGCCTGGAGCTGAGGCAGCAGATGTAAATAACTGCAGGCCAATCTCAAAATTGTCCTGTTTAGCTAAAAATGTATAACTCCTAAAAAATAGTCAACTTAAATCATTTCTACATGAACATTCTGTCCATCAGTCTGGCTTTAGAGAAGGACACAGCACCATTTCTGCTACCACACTGGTTTTAAATGATCTCTACATGGCCATAGATAGGAAGAAGCAATGTGCTGCCATTTTTATTGATCTATCAAAAGCGTTCGATACAGTTGATCACACTCTTCTTCTAAGGAAGTTACAAAAGATTGGCTTTGATACAAATGCACTAGAATGGACCCAGAATTACCTTTCAGACAGACAACAATGCGTAGCACTGAGTAATTACAAATCAGATTTCTTCAGTATATACAAAGGAGTACAACAACGTTCAATTTTGGGCCCAGTTTTATTCCGTATACATGTTAATGAACATGCTGCCTCTGCCTTAGACTGCAAAGTACACCTGTATGCAGATGACATGGCTTTATACTGTTCAGCTGACCGTTTATGCTGCAATAACAAAACTGCAATGCTCATTTAATGCTCTACAGGTTGCTTTGCGTAAAAACAAACTGGTTTTAAATGCTAAGAAAACTAAGTTCATGCTATTTTCCAGATCGACTAATACATTTTTTTCATAGATTTTAATTCTGTAAATATCACTACCCTGATGGGATCCAACATTGAGAGAGTCACAGAGTATAAATACCTTGACATATGGCTGGATGATAAACTCGCTTTTAAACCCCATATTAATAAATTGGTTAGCAGATGTTGGCAGAAGCTTGGTTACCTATATAGAAATAAATCCTTTTTCCCTGTGTATGCTAGAAAAAGAATTGTTGAGGCAACCTTACTATCTGTCATGGACCTTGGTGATGTAATTTACAAACTCGCATCTGTCAGCTCCCTCAAACCACTGGACTCACTGGAGACCCTTATGACACTCTTCACTGCAGACTGTATGAAAAGTTGGTTGACCCTCACTAGCTACACGGTGGGAAACACACTGGTTTATTTTCATTTTTAAAACACTCTCCAGCCATTTGCCAGAATATATTATTTCCATGATATCTGTAAATAATGGTATTTATCAGACTCGATCCAGTGGCTGGATCACATGCCAGTTACCAAGGGTTTTTACTGAACTGGGAAGATCTGCTTTTAGTTACAGTGCACCAGCGAGCTGGAACTTAATACAGGACACACTAAAGCTCAGCTCGCTGGTGTCACATGGTCATTTTAAACTTCTACTCTCTAACCACTTCCACTCTGCCTGCAACTGTTTTACTTGATTTTTTTTTTCTTTATTTTTGTTATTTTCATTATTTTATTGTCTATTTGTTATTTTATCCATTATTATTCATTCTCTTATTCTTATTATTGTTTTGTTAATATTTGTCATTTGAGTAAATTTGTTTATTAGTATTTTTTATCTTTTGCATTTTATTTTAACTTGATTTTATTAACCTTTACATTTTATGTGTTTTGTTTTATTTTTTAAATTATTTTATTTTTATGTATTTTTATTATTGAAAGTATTGTCATATTGTTTTTTTTTATTTTTTTATTATTGTCATTGAAAAGGAGGAAAATGGCATTTACTACCAAGTATTTATTGATGATTCACAGCGCAATACAAAGTGGAGGTGCCTGTGTTTGTGCTGAAGTTACCTCAATGGTCTTAAGCCTAGTGGAACAGTGAACATGAACCACACTTACCTGGGCACTAACCTAACATTTGTCCAAACGGTCTGAACTCCAGTCAGTTCTCTTCTTAAACATGGTCCGTAAAGCCTTTAATGTGCTCTGCGCTACACTTGCTGTCTTGTTAAAAAGAAAAATGAAAAAGAGTGGCTCATTTTTTTGTCTCTTATGTGTATATACATTTCAGTAGTGGTAGAATAGTGTTTAATTTAGTGCCATTATTCTGAATAATTTTAATTGAACTGGAAAACAGTGTTGAGGACCGGCTGGGGCCAGAGAAAACTTGCCTTGTGAGCCTATTTGCTAATCCTCGTTGTCAGCTATCAAAGACAATATCAGTTAATGAAAAACACACTGTCCACCAGACAAGAAGAGGTTAAGTTTGTGTTGACCACTGCAAAAGCTTACAATGGATAGTCATATTTTACAGACACTAGGCTACGCATGCTGTATGTAGTTTGCATCTGGTCACCTGCAGATAACGCGGTTTACTTTAGTTCTGTGTGACCATTTTAGCTTCCGAATACATTTCCCAAGCTCACTGTCTTCTCCGTTCCAGACGCAGGCAGGTCAGCAGAGTTGGGGGATTTGGTATTAGGGATATGGATTTGGAGCAAGGTGGCCTTGACCAGTCCTGAGCTTGCTTTAGCTACTCTGGCCAGATGAGAACTATATATATGTATATAATCTGATCTCTTTTTCCTTCAGCTGGCAGTCAGAGGCTTTATTGTTTATTTTAAACAGAGGAATCAGAGCTATTTGTGAGTTACAACAAGTCTCGCCTGCTTTACTTCCTAATTGCAATGTACTCTGTAGCTGATTTTTTTTATTGTAGCAGAAATTCCGATAATGGTTTGCTTTTGATAAAAGTGCTTATTTAAACTTAAATTGAAAGGCTTTACTTTCAATTTAAGTTTGTTTTTTATTTGGAAAGTAAGAAATAAAGTGAATGTGTGATACAATTGAGCTAATCCATAATAGAAAATAATTACATGCTTATGCTGAGAGCAATAGAAGTGGAATAAAAATGAAATATATGCACAATATACAACTTACCCATCTGTGTATGCGAAGTTGCTATGTTCCAGTGATAAATACAGTGTCATTAGCACTAACAGTAGTGCAAAATACTATTCTGATGTGGGGAGGGCAGGTTATGTGACTATAGGTTACCTGTAATGTTAATGGCCTGACGGCTTAAATCTTGCGTCAACTGCTTCGCCCCACCCCCGTCTCCCAAGGCAGCAGCAACAGCCTGTGCAGGAAGACTGGGCAGCTGTCTGAACAAACTCAAAACAATCACAAATCTTAAAGGGGCAAAAATAATTACTAAAGTTTGGTGAACTGGGCAGAATTTCCTGCTGGTACAAACGGGGGATCAATCCTCTGTTTTGACTGGGAGCAGCGCAAACATTAAAAAGTGCAGGGCAGGGGGTCCTCCAGGACCAGGGTTGGCAACCACTGCCATAGATGATGACTGATCCAATCTGAATAATACGTAGTATGTGTAGTTTCAACACATAGCATCTTACTGCTACTGCACTATACTAAAACCAGACCTAGACCGCAAGTCCATAGTAGGTTGCTTGAAATTAACTTCATCATTAGCTTAGGAATTTATAGCCAGCAGTCACCATCGCTGCATTAAATAAAACCGTTTTAATGTTTTGAGACGTTCACTTCAGTTAGGACAACACATGTTAGCTTGACACTGTCAGAACAAAACCATTCCATTTTATTTATCCATTTTATTGTTTTAATATTTTTTAAGTAATTTAAACATTGCCTTTCACATTATGTGTACATTTTATAATGAAGGAACCAAAAGACATGGAAGAAAGTACAGTTACATTGACCTACATTAAACGTAAAATATGTTTTTGCCTTCTCCTATTATCATTTCAGAGATGTGAGGTTTTGCTCTGACAGTGAGAAAATGCTTGTTTTAGTGCCTCTATACTTCAGGCATATTGCAAAAACATCAGTTTCCACAGGATATGACGATGGAGTGTTTACTCACATGGGAATCTTTAATGACATGGGAGCACGCACTGACCAGGGGTCGCAACTAATGTCTTTCAACAAAAACCAACCAAACATCTTATGTCCAGTTTTACCCTCTTGGATAAAATATGTCCTAAAAAAAATGTGTCCTGGTATAGATAAACAAAAACACAGCCTTACTTTGCTCTGCTTTAAGCTTTAGCTTGGCTGTAGCTGCTTTTCTCACATAGTTTTTTGTAAAATGTCTTTTCATATTTTTTTTTTTTTTACAAGGCTGAAGTCAGCTTCTCATTTGCCAACGTCTTGTTTTTTCCCGTTCCACCTTAAATGGTGCGTGGGGTGCCAGAATGAACCTGCTGCACTGTTTAAGGGGGAACGGAAAAATTTGAGAGGCTGGCAAAGGAGAAGCTGACTTCAGCTTCCAGTTTATCACTGCAGATTCAATGTATCAGGAAACCAGCGGGAGTGATTATAAATGCAACTAAGTCCATTATTCCCCAATTATCAATGATCGTCTTGAATGTCTTTCTTTGCCATTCGTTAGCTGATAGCTAGGTGAGATTGTTTCTGTTGCTATGGTGACCAGCAGTCTGCACGCCAGCGTTCAGGGTTAAAGGGTGAATTAGCAGTTATACATTAACTCCAACATTTAAGACCATTTCATTTTAAAAATGTGTTAGAATGATCAGCAGAGCTTTATTTTACTCCAGATGAGGATCATTTTACCTAAAAATCGAATTCTCCAGTGGAGCCGCAACGGGGCAGTAAAAGAGTGACATGTTGCCGACACCTGGACATGGCCAATTTGTACGGGACTGAAATCCCAGAGTGACAGAAGTGATAATGTTATGACCTAATGTAAAAAAAATAAAGCCTAACACCATCTGAATAATACGTATTATATTTAGTTTCAGCTGTGTTGTGCAGAAAGCCTGTCATACGTACAGACAGATGCAGGTTCCTCTGAATATGATGCTGAAAACAGTCCCTGTGTAGAGTCAGAGTGTGTGTCGAGTAGCAGGTGGATGATGTCACAGCTATTGTGTATATACCAACTACCATATTGAAGTTTGCTCCCTGTAGAGGACAATGTTCCCTTTTGTAGCTGTAAAAATGATCACAACATGGAATTTGACTGGGGGTGTTCAGTTCTTCAACTATATTTATATCTATACTATAGTATCGTAACCGGCTACTTTAAAAAAAACAATAAAGGCTTGTTATTTTTTTTCTATTTGCATTAATTCTAATAGCAAAAATGTTTTTAAAAACTATTTTAAACAAAGATAAATTACAATAAACAATTTAAACAATTTGCTCACTTGCAGAGAACGGTATGCTTTTTAATGTGTTTATTTCGGTTGCGGTGATCCTGGCTTGCTCATGGGTTCGATCAGTTTCAGGAGCCCTAAATGCACTTGAGGGAAAATAAAGCTAAATAATTGAGACATATTTCTTCTCACACATGGTGAGAGCGGTGGACTTTGCCAAGCCGACATATGCTCTGAGTGGAACAGGGTTAAAACTGGTGGGGTGCGTTCTTCCTCTCTGCTAGACTCTGAAACACAACACTGTTGCCCCCCATAGACTTCCTGTGGCTTTGTTTGAATGCTCTGGTTGGTTGTACTGTGATCTCTTTCTCTATCTATGTGTCTATATTGTAAAATGGCTTGTCTTTAGTAGAAGATGTGTTAGTGTAAATAGGTCAGAACCTGTGTTAAAGTAATTTTCTTTCAAATGCTTTTATTTATTTTTACCAAACACTCATCTTTCCACCCTCAGTACGGCAGAGGGCTTTGCTGGCTCAGACGTCTCCACGGTGACCGGTTGGGAAACCTTCCTGCAGGCGTTGGGCTATTTCCTGAAGATGTTCTTCGGTTCAGCCGCTCTGGGCACACTGACCGGCCTCATATCCGCCATCGTATCCTTCTGCAAAAGCTTTGAGAAATTCAGGTGTGCATATATGTGGGTAGTTATATATTTGAGCTGAATGTTTTTATATACACGTGCCGTTTTTCAAGCCAAGATAGTTAGAGAATGATTAGAAATAAACATCTTATTTTAAATATGTAGGTCTCATTCACTATGTACTCTCCAAACTATTTAGAGAAGGCGTATTGTGAAGAACGTTGATTAAACATAGCTCATTTTGAAGTTTAGTAGTTTTATTAAAGCTTTATAAATGGTATTTTATTCATGTTTATTAATTAGGTCATAAACACCATAAAAGTCATTAATTAGCACAGAAATGAAAAGGACAGTAGTGCTTGCCAAATAGTGAACTCACATGTATCTATACTGTTAAAGCTCAGATGTTGCTAAAAGGTGCACTTTGTAGTTCATCTTTTTCTCTGCATACTTTAATATCATACACCCTGTTCATCAGTGGTCAGGACCCCCACAGAGCAGGTATTATTTGGGTGGTGGGTCATTCTCAGCACTGCAGTGACGTGGTGGTGGTGTGTTAGTTGATCAGACACAGCAGTGCTGCTGGAGTTTTTAAACGCTGTCCACTCACTGTCCACTCTATTAGACACTCCTACCTTGTTGGTCCTCCCTGTACATTTAAAGTCAGAGACGATGGTCTGCTGCTACACAGTTTGTGCTGGTCACCCTCTAGTCCTTCATCAGTGGTCACAGGATGCTGTTGGTTGGATCTTTTTGATTGTTGGACTATTCTCAGTCCAGCAGTGACACTGACGTGTTTTTAGAAGTACAAAGTGCACCCATACATTAAGTGGGGTTGATAAAATGGACAATGAGTGTAACGAAATTTAAACCCAACACATTTGAGAAATGACGCCTGAACCCCACTTAACCCGTCATGAGTGGTCAGGGTTGGACAAATTTGCCAAGGTCTGTGTGTATCTGCTCTGTCATTAGTTCTTAACAGTCTCTGTGCAGTGTCTGAAGCATTTTGACCTAAGAAAGACCCCGTCTTTGGAATTTGGCATGATGATTATCTTCGCCTATCTGCCATATGGCCTCTCCGAAGGGATCAAACTCTCTGGTAAGTCTGGTTCCTGGCCTCACAGCTGCGTTCTTTGCCACACAATACACCTGTGTGTCATGGGCGGGGCAGCGGAGAAGAGAAACTTGGGTGTGGTTACACTGCAACCACACCATCTGAATCAACACGTTCTACATGTAAAGTGATCTTCCTAATCTGTGGCTAGGCTGATGGGAATGTAAGCAAATCTGTTTGAGCTGAAGTGTTGCTTCTCTTTTTTTTTTTTTTCTGCGTCCGTCTCTTCACTTCCACCCAAACACAAACTGAATACTTACAGGTGGCCTCTTTGGCCGGAAGAATGGTAACGTGAAGTACACAGTTGTGATGATCCGTGACTTACGTTTGGCATTCAAGGGTCATGTCATATGTGAAAGTTGAAAAATGATCATTTGACCTGACACACTGACATTACACTACATAAAGCAACTCACTGTGACAGATACTTAACAAAACTCAGGTTAGTTTTTTAAAAAAATCCTTTTTTGAGTGGTAAGCCATTTGAAATCACATTTGGAACTGCTCATTTCCTATACAATCATAACTTGTAAATTTAGGTATACAGTGTGGATTTAAATATCGAAAGTGTGGATTTATTTGAGGTTGGGAAAAATGACAAGATATGAAATGCTAAACAATAATAATTTCTAATTTGTAAGTAATTATACTTACAGTAAGTTGCTGGAATGAGTGCTGAATTATTTAAACAGTAAACATGCACCGCACCACTTTGAAGAGGAGCTTAAACAACAGTTTAGAGATAGTCCCTTAGTGCAGTTCTGTGGTTATGTGTGCATTGTACTACCCCCTACAGGCCATACAGGCCATCTGAGCTAGATGCCAGACCTACACAAAACAGATTTTAAGGATGTTTGGACCAAATGTAAAATGAAAAGTTATTGATGTATTTTGTTCTCCATCGAGAACTTTGGAAAATTATGACTAACATGTTACAAAGTGCTAAAAATCTGTTCCACTGTTTAACCAAAGGGTCAGTCAGTATATCGCGACTGTCCAAAGTAAAGCATGTATCTACATTTTTTTCAATGTTGATATTTCTGCATCATTTGAGCATAAAAGCTGTTCTTTACAATGTGTGAAAATTTTGTGATGAATGCACCACCGGATATTCTCCAAAATTGTTTGGAATGTAATATTTTAATCTTAACTTACTATTTTGTAGATGCTTATTTTTGTCTTTGGACAGCAACAATATGACACGTTGACCTTTAGACTACATTTGACCATTTGGTTACTGTTTTCATTGCTGAATGTAAATTAGCTAGCTAGCAACTTAAAGGGCCCACATCATAGACAAATACATTTCCCTTTGAAAGTAACATGTAAACAAGTTTTAAAACATAACATTCACTCAGTCTATACATTCCATGTATGGAAGCTGCAAAAACATTTACATTTTTCCATCTGCAGCAGTTTAGCCCCACTCGTTCACAATGAACTTCTAAAGAGTGTTTCAGCCCAGGCTAGACAGCCAATCAGAATAATTTGTATATATCACTCTTAATGGCAGAAAAAACTGCCCGTTTAATTCTAGGAGATAAAGAGAGATTGGAAAATGGTCATGTGAAATGAATTATGAACATTTTGGACAAGGGGTTCAAGAAAGTCATTTGCACTTCTAATAAATTACGCGGACATGGAATTTTTCCATCTGGATGTAATTTTAAATAATGGCTGGTTCATCCTAATCTTTTTTCCTAAATGTCTGACAGTACCAGAATGACTGAAATGTTTAGTTTTTTTAGCATTTGTCTTAATGTTTTATGATCTTCCCTGGGAAGCATTGTTTACTGATTTAAGGATTCAAATGTTTACGTTTTGTATTTTTCATTTATTTTTAGCACTTAATTAAAAGTGAGAGATTCAACTGATAGTGAATTTGACCTACAGTATTATTACTATACCAAATTCCTCTAACATACAAACCATTCTACAAACCCATCTCCTCTTTCTCTCTAGGCATCATGGCCATCCTGTTCTCTGGTATAGTGATGTCCCACTACACTCATCATAATCTGTCTCCAGTCACCCAGATCCTCATGCAGCAGACTCTTCGGACAGTGGCCTTCATGTGTGGTCAGTGCCTCTCTTAAGGAAGTATTTAAGTGCCTGTCCTACGTTTTTTTTTCTGTATGCTGCTATTCCCTTCAGGGTCTGCTTATCATTGTGTAGGTAATGTGCCAAAAACAATCATAACAAATTTTTACATGGCCTTTTAATTGACTATTTAAATTTAAGCAAATGTTAAGGCTATGTCATGACTTTTGTACAAAAAGGTCAGATTGGTTCTGAGAAGCTCATGTTCAAGTGTCTCAGGTGAATTTTATCTACTTTTCAGAGGCTTTTGCATAAACTAATGGAATCCAGCTGGAGTGCACTGCAGTGTTATTAAAGCTAAATGAGGACATACTGTACCAACACTATGAAATTCTGAAATTAATGATGAAATTTTAAAGATTTTTTTACTGAAACTATTATGCTGATTATATAATTTGTGGTGAACAGTTTGGTTTTCAATTTGAAAAGAATGCAAAATAGAGGCATGTTCATTAGTGGACCCCACTGTTCTCGCACTCCAGAGTTCCTGGGTCCATCAACATTGATAAAACCAAATCCAAAACCCGTCTGCCTCTCCCAGAAGCTTGAAACATAAAATGACCTTTCATGACGCACCCACCCCACCCCCCCCCCACCCCCCAAACAAATCCAGAAATGGTTGCAGGGACACAAAATACTTGAACAGGGCAGTCCGCAGGCAAACACCAAAGAATGTCAAGAAACTGGAAACGTTCTACATAGAGGGGTGGTCCAAGATTCCTCAACGAGTGTTCTCTAACCTTAATTAGCTTTACAGAAAGTGTCTCAGTGCCTTTAATTCTCGGCAGCAGAAGCTCCACCAAATATGAAAGATGGGGTGCCATTACTATGCACTAATGTTCTTTAATTTGTTTTTCCGGGTGGTATGTAGTTTTCCGTAGTAAGGAATGTTTACAACCGCAATTCCAGTGAAGTTGGGACGTTGTGTAAAACATTAATAAAAACAGAATACAATGATTTGCAAATCCTTTTCAACGTATATTCAATTGAATACACTACAAAGACAAAATATTTAACGTTCAAATGGATAAACTTTGTTGTTTTTTTCAAATATTCACTCATTTTGAATTTGATGCCTACAACACGTTCCAAAGAAGTTGGGACAGGGGCATGTTTACCACTGTGTTACATCACCTTTCCTTTTAACAACACTCAATAAGCATTTGGGAACTAAGGACACAAATTTTTGAAGCTTTGAAGGTGGAATTCTTTCCCATTCTTGCTTGATGTACAACTTCAGTTGCTCAACAGTCTTGTGCCTGCACTCTTTTACTACGAAGCCACGCTGTTGTAACACGTGCAGAATGTGGCTTGGCATTGTCTTGCTGAAATAAGCAGGGACGTCCCTGGAAAAGACGTTGCTTGGATGGCAGCATATGTTGCTCCAAAGCCTGTATGTACCTTTCAGCATTAATGGAGCCTTCACAGATGTGCAAGTTACCCATGCCATGGGCACTAACACACCCCCACACCATCAGAGATGCTGGCTTTTGAACTTTGAGCTGATAACAATCAGGACAGTCCTTTTCCTCGACAGTCCTGGCCCGGAGGACACAACGTCCATGATTTCCGAAAACTATTTGAAATGTGGACTCGTCAGACCACAGGACACTTTTCCACTTTGCGTCAGTCCATCTCAGATGAGCTCGGGCCCAGAGAAGCCGGCGGCGTTTCTGGGTGTTGTTGATATATGGCTATCGCTTTGCATGGCAGAGTTTTAACTTGCACTTGTAGATGGAGCGACGAACTGTGTTCACTGACGATGGTTTTCTGAAGTGTTCCTGAGCCCATGTGGTAATATCCGTTACAGAATGATGTCGGTTTTTAATGCAGTGCCGCCTGAGGGATATGAATATATATTGAAAAGGATTTGCAAGTCATTGTATTCTGTTTTTATGTTTTACACAACGTCCCAACTTCATTGGAATTGGGGTTGTATTTTAGTTGTATTTAGTACAATGGATGAAATGAGAAGACCAGCTCATAGGAAAACAAACAGAAACTAGAAAAGATCAAATGTCCATTATTTCCTTTAACGGACATTTGATATTGAAGCCTGTGGCTAATTTATTGTTACATCAACATGTAATAATATGTAAGGAAATGCTTTTAAAAATATTTCACGTTTTGTGCAAAGGAACAAAGAATGTTTTCTTGATCCTTTTTTTGTTATCTTTTCCACAGAAACATGTGTGTTTGCCTTCCTGGGTCTCTCCATCTTCAGTTTTCCTCACAAGTTTGAGCTCTCTTTCGTGATCTGGTGCATTGTAAGTGACAACATCATCGATTCTTTGCCCCGTTTTCACTGAGCCTGGACCATAAAGACTCAAATCTGTTTAAACACAGCAATGTCCAGTAACACTATTTCTTTAGGTCTCTGGTAGGTGCACAGTAATACAGCAACAGCTTCTGAAGTGCAGTTAGAACTTGTTAGTAGGTCACGCTGGTTAAGTCTGAGTGGAATCCCAGACATTTACAGCCTAAAGCACTGCTCACAGTGCTAAAGCCGTAGCTGAAGGTAGTTACTTTTTATGCGCGCTTTGCCTTTTAAATGCATCTAGCCCTTAAATTGACAAGCGGGAATCCAAACGTGGGGGGTATTTTCTGACAGTGTCCTTAGTGATGCTCATTTCACTTAATCACTTCTCATTTATATATGGAGAAAATAACATGGGTCCTAGAACAGAACCTTGAGGTACCTCACAACCAAGACCACAGGTTTCTTATGTTTCCTTTTGTTTTTGTCTCTTTGTTTTCTCTGCAGGTTCTGGTGCTTCTTGGTCGTGCTGTTAACATCTTCCCCCTGTCTTTTTTACTCAACTTTTTCCGGGACCACAAGATCACCCCAAAAATGATGTTCATCATGTGGTTCAGTGGTAAGAAAATCCTCTTCTCACATATTGTCATGTTTCTCAAAGTGGATGGCATTGCATCTTCGATTCATTTCATTCGATTTAGAGTAGACTGTGTTCATTCAGAAATTGATTTTGACCTCCAGTGTTTTCACAGTGGATCTGTTTTATTGATGGTCTATTTGCGCAAAGAGGCATTCGTTAATTCTAATTTAGTCATAATGACACACTCATTGTCATTTAACCCAATTGAGCGCAGTGTCCTGGATACTTGGCTGAAAACCACCTCAGACCTGAATCTGGGACATTGCACTCACTGCCTGTACTTTGATATGTCAGAAATGCAATAAATAAACAGAAAGATTTATTTTTCCTCTTTTCTGCTTCTTTCTGTTTTCCAGGACTGCGGGGTGCTATCCCCTATGCCCTGAGTCTTCACTTGGGCCTGGAGCCCATTGAGAAGCGGCAGCTGATAGGCACCACCACTATCGTCATTGTCCTCTTCACCATCTTGCTGCTGGGTGGTGGGACCATGCCCCTCATCCGCATCATGGACATCGAGGACAGCCAATCACGACGCAAGAACAAGAAGGACATCAACTTGAGCAAGACGGAGAAGATGGTAAATAAAGTTTTTTTCAGATCTGGAAAGTTTGAGTGATTTTATTTTGACACTCCTTGGTTTTAAAACCTTTACTGGGATACTGAAGTGGCATTTACAGTTCATTTACATGGCTAACAGTGAGTGGAAGCTTGTGGAGGATGCTAGCTGGCCCTCATTAGCTTTCTTCTGTTATTATCGATTTTAGTATTTTTGAGTATAACAAATATTTTGTTTGAACATAATAAAATAGCTGGACTTTACACTGTACTATTTAAGGACAGAAATTGAAAGCTAAAGTCCCAAAAGATTAGATAAAATGTGGACATTGACTTCTCACAAACCTTATATATTCATTTTAATAACAGACAAGAGTTACTGTGTGTGGAATTAGAGACAGAGAGCCGGGTAGCAAAGGAAAAATAGCTCACTGTTCTGGCAGCAATATTACAAAATATTGACGTACTATGTCAGAAAAGGCTTAATTTTCTCAAAAATGTGGTTTATAATGTTGAGTTAATTACTTATTTCCATAAGATTTTGACATATTCTGTTAGGAACAATGAGTTCTTACATTTAAAATAATGACTTTTTTAAAATTCAATTTGAGTCAAAATAATGAGAACATAAGTTATTATTCTGAGATATGAAGTCAAAATTGTGCAAAAATACGTCATTATTTTGAGATACAAAATCAGCTGAGAAACACAAGAAATACAGAAGCACAACCCATGTTACAAAATGTTATTCCACACATTGTGTGCAATTACACATTTCCACCATCTCCAAATCCCCAAACCTTACACAGTGTAGCTTTAAAGAAAGGATGACTCGAATGACAAAGTCCCTCTACCATTGTGGGCAGAGTCTCTGTGGCTTGCCTGTACAGCTACCATTTTTTCTCTTCCTGCTCTTCAACTTAAGCTTGAGAATAACTTTGAGAATAACTTTGCTTTCCTCATTTTCCCCTTCACCCCGTTGCCTGTGAGTCTCTTCTTTTTGTCATTTCTCTGATCAAGACTTTTCACAGTGGTTTCTGCGGCTTGCGTCAGGTCCCATGTGTTGCAGCAGAGAGGCACGGGGTCTCTCTCTCGCCCACATCCCTCTCTCTTTTTCCTTAGAGACTGTATTTGTCACCCTCTTCTCAATCCCTCTGTCCCACCCCTTTGAGCCCCTGAGACCCGGTTCAAAGGCACTGAGCTGGTTGAGTGAAGTGCACCAACTCATTTAGTTAAACGTTAAAGGCATGATGTAACACACTCATCAGTTTACTTAGGCCCTGTTTAGTCTTGCTGGATATACTCAGTCATATGAAGAGACATTTTTCGGTCATTGAGAGAAATGTATATTTTTAATGCAACATAATTATGGCTTGTTGATTTATTTTTCCTTCCGGCGCACTTCAGTTCTGCATGTTTTAGCATTTGCTGCTCTGTAAGCTTGCTCAAACGAAAAAAAAAAAAGAGTCAAAAGGCCATCTTTCTATCTAGCTGTCTATCTCTCTGTCTCCCTCAGGGTAACACCATAGAGTCAGAGCACTTATCCGAACTGACGGAAGAGGAGTACGAAGCTCAGATTTTCCAGAGGCAGGACCTGAAGGGCTTTCTATGGCTTGACGCCAAGTACTTGAACCCCTTCTTCACACGCAGACTGACCCAGGAGGTGAGGGGATCATTCCATAATCTTCAGCCCAATTCATATCTGCCAGTTTTCTGTACTCATCTATGTAGGGATAATGTTAAAAAAGAAGAATAGGTGAACAATTGAACAATCCTACAGTCTTTGTCCATTCCCCGTGTTTTAAACGCAAGGCCTGTGGGCCAAGTCAGGCCTATGATACAGTCCTATTTAGCCTGAGAAATAATTAGAATTTTCTTCTATTAGCCCGGTTCACCCCGAGATGCACTAGAGTCTTCAACATACCCTGCAACATAGTGTGCGTTCTGACCCCCTTCCCTCAACAACAATCTATGGGTCAGTGTATACACAGAAAGAAAAGATGCCTGGTGTCTAGCTAAAGCAAATGAAAATAGTTACAATAAATGTATAAAACAGTTTATTTAGAAATGTTTTCGAATAAGTATTTAATATCTATTTTGCTGTTGCAGTTTTAGCATATTTTGAATAAACAATGGTCTGTTGGTGTCATGGCAAAATTTTAAGTAAAAATGAAATAAAAAAACAGCTGACTCACCGATATGCTGACGTTTTTAACCTGACCCTTTTAGTGGGTGAGTTTGACACCCATTGTCCAGTCCATTTCTTAAATGGACGAGCAGGAAGCAAACAGCGAATCACCATGGAAGAAAAAAGAGAACCTTAGTATGAAACAAGTAAAAGCTACCCTCTTCTTTTAAATCAGTGTGAGAACAGCACATTATGGGAAGCATATCTAGATTAAAAATGTTTTTTCAAAGGTCTTGTATGTTGTGTGTTGTATGATCTGTATGGAAGCATCGTCAGGAGGAAGTAAAAATTGAATCATTTAGCTACATTAACTAAACTTATGTTTGGAGAAAAAAGGAGCAGCATTTGATGAAAAGAACTATGTGCTAACTGTTAAGGATGGGCGAATCTATTTTACTTTGGAATTGTGTAGCAGACAGTGGCACAGGAAACTGCTGGAGTGCCATAAGTATTGACAGGTAGAAATCCAGGCTTGGCTGTCGCTATAGTGCCCCTTGCCAGAACACTCAGAATGCAGCTTATGCTTGTGATGCAATATAAAATGTGTAATGACATGTTTTAGATTGTATCAGCCTTGTTTGCATAGCTAGAAGAGTTTGTTTGAAGAGTCTTGAATATGTTGCTTCATGTTTCTGGTCCTATAGTTAACAGTATGCCATACATTGTCAGAAACGGCGCGTGGGATTTTGCTTGGATCGCAGAACGGCTTTTCAGAAAGTCAGAAAGAGAGTTCAGAAGAGTTTCAGAACGAGAGTTCTCTCTCACTCTGAAGCTACTCCAGTGTTGCTCCATTCTGTGAACCAGTCAGTTCTTTCTTCTCTGCATGCCTTGAATGATGCAGCAGCGTGACTCCTACAGCTCACACATGACTGCCATTCATATACATACTAGGTGTCCTCACTGATCTCAGCAAGGTTCTACAGACATTACAGAGTTAATCTTATATTGTCCATTTTGCTTGAACGAATGATAAGGAAGATTGTGTTAAAAGAATGTTTGTTTACCCTCATTTGTTTAGCCATCACTCCAAGCCTAAACCTTCTGATAAAAGCCTGTATAGCACAGAATGTTTAACTGTTTGTTTTCTTTTTTAATTACAGTCATACATTATATAATTAAATGAATTGTGTGGTCTCTTTATTCTCCTGGGGTGGAGCCTGTTCCAGCGCACATTGGGCAGAAGGCAGAAAACACCTTGGATAGGTTGCCAGTCCATCACAGGGCAGACATACACATTCATGCTCAGACCTAGGGGCAATTATAATCTCTTCGGTTGGCTTGACTGCATGTCTTTGGACTGTGGGAGAAAAGCCACACAGACAGGGGGAGAACATGCACTCCACACAGATCAAACCCCGGCCTTCCTTGCTGTGTGGTGACAGCACCACCCATCGCATCACCCTTGATTATTCATTCATGATTTATCATATGGAGCATACAGCAGGGTTCTCTGACGTCTGAGCAAGGATCAAGTGAGGAGCAGGAAATAAAAAACCCAGAGCGGAGCTGGAGTGAACTGATTACAGAAAAGCTTTGAGCGAGGGACTGCCACTTCACTCGTCTCACGGTTTCTGGTCTAAAACCACATTAGCAAGTCTGTTTGATTACTTAACTACTTAGCACTGTTGGAGGCAAGTGTGATGTTTGGCATGTAGACTCCCTGGTATTAATTGGTGGGGGGCGTTAGTTACATTAGCCTCAAGTGAAAAACTGAAGCAACAAACTTCAGACACCAACATGTATGAGAAGCTTAGTTTCCATGAGTGCAGTCAGGAAATAAGACTTGACTCCAGTCTCGAGATCGGAAATGAACAGTCTTATCTCGGTTTTGGGGTAAGGTGGAGACCAGCCTAGTGCAATGCCTCCGTGTGAGAAAATCTTAATTTGGTCTTGATCTTGTCCTGCCTTTTTACTTCTGGTCTTGGTCTTGACTCTCTCTCTCTCTCTCTCTCTCTCTCTCTCTCTCTCTACCACAGGATCTATTGCATGGGCGTATCCAGATGAAGACTCTGACCAACAAATGGTATGAAGAGGTCCGTCAGGGTCCGTCCGGTTCTGAGGATGAGGAGGATGAAGCTGAACTGCTCTGAAACCTGCTGTTCTATTTCTTGTAGTGAACCTGGTACACAGGCTGTACCACTGCACATACATACACAGCACCCTCTCACTGGGGCGTACCAAAAACACACAGGCCAGACCTCAGCAGGGGGAAAGTTTTGCACAGACTTGGAACTCAATTATGGAGTACAAAAGAAATGAATAAAATAAGGGAGGCCCTTTAAAGAGAACGAGAAAGAAAAGCAATAGTGAAACAATTTTTTCTGCGTTGTGGGAGGTTTGTAATCTGGTCGTACACTTTTGTCTTTCTACTGAATCACTAACAGGGACATGGCAACGATGAATGTTTAGGAGGATTTGTTTTTCTGTATTTATTAGTTTCCTATATGAAAGAATCAAGATTAGAGAAGATTAGAGCTTTTATATGTTGAAATATATTAATATGTATTGCCACTGTTCTCGTGCCAGACAGATTAATTTAAACTGATGTAGCTGCTAAGAATGTATGTCAGAGTTTTTTTCCTGAAAGTTGTTTGTATGTGAATTACAGAGGTGAAGAAGGGGAAGTGGAGTTTTGCAAAGCAGAATGTTCTAAGCTATGTAAATGAAGTCAATGCAGTTAAATCTGGACTGCTTTTATATTATTATTCTTTAAAGTCTGCTTTATAAAACACCTCCAGTGCTTTGACTGAGAAATCAGAATAAATGGATTGAAGTTGGTTACAATTTGTATATTTTACCTTTCTGTTGAGAGCCATAGTGTAACACATCCTGTTCTTTTGGGTTTTTCAATAAATTCCTATATATATATATAAACATTAAGGTTGTTTTGAATTCTTGAATGGTTGTTTGTTACATGTTGATTCACCTGGTATGATTTAACTATTACAGTATTTGCAGCGGTCTGACATATTACGCTCTAGGTCTGTGTAGTGGTGGGTAGTCAATGTTAGACCACAAGGGGGAGCTGACATTCAATTATTTAAAGCTTAGCGATAAAGCTTTATTTTTGCTGACATGCACTCAAATAAACTCGCCCCAGCTGCTCTCTTTATTAGCGACAGCCTCCTGCCCTATATTTATAGCACTGTGGCTTCTTGTTTGAAGAAGAATAATAATAAGCTTTATGGGTACTGCAACTTTCATACATGCAATGCAGCTGAAAGTGCTTCACAAAGAGTTAATAGGCAAAGGGATATCTGTGAATTATATAAGATTATAAGTTACATTATTCATTACAAGTCAAAACAGCCATTAAGTACAAATTCATTTTTCAGATGTTTCTCAGAAGATGTAAGATAATCCACCTGCATAAATTCAAAAGAAAATAAGAGAAAAAGTTTCCAAAAACTGATTAAAAACTACCTAGTAAAAAAAAAAAAAAAACACAAACTCCTAACAACCACCTGGAAGACCTGGTAGACACCAATACCTTCCCCCATCAGATAAACAGCACTTAAAGCTTACATCTTTGAAAGAGAGGCGATAATCAAGCTGCTTCAGATCTGAAAACATCCACAGGTGTTTCAGTCCATCCTTCCACTGTGAGTAGACAACTCAGCGCTATGGGTCTGAAAGGATGTGTAGCTGTCAAGAGAACCTTGCTGGGAAGACGGACACATCAAACAAAGAAACTGAACAATGGACTGACCATCCCAGAGTCCAGACCTTAATATTACACACGCACACACACACACACACACACACACATATATATATATAAGGACAAAACAACTTTGTATTTCCATTTTTTTCTATTCTTCAGGTTGATGTGCACATTGCCAATTAGTAGAGCACTAGGTGTATTTATACTTGGCGTATTTTGCTTTTGGACCTTTAGTGGTTCGATTGACGCCTCAGATTTACACCCCCTTCCCAGTTGCCAGACGAGTCGACGCCTCCCATCACCTCGTGATGAGCCAGTGCGTATGTCATGCTTCTCCTAAGCCCCCCCCCAGCTGTCCCTGTCTCAGTATATTATTAGAACAATATAGCGGTATACTTGTCTTAAGTCAAAGAAGGAGTAGTGTACTGGGAGGCCAAGGGGTGAAACAGAAGAAGTACACTGTGTACAGCTAGAGCAGGGGCGCATCGATGATCATTACACTATTTGTTAGTATGTGGTTTCTACGTTGATATGATACTGATCATTAACATAGAGTAAAATACTGATTTTTCTAACAGTGTAATAAGATATATCAACTCTGTGATAGACTTTGATGCCATTAAACTTACATGATAGTTTCCTGTATCACAGTTTGGGGGCTTAAAACTGATATAGCACATGGTTCCCTTAATCAGGCCTCTGTGTAATATATTATTCATAACAGTGTTATAAAACTTTGGAACTTTGGTTTAAGGATCCTTACATCAGTACAGTGTTATTCACTTCATAAAATATCATGACACTGACATTGGCTGTTCATAAACACTTAAGTACTTTTTCTGCCAATTTAATTTAATATGTTTTATGAAGTCCATATGTGGAGAAAGTGTGCCTGAGCTAAAATACACACATTCATTTCATTTCTAAATATTGCCATGAAGCATCATTTATAGGTAATAAAGCATTTAAGGCTAAAGAGCAACATATTTCAGTTCTAGGAAAGATTTTTAAGCCCTGAAACTGAAGTCACCATTTTACCCTTACGTCTAGTTTCTCAGGTGTCATTCTATATGACACCACTTACATCTTAACTATGCAGAAATTTAGAAAAAGTGGTGGAATTCCCCTGTCAGGGATTTGAAATGTGTTTGAAGGTGACCTCCAGAGGTACACTAGTGTGTAATTGTGTGTTAAGGCTGTAGGTGTAAAGGGAGTGGACAGCTTTGACACCTGCAGAGGGAGAGCTGGACAGATAAAACAGATGAAAGAAGAGAGACAGGATTGCGACACATGAAGAGAATGATGTGAGATGCATGTGGTAGAGTCTCCTGCAGGGGGCAGCAGTGCATAGCTCTTTCATGTATACAGACCCACACAAGCACACCGCTGTTCAGAGTCAGATCTCTGCAGTTACAGACTGTAGACCATCTGTTTCTCTGCATACTTTGTCATGCTGTTCATCAGTGGTCAGGACCCCCACAGGACCCCCACAGAGCAGGTATTATTAGGGTGGTGGATCATTCTCAGCACTGCAGTGACACTGATGTGGTGGTGGTCTGCTAGTGTATGTTGCGCTGGTCTGAGTGGATCAGACACATCAGTCCTGCTGGAGTTTTTAAAAAGTGTCACTGCTGGACTGAGAACAGTCCACCAACCCAAAATATACAGCCAACAGTGCCCTCTGACCACTAAGGAAGGCCCAGAGGATGACTAACCCAAGCTGTGAGCAGCAGATGAGCTATCATCTCTGACTACATTTACAAGGTGGACACGGAGTGGACAGTGAGCAGACACAGTGTGTCAAGACTCCAGCAGCACTGGTGTATATGTATACTATTATATGCCCCATATGTTTTATAAACCCATTATTAATAGCTATCACTCATAAAAACCATGAAATATTTTCACGCGGGTGACTTTTTTCCACTGTTGATCTCCTGCCACTCAAATTGTGTGAGCATGTCTGTGGGATGCAGGAAAGCGAAGGACACAGCAATCACTATTATTTTAAATCACTAGTTCTCATTTTAATTACCATTAGAATTAATTTTAAGGTCTTAAATTTTGACATTTCACTGTAGGCCTGTTTAATGTTTGTTTTTTTCAGTCAGATGTTTTCTGGAAGAACTGAAAATCTTTGTCCAAAAATGAAAGTTTTCATCCAAAAATGGCCAAATTTTTTTTGGTAATTTTGGTGTATCCTAGAAAATAGCATCCTGTATTCAAACAAATACTGTATTTCCAGATTCAAGATTCAACAGTTTATGGTCATGTGCACAGAGAAACAGCCAGTTACACTGCACAGTACTCCAGGACTAATTAATACACAAAAAAGTCACTATGCAAACAAGTTGCTATGCAAACATTATACAGATGTTAAGTTTGTATATTATACTATACTGTCTAAACACAGTTTGCAGTATGAGTGCAAGTGAAAAAAAGAAGAAGTGTGTGTGTGTGTGTGTGTGTGTGTGTGTGTGTGTGTGTGTGTGTGTGTGTGTGTGTGTGTGTGTGTGTGTATCTATATCTGGTAACAAAGAATGATAAAGACCACAAAGAGCAGTGAACCTGTTTGTGTTAACCTGTTTTAGTGTGTGTAGTTTTTCTGTATGGGTCAATATGTGTGAGAGAATATAGTCACAGTACTGCTGTGAGTCTGTGATGGACTCAGGAGGAGGGCAGCGTATCCACAGTGTATGTGTGGTCATGCAGGGCAGACACACTGTCAGCGTAGCATTGATGCAGTCTGCTCAGCTAGTGTACACTTTATCACCAGGGACAGGCAGGAAGTGTTGAAGGGAGGAGGGTGGGGGTGTGTGGTGTGTGTGTGTGTGTGTGTGTGTGGGTGTGTGGGTGTGGATAGTATATGTGTACGTTTGTGTAGAATGACTGTGTCTTTAGCGGTACAGGAACCAGAATCATTTTACCCATAGAGATGTTTCTTTACTGTTTTATTCATTTTTTGTTATTTTCTTACTAATTTAATCTAGATATTTTAAGTGGCTTCTTTATGTTTAAACTTGTTCTTAGTGTTATTTTTTTTTACTTTTTCATTGTTGTTCACTATATGACTGTATTTTTGTCACAATTGGCCCCTCCCAGTCCTGTCCATGTGTTTGTGTTGTGTTTTAGTCTAGTCCACATGCTTTCTTTGTTTTGATCCCCAGTCTGGCCCCTTGTTTTATGACTCCGCCCCTGATTATTCCCACCTGTGTTTCAACCTGTTCTGTTATCCCTTGTTAACCCTCTTGTATTTAAGCCCTGTGTTTGCCCCTTGATTTCATTGGTCTTTGTGCTGATTGTTTGGATGTTTGATGTGCTGGTTGTGTGTTTGCTTGTATTTAGTTTTTTGTTTTTTGTTTTGTTAAGTATTTGGATTTCTGTGTTCTTTGTCATGTCTGTCCCTCTTGCTTTTTGTGTTGGCTACCTGAACCTGGACTGTATCAACCATGACCCTGGATTTGCCCTCAACAAATCTGGCTTTTCTCAGTGTATACATCCACCTCATCGCTCCGCATCACAATTTTAGTGTATATCTTACAGGGCCCCACTATGAATGAGACCTTTGTTTCAGTTGGTTAACCCTCTTCTGTTTAAAACCAAAAATAAATAAATAAATAAACTGTAAACAAAAATAAATTGTAACTTAAGTAATTACCTACAATCCAGTATGAATCTGCAGTGTGTGTAGTGTTTACAGTCTGACAGTAATAATTGTGGAGAGATTTTAATCCAGTATGAATCTGAGGTGTGTAGTAGTTTTACAGTCTGACAGTAATAATTGAGGAGTGATTTTAATCCAGTATGAATCTGCAGTGTGTGTAGTTTTACAGTCTGACAGTAATAATTGTGGAGAGATTTTAATCCAGTATGAATCTGCAGTGTGTGTAGTTTTACAGTCTGACAGTAATAATTGTGGAGTGATTTTAATCCAGTATGAATCTGCAGTGTGTGTAGTTTTACAGTCTGACAGTAATAACTGGAGAGATTTTAAACCAGTATGAGTCTGCAGTGTGTGTAGTTTTACAGTCTGACAGTAATAACTTGGAGAGATTTTAATCCAGTATGAAGTCTGCAGTGTGTGTAGTTTTACAGTCTGACAGTAATAATTGTGGAGAGATTTTAATCCAGTATGAATCTGCAGTGTGTGTAGTTTTACAGTCTGACAGTAATAATTGTGGAGAGATTTTAAACCAGTATGAATCTGAGGTGTGTAGTAGTTTTACAGTCTGACAGTAATAATTGTGGAGAGATTTTAATCCAGTATGAATCTGAGGTGTGTAGTAGTTTTACAGTCTGACAGTAATAATTGTGGAGAGATTTTAATCCAGTATGAATCTGCAGTGTGTGTAGTTTTACAGTCTGACAGTAATAATTGAGGAGTGATTTTAATCCAGAATGAATCTGCAGTGTGTGTAGTTTTACAGTCTGACAGTAATAATTGAGGAGTGATTTTAATCCAGTATGAATCTGAGGTGTGTAGTAGTTTTACAGTCTGACAGTAATAATTGTGGAGAGATTTTAATCCAGTATGAATCTGCAGTGTGTGTAGTTTTACAGTCTGACAGTAATAATTGTGGAGAGATTTTAATCCAGTATGAATCTGCAGTGTGTGTAGTTTTACAGTCTGACAGTAATAATTGTAACAATAATTGTTACACTCTGACTTTCCTTTTCCAAATTATTGTTAATCAGTCACAGGGAAACTTCTTTAATCCAAAGGTGGTTTAAACACTTGAAACGTCTCCAAACTTTTGACAGGGAATGTTTTACACTCACTTGGCAGGAAATTGCATCTAACTTGGTTCTATGTTAGTTCTATGGCAGCTTTCTTAGCTTCCTATGTAGCTGTGGTGAGCTACAGAATATTGCTTTAATCTTTAAAGGGACTGACTGATTTCCAAGACTGAAAGACGCTGGATAATCTCCAAATACAGTGTGGATATCACGATAGATTATCCATACTCCTTCAGTCTGGGATTAAAAATTCCAGTTCTTAATCGTTATTCTTCTATTGCGCTACTTCAGGATTAAAGATAATCTATGTCTACATAATGGAGGCTTTTACAGTGATTTCTTTGTCCTTTTTAGTCTTTTAGTTTTTTTTTTTCCTTTCACATGAGGTCATGTTTTGGGTTGAACTCATGAAACTTTCTCACAGTTTACAAGCAAAAATGTCACTAAGACTGAAAAGCAATTTCATGAATTTATCACCCAGCACGATTTTACATTAAGCAATAGCCTGGCCTTTCTCCCTTATCACAAATGCAAACAGCCACAACGTCTTGGGTGTCTGAAGCCCTCTTTATGGTATGTGTCCACTTACAACTTTATCTCACCACATTTGTTTCACTGGGGAGCTTTTTTGCACATTGCATGTTGTGTTGGCAAAATCTGCTTCTCTGTGTGGTGAAATTCAGTAGATTGGAATGTAAATGACTAAGGGTGCCATATTGCCTTTAGCCAATCAGGTAAGAGTAGACTGGTCTTCATAAACAAAGAAAATGTAAATCTCTGAGTGTAGAGCAGGGGTTAGCAGGGGTTAGGGCAGTAAAAGCTCTGGCGAGGCATGTTACTGACCCCTGTTGTAGAGAGAGGGTCTCTTTCTCTTTTTTAAATCTATGACAGTTTAGCAAAGTAAGGAAAATATCTGGTTTTATATAATTGTTAACAGTGACAATTTGGAGGGAAGTTGTTTGCTTGGAGGTAGTTTCAATGGTTCGAGCAGGAAGGCAAATTCGAAACCACACAGAGATCAAAGGTCACTTGTGAAGGTAGCTATTTGTTAATGAGATTGAGTGAGCTTACTGTCAAGATTAATACATATAATACATTCTGAAAATTATAAAAGCATATAAGTCTATATAGAGCAAACAGCATTTACCACCATCTCCTTTATTTCCATAAAAGCAGAGAAACGCCCCCTACTGGCAAGCAGAGAGATCTGGCTCAGTGAAATGTGATGAGAACTAAAAGTGAACGTATACCATTAGTTCTGTACTACACTGTTAGAAATAAACAACAGTGGTTTTAAGGCCCAGTTGTGCACATTAAATAAACGTTTCCAGGTGAAAAGTACATATTTGTATCTTTTCATAACCTAATGTTTTAAAGCAGAACAATAAAATAAAAAGCCTAGAGATGAGACGGGGAATGTGGAGTCATTTCAGTGGATTATGGTACAGTTATGTTCCCTGACTAAGAGTACTGAGATGTACCCTTGAGGGTACAAGAGGGGTCCTGCCCCAGTTGCAGTTTCATAACTTTTTTGAGTGTAGAGCCATGTGTCTAATGTAGCTTACAAGTAATGTGTCAGCAATTCACTATTTGGCCACCAGACTAACTACAGTTAGTCTCACTCTCCCGAGCACTAGCCCTGTTCCCAATCAAACCACCTGTACCTAATTTCTATAATCAGTCACACCTTAAATACTCCTCTCTTTCAGCCAGTCAGTGTGAAGTACTGCCAGTTCCTTTGTGTCTAAATACTGATCTGTCTGTCTTGCTGGTGTTTTTGAACCTCTGCCTGAACTCTTGGATTCTGCTTTTGCCTTTTGCCCTGTTTGCCTGGCTTTTTGGACTGATTTCCCTGTTATGACCTTTTTTGCTTTGCCTTTTGACCACGAGTTGTGGATTGCTCTTTTTGCCAATAAATCTGTACATGGACCCTTCTCAAGTTCCTGAGTCTGATTTGTCACAGTAAGCTTAGATCCCATAAGTTTGGCATTGTGCAAACTGCAAGGTTCCTGGCACTTCCTACTGCTGAATACTGTAAACTAACAAAAATGGTCAAAAATCATCTGCTATTTTTTAGCTCTGTGACATCATTTTTATAGCTAGGAGTATTCCATACAATGGCAGAAACAACCAAAGCTACTCTATTTGAGATTACTTAACAATTTAGCATGGTTTGAAACCATTGTGTAATGATTTAGGCATACAGTTAGCATGATCTTCTTGTGTGGGCTGTAAGGTCCCACCACTTGTAAGCGAGCTTAGCCTCATAGCTCCAGTGCAAAAGAGGTTCAGACACCAAACATATCTTGGTTGACTGACATTTTCTCTTCTTCCAAAATGTAGGCTTAAGCCAGTAAGACAGATTGAATCCAATGTTCTGTGGCTGTATAAGCAGTGCATGCTTCTCTCTCTCTCATAGTGCAGGGAGAGAAAGCAGGCAGTGGTGGTGAGGATAAAATGGAGCTATGGAAAGAAGAGAGCGCTGGGATTTCTTATCAAAGACACAGCGGAAGCCTTCAATGTAGCAGTGTGAAACACCCTGAGGATAGAATATGCACATTTTAATTAACCAGCAATCTGAGTAAAAGCTCCCTCTCCCCTCCACCTGCACCAGTTGAGAAAAGCTTACATGCACACACCTCGGCAACACAGCACCTGCTTCTAACAAGGTGCTTCACTTCAGCTGCGTTTGCTTGTTAGGGCTGCAACCAGTAGTTACTGTATTTTTACTGTTGACCTATTAACTTTGATCTCATTAGTCAGCTATCGGTTATATCTGGTTTTATATAATTGTTAACAGTGGCAATTTGGAGGGAAGTTGTTTGCTTGGAGGTAGTTCCAATTGTTCAAGTGGGAAGGCAAATTCGAAACCACACAGAGCTCAAAGGTCTCATGTGAAGGTAGCTATTTGTTAATGAGATTGAGTGAGCTTACTGTCAAGATTGCATGAGCGACTAATACATTCTGAAAATTATAAAAGCATATAGAGCATGAGTCTATATAGAGCAAACAGCATTTACCACCATCTCCTTTATTTCCATAAAGGCAGAGAAACGCCCCCTACTGGCAAGCAGAGAGATCTGGCTCAGTGAAATGTGATGAGGAAAACTAAAAGTGGATGTATACCATTAGTTCTGTACTACACTGTTAGAAATAAACAACAGTGGTTTTAAGCTGTAACTGTGCACATTAAATAAACTTTAAATAAACTTAAAATGACATATTTTTACCCTATGTACCATATTTCATAACCTAATGTTTTAAAGCAGAACAACAAAATAAAAAGTCTGAGATAAGACTGTACTCTTCAGAATTTCAAAATTCTGTCAAGGCTATAGTGCCCCCTACACTTCCTAGTATGTATTACACTCTGTCAGAGTGGCTGTGTGTACTAAATTAACATTATAAAGCTATGAGAACTTTGTTACCCAGTTATTGCCGCCCTTCTTGGTATGTGGAACAGGCATTAGTGACCTTGACAAATGTCATGGCAATTAATGGTAATAGTAACATGACACTGTTATGACCTGACGTTGCTGGACATAATATTGATGACTCATGATAGCATATGACGTCTACCATGACATGTTTATGTCCTGGTTATGCCAGTGTTATGGAGAAGGTTCAGGTACAATCTGAGTTTGTAAAGCACTCTGAACTGTAACTGAAGTTTATTTCTTCTCTTCTCATTTTGTGATTGTTGTCATTTCTTCTTTGCTCTGAGACTCTTGTCCTTTCTTCTTCTCTCTCAATGTTTTTTTTTTCCTTTCTTGATTCTTCTGCTTTCTTCTCTCATTGTTTCTCTTCTTTTCTGTCCTTTCATCTTCAGTCTTCTCTTTGTGGTTCTCTGACTTTCTTATTCTTTTCTTCTCTGTTTGTCTTTCTTCTCCTCTTTTTATCCTTTTGTGATTTTTCACGTCTCTTCTCTTCTCTGTATGCATGATATGAGGCAGTAAATGACTCAGGTGTTCTACACTGGCTGTTTTATTGATTACTACAATCAATAATGCACAACATGAAAGGGGATTTAGTGTTTTGGCTGCCGCTGGGCTGGAATAAGTACGTTCAGTCTGGATTGTTTTTTGAAGCAGGAGTCTAATTTTTCTAAATGCGTTCTTGCTGTTTTTGGCATGATGTTGTTTGGAGCTGCTGCTGAGTGGGCGGCGCTGTCTCTTAACTGTCCTTGACTGGCAAAGACAAAAGTTCCACTTTGGGGGTTTTGGTTTTGTGTTCTGCATACATAGTGCACCTTTCAGTTTTGTGAATCTCCTTAGGCCCAGCAGCAGGATTAATTCAGCAGTGCAGCCAAAGGAATTAGCAAGAGGGCACAACTACCATCACACAATGAATGCAACATAGGCTTATCCTGTTTTTTGGACTGATCATTAGAGCATCTTTCTTATGGTAGCCATATCATAGCCTACTATCTGACTAGTAAGTTATAATATTAACCAAACAGCTGCAACATGTACAAAAATATGGAAATAAAATTTTGCTATATCTAGTTATAGAATGGCAGCATGGTGGTGTGGTGGGTAGCGCTGTTGCCTCACAGCAAGGAGGGCCTGGGATCGATTCCCCAGCTGGGCGACCACGGTCCTCTCTGTGTGGAGTTTGCATGTTCTCCCCGTGTCGGCTTGGGTTTCCTCCCACAGTCCGAAAACATGCAGTCAGGCCAATTGGACATGCTAAATTCCACCTGTGTGCGTGTGTGATTATGTATGCCTGTCTGCCCTGCGATGGTTTAAGGCTTGGATGTATGGTTCTAGGAAAAACTATTTACATGTATTTTATCAAGATGTATTCTCATTGTATTCTAAATGTATTCCGAATATATTACTTTTTATGTGTTGTAATGGAATACATACAACATATTCATATACCATGTGTACCACTGACCACAAGATTTCGATCCAGCATCTTGAATGCTGGATCGGCCTCTCGGGCCCATATTTAGAATGGTTTAAATCATATTTAGGTAATAGGCAATTCTAGTTTTCAGCATTTCTTGTGGAGTCCCTCAAGTTTCAGTTTTTTGACCTTTGCTTTTCTCTTTGTACAGAGCCTTGCAAAAGTATTTGGCCCCCTTGAACTTTTCAACCTTTTGCTACATTTCAGGCTTCAAACATAAAGATATGAAATTGTAATTTTTTGTGAAGAATCAACAACAAGTGGGACACAATCGTGAAGTGGAACAAAATTTATTGGATATTTTAAACTTTTTTTAGAAATAAAAACTGAAAAGTGGGGCGTGCAATATTATTCGGCCCCTTTACTTTCAGTGCAGCAAACTCACTCCAGAAGTTCAGTGAGGATCTCTGAATGATCCAATGTTGACCTAAATGACTGATGATGATAAATAGAAACACAAACGCTCTGCATCCAACTTCACTGAGCTCGAGCTGTTTTGCAAGGAAGTATGGGCAAAAATTTCAGTCTCTCGATGTGCAAAACTGATAGAGACACATCCCCAAGCCACTTGCAGCTGTAATCGCAGCAAAAGGTGGCGCTACAAAGTATTAACGCAAGGGGGCCAAATAATATTGCACCCCCCACTTTTCAGTTTTTTATTTCTAACAAAAGTTTAAAATATCCAATAAATTTCGTTTCACTTCATGATTGTGTCCCACTTGTTGTTGATTCTTCACAAAAAAATTACAATTTCATATCTTTATGTTTGAAGCCTGAAATGTGGCAAAAGGTTGAAAAGTTCAAGGGGGCCGAATACTTTTGCAAGGCACTGTACATTCTACCTGTAGGTGATGTCATTAGGAAACATAATATAAATTTTCATAGCTATGCTGATGATAGTCAATTACACATTTCCATTCTTTCTGATGATCACGTAAACAGACTAACAAGATGTGTGTCACATATTTCTCTTTCAATTTGATCATTTCTTCTATGATTCTAAATTAATACTTATAATTTCTTGTATTACTGTTTAACTTTATCACCTGTCTGTAAAACACTTTGAGCTGCCACCAACATAGCACCAAAAGTGCTATATCAATAAAAATTATGACTGTTAATATTATCATTATATATTATTATTATTATTATTATTATTATTATTATTATTATTATTATTATTATTATTATTATTATTATTATTATTATTTGTTCAGCCATCACTACTTTTTCAAAGTATTTTGTCCAGTCCTGGTCACAACACAATGGAAATTTTTCCAGAGGACGTTAAAAGCAGGTGGAGTCATTCACACTTCACTGGTAAAACTAACTTTCATGTGATCAGTAACCAAATGTTACATTTGCAGGAAAAAATAGGAACACAAAGCGAAGGGGGCATCGCATTCTAGCATTCCAGGAGGAATCATGCTGGACCCGATTTCCCTACTAAAACACTCAAGCGTTGCTTCTGATACATTTAGCTAGCAGTGGAATTTAGCCTGGCAGAGTGATTAGTATTTTTTGTCCTTGTAGCCCCACTCCCTGTGGACACTTACAGGAATGAATGCCAATGTATTTAATCTGGATATCATGCTATTATAGAGAGTGGTGAGAGAGAGAAAGTAATGCAGGAGGTGGGACTTGAAGCAGGTGGGGAAGCAACATGCATGTGCATCCATTCATGAGCACGAAATTGAATCTGTTGCTTGCCTCAGGCTTGCTGTCCTTCATGATTTTCATTCACTGCACATTTATCCTTTTTTCTTGTTCACTCTCCTTTACATTTTCAGAGATCTAGGCTGAAAGCAGAGAGGAGCAGCACGGCCTCTTGGTCTAATGCAGACTCTGATAAACTCTCCTCTCTACCTGCCTGCAAATCAAAAAGGGGTGGATGGCTATTAGTCAATCGTTTCACTGGCCCTTCCACACCTATGGCCCAATCAATGAGTCCAGTCAAGTGCTAACAAACCCCTGGTGAAAAACATTCATCTGCTGGAAATCAGGGAGTAGCACCATGGTTGGGTTTAGAGGGAGAAGTAAGCATTAAGCACTTACACTCTGGAAAGTAAAAATAGCAAAGAGGTTCTTCTGGAGAGATGGCATGAAGAACCGCCTTTGGTTCCCTAAAGAACCTTTCATTGTAAAGTTTTCAAAAAGTTTCTGTTCATTCTAATCTCATTCAGCTGTATCTGTAGCATATCGTCACTGTCAATGAATGTACTAACATACACTTGATAATCCAATAACTGCAGAAAATCAGATTTTATTAGTAATCTGATTAACGTGATTACATGCACTTGAGTAATCATCCATCCATCCATCCATTTTCTAAGCCGCTTCTCCGTCAGGGTTGCGGGGGGGGTGCTGGAGCCTATCCCAGCAGTCTTCGGGCGGAAGGCAGGATACACCCTGGACAGGTCGCCAGTCCATCGCAGGGCGCACTTGAGTAATCAGTTTATGTGAAACTCTGTGTCTACATGAGTCAGGCAGCAATTGGATTTTTGCTTTGCAGCCAGCCAATAAACTCACAGAAGAAGATGTGTCATAAATATAATGTAAAAGTGTTTTGCTTCTGTCTTGAGGCAATGCTGCTTACTTATTTCTGGTCTATTTTCGCACATGTACAGACTGAGAAATCTGAAAGAAATCAGAGTAAGAGTTTACATGCACTGAGAAATCTGATTACTGAGATCAATCCAGCCTCTGTATCAGATTTCTTTATCAGATTTCTAGACTTTACTCAAATCTAAGAAATCAGAGTGTGCTGTTACATGGCCATTTGAATAATCATATAGCTGCAGAAATCCAATTATGATGGGATTATCGGGTGCATGTAAACACACTCACAGCTGGTCTTTGTTGCATAATTTGAAAACTTTGCATTGTGTTAAAATTTCATGTTGAACTGTCCAGAATGAATGGTCCAAGATTGCTTGGAAACATATATTTTACATTGACTTCCATTACAAGTAAATAACAGTTTGTTTTGGCAGCAACATAATGGGGGATTACCATAGACAGTGACGTTTTTGGCCATTTGCTACCTCCCCACAACCATCACACATCAAATTTCATTAAATAAATAAATAATTAAACAGCCCATTCCACTGAAAAACAGAATTTTTCTCAATATTATGAAAGCGTTTAATGTTGTAAGTAAACATTATTCTATATGCAGAATTAACTGTTTTTGTGATGTCATCAAAACAGTAGTGCGTCCTGCTATGATGTATGGTTTGTAGACTGGGGCTCTGTCTAAAAGACAGGAGGCTGAGCTGGAGGTGGAGAAGATGAAGATGCTGAGATTTTTGTTGGGAGTGACAAGGCTGGACAAGATTAGAAATGAGCAGATCAGAGGGACAGTGAAGGTAGAGCAGTTTGGAGATAAAGCCAGAGAGGCCAGGTTGAGATGGTTTGGACATGTGTTGAGGAGGAATAGTGGATATATTGGTCAAAGAATGTTGAAGATGGAGCTGCCGGGTAGAAGGAGAAGAGGTAGACCTCAGAGAAGGTTTATGGATGTAGTGAAGGTGGACATGGAGATGTGTGAAAGTAAAGGAGGCAGTGGATAGGGCAAGATGGAGGCAGATGAGCCGCTGTGGCGACCCCTAAAGGGAGCAGCTGAAAGAAGAAGAAGAAGTGATGTCATCAAAACTTAAACATGATAACACATTTACTCCTGATCAAATTACGTTTTGTTGACAGCTGTATGCCACTTTTTCAACATATTAGAAACAGAAAATATGAAATGTGCTATAAGTTCTGCACAGGCTACATTTTACATTTGATTGTCTTTTTTTCTCCAATATATTAAGTTCAGCAAACAGTAAGTATGCATTAAATTGTGCTGTTCTCTGTAGAGGATGTCTTGGTCCCGCTTTATATCAAGTGTCTCTAATAACTGTGTGATTACACATGAATAACTACACAAACACATACAACAACACAGTAACTACTGATGGTTTAGTCACTGTTAGAGATGGATTACAGAAGTATAGCCTATGTTATTGCACATGTGTATCAACTACACAAACTTTCCTTTAGACACTTTATCTGTAATGGTGAATAAATCATTAGTAGTTATATTGTTGCTGTATATGTTGTTCACATGTAACTATGCAGTTATTAGAGACACAATATAAAGTGGGACCGATGTCTTCACTTACTTTCACTTAGAAAATCAACACAATGTGTCATTTGACTGGGGTGCCCAAACTTCTGCATACTATGTCTTCTGCATGAATGGGCAAGGCAGACCTCTGTAGCGAGTTCAGAATGGATTGGTTGGGTTGGTTTATGGGCGCACTCCCAGTCCATACATCTGAAACTGTAACAATGTTTACATCAGACTCATAAAACTAAAAAAAAAGGAAAATACATTTTTTTTCCCATTAATTTAATGACCTGTGTTGAGTGGGGCTTTATGGACAGGGATGACCACAAACTGGGCAGATGGACAGATCACTGCTGGAATGAGAGAGCAGGCATGAGAGGCATGCAGATGCTGGAGGAGAGACAGACAGACAGAAAGAAAGAGATGGGGAAAGAGAACATGAGAAGTAAAGCAAGAAGGGGACAGAGGAAGAGAGAGGGGGTTAGCAATAGCTGTAAGTAGAGTTAGGAAAGAAAGAAAAAGTCTGTAATTGCTGCACCTGATGAGCTCAGACTAAATCTTCAGAAACATTCCACCTTTGCATTTAACCCATCTGTGAAGTGAAACACCACACACACACACACACACACACACACACACACACACACACACACACACACACACACACACACAGTGACAGGTAGAACTGTTCATCACTTAAATTCCACAGACCTTCAGCTTCACCTCTTCATTATTATCATCATCATCATCATCATCATCATCATCATCCTGAAATGCATTAACAGAAGAAACTGAAGCCTGTAATTCCTCTGCAGTCGAGACAAGAACGTTTACATTTCTCTCTCCTAAATGACTTTCTGCAAAATCAGCTTCTCATACGGGCCACAGTTCTCTGGGACAAAAGGAGAATTATTAGAAACATTAATATAATTTACACACTTTCTTTATGCGACACTCTGATACACACATCTGAAACCTTTTATTTTCTTTCTTTTCACACTTAAATATTCAGAGAGAGAGGAGCAAAAGAAAGAAAGAAAGAAAGAAAAGGAAAAATAGAACAGGAGAAAAGAGAGATGATGATGATGATGATGATGATGATGATGAAGCGATGAAGGTGGAGACCACTCCAAGGTTCTCTCCTCTCTGTAATTGCTTTCTCCTGTATTGTTAAAACTCACCTTGCAGACAAGGCCAGATCTTTGTGCTGTGAACAGAGTCTTTGAAGGAGGAGAAGAAGCGAGTGATGAAATTCAGAGCTCTTTAAAGTCAGGCCAGCCTTGTTGACGTGGGCAAGGTTGTGATGTGTACAGGAGAGAAGAAAGGAGAGATGGGGATGTGGGCAGGGGGGTGGGGAGGGGTACTAGTTTAGAAGTGGCGTAACAGGGCTGACTCCACACAGAGAGGTTAAGAATGAGAGGAGACTGACCGAGAGCTCTGACCGCCGCTTTGTCCTGTTTCATACAGAGACATTTGAACGCTCAGTCATAAAAAGAAAACTAAAAAAAAATTGACAAAATTATTGGCAGAATTCACGTCTCTAGATGGCTACATTAATGCTTTTTTTTTTAATGAACAACATGCCCCCTCAGCCTGTGTCCACCTAAAGGCACTTCCAACAGTCTGAATATTTCCAGCATATTTCTAATGTAATAAGCTACTATTTGTAGGCATGCTTTACAAAGTGTGTATTTATCTTAAATAAACTGCTTAAACATGATATGACCCAATGCACATGAATAGTTCGAAGAAGTGTGGCCATACCTGTCAGTATGACACAGTGTCCATGATGGCAGCTTGTGAGTAAATGCTGAAAAAACTCAGGCAAACACATGAATGTTTAACCCCCACATGGCAAAGGCATGTAATCAAGGAATAGGTTTAACAGTTTGCATTGAAGTCCCTGAAGTTAATGAATAAAAAGCCTTAGTATCAAGTCAAGTCAAAGTATAGCGTTTTTTTTACAACAGGTGTTGTCACAAAGCAACTTTACAGAAAAATCCAGCTCTGAGCCCTCATGAGCTTCACCAATGGCAACAGTGGCAGGGAAAAACTCCCAAAGAATAAGAGGAAGAAACCTTCAGAGGAACCAAGACTCAAAAGGGGAGCCCATCCTCCTTTGGTTGTCATTGGATAGCAAACAATGTTAGTATAAAATATAAAAAAACTGAAAAATGGGTGAAGCAATGGTCATAATTAGATAGTTTGAGTCTGTGCAGTAGTGTCATCAGAAAGGTCAGTTTATGCAGGTGAGGTTTGCCAAGCATTGTACAATGAGAAGCTCCATGGTAGTCAAACGGGTCCAAAAGGCTGGCGAACAGTGGGCACCCAATTAAGGCCGAAGAAGCAACAGCATCAGACCATACAGGATGGGTCAGTTGTTCAGCTCAGCAAAGGTTAGTTTTGTTAAGAGTGACTGATTACAGTTTACAGTACAGCTCAGACTCTGGCAGCTCTAGTTATTACAGCCTCACTAAAAAGGGTGAGCCAGAAAGGTAACAGAAACATGAGGGCAACCTGAGATGTCAGTGCCCCTCCGCTCCACCATCAGCAAAGTAAGTGAACGCGTGAGAGCAGCAGGACGACAGCGCCAACACTCCCAGTTTACCATAATTCTCTAATACTAGTATATAATAAGTCTGAGATTGAAAGGGGTAAAAATAATGTGGGAGAAGGTGTTTCAGGTTATTTACTATTTGTCATTATTGCTTTGTGTAGTATTCTGTATTTTCCATAATATTATCAAATTTTAATTTACTTGGAGGCTTTATACAAGCCTAATGGGTTTTTTGCCTCTCTGTATACTGTATATTATCTTTGTTTATTTGTGTGCTTTTTAAATTGTGCAAATAATGAACTACTTCTTAATTTCTACAACTAAACTGGTGGTTCTGTGTAGAAGCTTTTTAAGAGTGGCTGTATATATTGCTAAAAAGGGTTCTGCTATTGTTATGATGTCAAGCTTGTAACAACAGATATGTTATGATATGTTGAATCACATTAACCATCAGTTGAAAGAATCCTTTTATCATGCAAAGAAACATTTAAGCATGCAGAAAGTTCAGGGTTCTATTCAGAATGACCATCTTTACTAAAGAACCCCCGTCGCAGGAGAGATCGCAGTTTGAAACGTCCAAGTTGTGAGCTTTTTAAAAGTGGTCCTAGTATCTCCAGTGTGGAACTAAAGAAGCAAACTTCAGGCACTAGACATTTCTTGACCTTTGGTAAAGAAAGAAGAAGGAAGTAGGAAGCAAGGGAAGGAAGGGAGCAGAGAGTGTGTCACTTTGTCAACCATGATAATTTACTGCCTCTCTGCTGGATGCCACAGAGTGCTCAGGTAGGGGGCAGAGCAGTAAAGGCCATGTGGTAATTTTTACCATTTTTTCCATCCTTTCCCATTCTGCTCCACTAAGCCAGAGCTGACCTGTGGACTGACATACTGGGACAGTGAATATGTTTACATGCACTCAATAAACTGACCATAATCTGATTTCTGTCGTCATCTGATTATTTTAATGGTCATGTAAACAGCTCTCTGATTTCTTAGATCAGAGTATGGTCTAGAAATGCAATTAAGAAATCTGATACAGAGGCTGGATTTCAGCTCAGTAATCAGATTTCTCAGTGCATGTAAACTTTCTGATTTCTTAGATCAGAGTTAGGTCAAAAAAATCTGATTGAGAAATCTGATATAGAGAGCTGATTTCAGATTTCTCAGTGCATGTAAACTCTTACTCTGATTTCTTTCGGATTTCTGAGTCTGTGCATGTGCAAAAAAGGCTGCAGTACCAAAAATAAGCAGGCAGCATTGTCACGGGATGCAGCAAAACACTTTTGGAGCGACACTGAAACCAAATACATTTGACAAAATGAAAGATTTAGAAATTCTTCATCTTCTAGATGATGTATGTTCATGTTTTCAAGTAAAGTGACGCAATGCTTTTAAAAAAAACAAGTTCACATTTTACATTATGGTTAAATCACATCTTCTTCTGTGAGTTTATTGGCTGAAATCTGAATACTGCCTGATGAAAACAGAATGGAGTTTTCCATGTACTTATGTAAAATTTATATATTATAATAGTTAAGTAATGTAATTACTTAAGTGTATGTAAATGTGTTAATGAGATTACTGACAACATCTGATTTTCTGCAGTTGTTGGATTATTTCATGTATGTAAACACACTATGTGATGAAAAAAGAAGCAAAACAAAAAAAGCTAGATAAAAGCTATCATATCACTTTAACTCATTGCCACAAAACTAGGCTTCTTCAAGTATACCTTTGTATTTATTTCCATAATTTCCGTGTGTGTGTGTGTGTGTTTGTGTGTGTGTGTCTGACAGTTTGCTTTTTTATTTACATTTTTTCTCAATCAAAATTTCAAAAAATAAGAATTGGCATTTTTTAAATTTACAGTTTCTCTCAAATGACAGCGCTCTCAAAATAATGAACACCATCCAAGCCCTTGATACACTGCTCAAAAAATAAAGGGAACACTCAAATAACACATCCTAGATCTGAATGAATGAAATATTCTCATTGAATTCTTTGTTCTGTTCAAAGTTGAATGTGCTGACAACAAAATCACACAAAAATCAATGGAAATCAAATTTATTAACCAATGGAGGCCTGGATTTGGAGTCACACACAAAATTAAAATGGAAAAACACACGACAGGCTGATCCAACTTGTTGATGTAATGTCCTTAAAACAAGTCAAAATGAGGCTCAGTATTGTGTGTGGCCTCCACGTGCCTGTATGACCTCCCTACAATGCCTAGGCATGCTCCTGATGAGGTGGCAGATAGTCTCCTGAGGGATCTCCTCCCAGACCTGGACTAAGGCATCCGCCAACTCCTGGACAGTCTGTGGTGCAACGTGGCGTTGGTGGATGGAGCGAGACATGATGTCCCAGATGTGCTCAATCAGATTCAGGTCTGGGGAACGGGTGGGCCAGTCCATAGCTTCAATGCCTTCATCTTGCAGGAACTGCTGACGCACTCCAGCCACATGAGGTCTAGCATTGTCCTGCATTAGGAGGAACCCAGGGCCAACCGCACCAGCATATGGTCTCACAAGGGGTCTGAGGATCTCATCTCGGTACCTAATGGCAGTCAGGCTACCTCTGGCGAGCACATGGAGGGCTGTGCGGCCCTCCAAAGAAATGCCACCCCGCACTATTACTGACCCACTGCCAAATCGGTCAAGCTGAAGGATGTTGCAGGCAGCAGATCAATCTCCACGGCGTCTCCAGACTCTGTCATGTCTGTCACATGTGCTCAGTGTGAACCTGCTTTCATCTGTGAAGAGCACAGAGCGCCAGTGGCGAATTTGCCAATCCTGGTGTTCTCTGGCAAATGCCAAGCGTCCTGCACGGTGTTGGGCTGTGAGCACAACCACCATCTGTGGACGTTGGGCCCTCATACCATCCTCATGGAGTTTCTAACCGTTTGTGCAGACACATGCACATTTGTGGCCTGCTGGAGGTCATTTTGCAGGGCTCTGGCAGTGCTCCTCCTGTTCCTCCTTGCACAAAGGCAGAGGTAGCGGTCCTGCTGCTGGGTTGTTGCCCTCCTACGGCCTCCTCCACGTCTCCTGGTGTACTGGCCTGTCTCCTGGTAGCGCCTCCAGCCTCTGGACACTACGCTGACAGACACAGCAAATCTTCTTGCCACAGCTCGCATTGATGTGCCATCCTGGATGAGCTGCACTACCTGAGCCACTTGTGTGGGTTGTAGAGTCCGTCTCATGCTACCACGAGTGTGAAAGCACCACCAACATTCAAAAGTGACCAAAACATCAGCCAGAAAGCAGAAAGGTACTGAGAAGTGGTCTGTGGTCCCCACCTGCAGAACCACTCCTTTATTGAGTGTGTCTTGCTAATTGCCAATGATTTCCACCTGTTGTCTATTCCATTTGCACAACAGCTGTGAAATTGATTGTCAATCAGTGTTGCTTCCTAAGTGGACAGTTTGATTTCACAGAAGTTTGATTTACTTGGAGTTATATTGTGTTGTTTAAGTGTTCCCTTTATTTTTTTGAGCAGTGTAGTTTAGGAAAACTCAATAACGCACCACAAAAACAAACCAAACACAGACACCAACACAGTCAAACACAACAAAGCAGAATTCTCTATCATTCAATGTATAATATTCTACAACAGTCCAGTTTGCTCATACAGGTGTCTGCACTTGCTATGTACCCCAGCTGGTCACCTTATTAAGTCCACTTCCTTCTATACTCATTGTCCATTTTATAAGCTCTACTCACATATATGAGCACTTTGTAGTTCTACAGTAACAGACTGTAGTCCATCTGTTTCTCTGTGTGTTACCTTGCTCTTCGGTGGTCAGGACCCCCACAGGACTCCCAGAGAGCAGGTACTATTTGGGTGGTGGTTCATTCTCAGCACCGCAGTGACACTTTGTTGGTGGTATGTTAGTGTGTGTTGTGCTGGTATTAATGGAGTTTTTAAACACTGTGTCCACTCACTGTCCACTCTATTAGTCACTCCTACCTTGTCAGTCCACCTTGTAGATGTAAAGTCACAGACAATAGCTCCTACTGCACAGGTTGTGTTGGTCATCCTTTAGTCCTTCATCAGTGGTCACAGGATGCTGCCCACAGGATGCTGTTGATTGGATGTTTTTGGCTGTGAGTCTAGCAGCAACAATGAGGTGATTAAATACTCCAGCAGGTCTGCTGTGCAGGTCCACTCAGTCCAGCGCAACCCAAACGAATGCTTTATATTAAGTTTGTTATTTGTTATTAAGGTGTGTTAAACTGCCCACTGAGGAATGCATTAAGATCCAGATTTCTCTCTCTCTCTCTCTCTCTCTCTCTCTCTCTCTCTCTTTCTCTCTCCTACACAGTCAGTCCCTTTTCTCTGGTCAATTTGGTCCATTTGTTGTGTTATCAGGGGTCTGCCAAGTGTCCAATGACCTCAATTAAATAACTTATCTCTTCTGTTAATGTCTGTTTATGCTAGATGCTGTGAAAGGCTTCTGTGAGTGTTTTGTAGCTGTACAAATGCTGCCCTTCAGTAAAGTGTCACTCCATTCATTCTATCTATCTTTCTTTTTTCCTTCTTTCTTTTTCTCTTTTTCTCTCTTTCCCACATTCACTATTTATTCATCACTATGTTCTCATTTATTTCCCCTATTGCTGCAAATATTAATCAAAGACCAGCTTCATCACTTTTTCATGCTTTATATTGGTTTATGTTCTCATGCAGCATCTTTCATTTGTATTTTGGTGTCAAAATTATGGACAAATATTATGCCAGAACAGAGATAAGGATGTACTGAGCAGCCCTGCTTATAGCTCCTTCTCTCTCTCTCTCTCTCTCTCTCTCTCTCTCTCTCTCTCTCTCTCTCTCTCACACACACACACACACACTCTCTGTCACTCTCTCCCTCTCCTCTCCCTCTCTCTCTCTCTCTCTCTCTCTCTCTCTCTCTCTCTCTCTCTCACACACACACACACACACACACACACTCTACCTCTCTCTCCTCTCTCTCTCTGTCTCTCTTTCTCTTGTTCTTTTCTTTCTCACTCTCTCTCTCACACACTCTCCCTCTCTCTCCTCTCTCTCTTTCTCTCACTCTCTCCCTCTCCTCTCTCTCTCTGTCCCCCCTCTCTCTCTTTCTCACTCTCTTTCTCTTGTTCTTTCCAATTTTTCTCTCTCTCTCTTTTGCTCTTTTTATCTTTCCCTCTTTTTTCTCTTTGTCTTGCTCGCTCTTTTCTTTCTCTTTTTCTCTTATTCTTTCTCTTTCTTCATACTCAAATTCAAATTTGCTTTATTGACATGACAAATGTACATTTGTATTGTCAAAGCTCAACAAAAATGATCTGTATATCACAGGTTAACAATAAATAAAATAAAATAACAATAATAATAAAATACAAACCAAATATATGATAATGTAATAATTAAGAGGAGAAAGTGTTAATCATCAATGAATAATATAAAAGTATACTTTCTCATTCTTTCACTTTTTTCTCTTCTTATTTTCTGTCTCTTACTCTTTCCCTCTCCCCTGGTTCTCTTATTCTCTTTCTTTTCTCTCTCTCCCCTCGCTCTTGCTCTTTCTCTCTTTGGTTCTCTTTCTAGTTTCTTTCTCTTCTCTCTCTGCTTCTCTTTCTCTTTCTCTCTCTTGCTCTATCTTTCTCTTTTTCTCTTACTCCCTTTCATTCTTTACAGCGCTCTCCCTTTCTCTCTTTTACTCTTCCTCTCTCCCACTTGTTCTTTCTCTTGCTCCTTTCTCTCTCCCCTCCTTTCCCCTTGCTCTTCTCTCTCCCTCTTTCCTTTTCTCTCTCTGACTTTTATTTCTTTTTTCTTGTTCTTAATTATATTCTTTTTCTTTTCTCTGTTTGTCTTTCCACTCTCTCCCCTCTTTCTTTTTTCTCCCTCTTTCTCACACTTTTTTCTTTTGTTTACTTTGTTTTCTCTTTCTTTAACTCTCTCTCTCTGTTTCTCTGTCTCACCTTTGTCCCTAATCTGATTCTCCGTGTTGACAAGTTGAAAGAGTGCTGTAACAGACCAATTAATCATGACAGAGAGAGAGAGAGAGAGAGAGAGAGAGAGAGAGAGAATGTCTCTCCTCCTATTACAGACTGATAAAGAGTAAGGAGTGGAACTATAACAAGAAGACACTTCACAGCTGTCCCCACCTGGATGCTCTGAACACTTTCAGGACTCACAGTGAGAGACTGAAGCAAAGAAGTAAAGAGAGAAAAAGCAATCATTTAAAGGGCTGTTCTCTTAGCCCTCAGACAGTGACAGACACATACACAAAGGAGAATAAAGGATCAGTGGTTACACAGTCGACATGAACTAAGATCCAGACTGCTGTCTAATATAATTGCTATGTACATTTGGATGTGTCCAAAAAAGAAAATTATCTTCATTATCAAAATGGAATGGTCTCATTAATGTTTGATATTTGCTGTTGCTGTTCAATTAATCATACTCTGATGAAGGTTATGTTTTGGGTAAGGTTGGGTAAGGTTAGGTTTTGGGTAAGGTTGGGTAAGGTTAGGTTTTGGGTAAGGTTGGGTAAGGTTACGTTTTGGGTAAGGTTGGGTAAGGTTAGGTTCTGGGAAGGTTGGGTAAGGTTAGGTTTTGGGTAAGGTTAGGTTTTGGGTAAGGTTGGGTAAGGTTATGTTTTGGGTAAGGTTGGGTAAGGTTATGTTTTGGGTAAGGTTGGGTAAGGTTAGGTTTTGGGTAAGGTTGGGTAAGGTTATGTTTTGGGTAAGGTTGGGTAAGGTTAGGTTTTGGGTAAGGTTGGGTAAGGTTATGTTTTGGGTAAGGTTGGGTAAGGTTATGTTTTGGGTAAGGTTGGGTAAGGTTAGGTTTTGGGTAAGGTTGGGTAAGGTTATGTTTTGGGTAAGGTTGGGTAAAGTTAGGTTTTGGGTAAGGTTGGGTAAGGTTAGGTTTTGGGTAAGGTTGGGTAAAGTTAGGTTTTGGGTAAGGTTGGGTAAGGTTATGTTTTGGGTAAGGTTGGGTAAGGTTAGGTTTTGGGTAAGGTTGGGTAAGGTTAGGTTTTGGGTAAGGTTGGGTAAAGTTATGTTTTGGGTAAGGTTGGGTAAGGTTAGGTTTTGGGTAAGGTTGGGTAAGGTTATGTTTTGGGTAAGGTTGGGTAAGGTTAGGTTTTGGGTAAGGTTGGGTAAGGTTATGTTTTGGGTAAGGTTGGGTAAGGTTAGGTTTTTGGTAAGGTTGGGTAAAGTTAGGTTTTGGGTAAGGTTGGGTAAGGTTATGTTTTGGGTAAGGTTGGGTAAGGTTAGGTTTTGGGTAAGGTTGGGTAAGGTTAGGTTTTGGGTAAGGTTGGGTAAGGTTATGTTTTGGGTAAGGTTGGGTAAGGTTATGTTTTGGGTAAGGTTGGGTAAGGTTGGGTAAGGTTAGGTTTTGGGTAAGGTTGGGTAAGGTTGGGTAAGGTTGGGTAAGGTTATGTTTTGGGTAAGGTTGGGTAAGGTTGGGTAAGGTTAGGTTTTGGGTAAGGTTGGGTAAGGTTATGTTTTGGGTAAGGTTGGGTAAGGTTGGGTAAGGTTAGGTTTTGGGTAAGGTTGGGTAAGGTTAGGTTTTGGGTAAGGTTGGGTAAGGTTGGGTAAGGTTATGTTTTGGGTAAGGTTGGGTAAGGTTAGGTTTTGGGTAAGGTTGGGTAAGGTTATGTTTTGGGTAAGGTTGGGTAAGGTTAGGTTTTGGGTAAGGTTGGGTAAGGTTATGTTTTGGGTAAGGTTGGGTAAGGTTAGGTTTTGGGTAAGGTTGGGTAAGGTTAGGTTTTGGGTAAGGTTGGGTAAGGTTAGGTTTTGGGTAAGGTTGGGTAAGGTTGGGTAAGGTTGGGTAAGGTTAGGTTTTGGGTAAGGTTGGGTAAGGTTGGGTAAGGTTAGGTTTTGGGTAAGGTTGGGTAAGGTTATGTTTTGGGTAAGGTTGGGTAAGGTTGGGTAAGGTTAGGTTTTGGGTAAGGTTGGGTAAGGTTAGGTTTTGGGTAAGGTTGGGTAAGGTTGGGTAAGGTTATGTTTTGGGTAAGGTTGGGTAAGGTTAGGTTTTGGGTAAGGTTGGGTAAGGTTATGTTTTGGGTAAGGTTGGGTAAAGTTAGGTTTTGGGTAAGGTTGGGTAAGGTTAGGTTTTGGGTAAGGTTGGGTAAGGTTAGGTTTTGGGTAAGGTTGGGTAAGGTTAGGTTTTGGGTAAGGTTGGGTAAGGTTAGGTTTTGGGTAAGGTTGGGTAAGGTTATGTTTTGGGTAAGGTTGGGTAAGGTTGGGTAAGGTTAGGTTTTGGGTAAGGTTGGGTAAGGTTGGGTAAGGTTGGGTAAGGTTAGGTTTTGGGTAAGGTTGGGTAAGGTTATGTTTTGGGTAAGGTTGGGTAAGGTTATGTTTTGGGTAAGGTTGGGTAAGGTTAGGTTTTGGGTAAGGTTGGGTAAGGTTAGGTTTTGGGTAAGGTTGGGTAAGGTTATGTTTTGGGTAAGGTTGGGTAAGGTTAGGTTTTGGGTAAGGTTGGGTAAGGTTAGGTTTTGGGTAAGGTTGGGTAAGGTTAGGTTTTGGGTAAGGTTGGGTAAGGTTATGTTTTGGGTAAGGTTGGGTAAGGTTGGGTAAGGTTAGGTTTTGGGTAAGGTTGGGTAAGGTTGGGTAAGGTTAGGTTTTGGGTAAGGTTGGGTAAGGTTATGTTTTGGGTAAGGTTGGGTAAGGTTAGGTTTTGGGTAAGGTTGGGTAAGGTTAGGTTTTGGGTAAGGTTGGGTAAGGTTATGTTTTGGGTAAGGTTGGGTAAGGTTGGGTAAGGTTAGGTTTTGGGTAAGGTTGGGTAAGGTTGGGTAAGGTTGGGTAAGGTTAGGTTTTGGGTAAGGTTGGGTAAGGTTGGGTAAGGTTAGGTTTTGGGTAAGGTTGGGTAAGGTTAGGTTTTGGGTAAGGTTGGGTAAGGTTGGGTAAGGTTATGTTTTGGGTAAGGTTGGGTAAAGTTAGGTTTTGGGTAAGGTTGGGTAAGGTTAGGTTTTGGGTAAGGTTGGGTAAGGTTAGGTTTTGGGTAAGGTTGGGTAAGGTTAGGTTTTGGGTAAGGTTGGGTAAAGTTATGTTTTGGGTAAGGTTGGGTAAGGTTAGGTTTTGGGTAAGGTTGGGTAAGGTTATGTTTTGGGTAAGGTTGGGTAAGGTTAGGTTTTGGGTAAGGTTGGGTAAGGTTATGTTTTGGGTAAGGTTGGGTAAGGTTAGGTTTTTGGTAAGGTTGGGTAAAGTTAGGTTTTGGGTAAGGTTGGGTAAGGTTATGTTTTGGGTAAGGTTGGGTAAGGTTAGGTTTTGGGTAAGGTTGGGTAAGGTTAGGTTTTGGGTAAGGTTGGGTAAGGTTATGTTTTGGGTAAGGTTGGGTAAGGTTATGTTTTGGGTAAGGTTGGGTAAGGTTGGGTAAGGTTAGGTTTTGGGTAAGGTTGGGTAAGGTTGGGTAAGGTTGGGTAAGGTTATGTTTTGGGTAAGGTTGGGTAAGGTTGGGTAAGGTTAGGTTTTGGGTAAGGTTGGGTAAGGTTATGTTTTGGGTAAGGTTGGGTAAGGTTGGGTAAGGTTAGGTTTTGGGTAAGGTTGGGTAAGGTTAGGTTTTGGGTAAGGTTGGGTAAGGTTGGGTAAGGTTATGTTTTGGGTAAGGTTGGGTAAGGTTAGGTTTTGGGTAAGGTTGGGTAAGGTTATGTTTTGGGTAAGGTTGGGTAAGGTTAGGTTTTGGGTAAGGTTGGGTAAGGTTATGTTTTGGGTAAGGTTGGGTAAGGTTAGGTTTTGGGTAAGGTTGGGTAAGGTTAGGTTTTGGGTAAGGTTGGGTAAGGTTAGGTTTTGGGTAAGGTTGGGTAAGGTTGGGTAAGGTTGGGTAAGGTTAGGTTTTGGGTAAGGTTGGGTAAGGTTGGGTAAGGTTAGGTTTTGGGTAAGGTTGGGTAAGGTTATGTTTTGGGTAAGGTTGGGTAAGGTTGGGTAAGGTTAGGTTTTGGGTAAGGTTGGGTAAGGTTAGGTTTTGGGTAAGGTTGGGTAAGGTTGGGTAAGGTTATGTTTTGGGTAAGGTTGGGTAAGGTTAGGTTTTGGGTAAGGTTGGGTAAGGTTATGTTTTGGGTAAGGTTGGGTAAAGTTAGGTTTTGGGTAAGGTTGGGTAAGGTTATGTTTTGGGTAAGGTTGGGTAAGGTTAGGTTTTGGGTAAGGTTGGGTAAGGTTAGGTTTTGGGTAAGGTTGGGTAAGGTTAGGTTTTGGGTAAGGTTGGGTAAGGTTAGGTTTTGGGTAAGGTTGGGTAAGGTTATGTTTTGGGTAAGGTTGGGTAAGGTTGGGTAAGGTTAGGTTTTGGGTAAGGTTGGGTAAGGTTGGGTAAGGTTGGGTAAGGTTAGGTTTTGGGTAAGGTTGGGTAAGGTTATGTTTTGGGTAAGGTTGGGTAAGGTTATGTTTTGGGTAAGGTTGGGTAAGGTTAGGTTTTGGGTAAGGTTGGGTAAGGTTAGGTTTTGGGTAAGGTTGGGTAAGGTTATGTTTTGGGTAAGGTTGGGTAAGGTTAGGTTTTGGGTAAGGTTGGGTAAGGTTAGGTTTTGGGTAAGGTTGGGTAAGGTTAGGTTTTGGGTAAGGTTGGGTAAGGTTAGGTTTTGGGTAAGGTTGGGTAAGGTTGGGTAAGGTTAGGTTTTGGGTAAGGTTGGGTAAGGTTGGGTAAGGTTAGGTTTTGGGTAAGGTTGGGTAAGGTTATGTTTTGGGTAAGGTTGGGTAAGGTTAGGTTTTGGGTAAGGTTGGGTAAGGTTAGGTTTTGGGTAAGGTTGGGTAAGGTTATGTTTTGGGTAAGGTTGGGTAAGGTTGGGTAAGGTTAGGTTTTGGGTAAGGTTGGGTAAGGTTGGGTAAGGTTGGGTAAGGTTAGGTTTTGGGTAAGGTTGGGTAAGGTTGGGTAAGGTTAGGTTTTGGGTAAGGTTGGGTAAGGTTAGGTTTTGGGTAAGGTTGGGTAAGGTTATGTTTTGGGTAAGGTTGGGTAAGGTTGGGTAAGGTTAGGTTTTGGGTAAGGTTGGGTAAGGTTTGGTTAACATGCTGTTGATATGTTACTAATACTCTGTTGCAAGTTTACTAATCATCTACAAAGGACTAGTACTAATAAAATGTTACCATTATGGTAACATTTAAAGTAGTGCAGGGCTACATTCTGAACTAGCCATTGCATGTTTGTTTCTGCAGATGTAGTCTTTGTGTAGAGGGAGAAAGAGGCAGTGAAAGAGAGCTAAAGGAAATGTGTGTGTGCTTGGCATGTCTGATGATGTGTGTGTTTGTTAATCAGTTTATATCTGAGTCCTCTTTGAAGTCGCTCTGTCTGCTCTCTAAATGAGCTCACAGGAGACACTGCAGTTCAAGCAGAACACCCGAGACACGCCTTCTACACTCCTCTATTCATCATCTCTTTCCTCTCTTTATCTGTTAATTTATTACTCTCACTCAATCAAAAGATAGGATTGTTTACTCAGACACACACACACACACACACACACACACACACACACACACACACACACACACACACACACACTGTCACGATTGGCCCCTCCCAGTCCTGCATGCGCTCTTGTTTACTTTCCAGTCCTGTCCACATGCATTTGTTGTGTTTACCTCCCGGTCCTACCCCCTTGTTTTCTTGACTCCGCCCCTGATTTGTTCCACCTGTTTTCCACCTGTGTCTTGTGAACCATCGTTTTCCCTGTTGTATTTAAGCCCTGTGTTTTCCCCTGTGTGTTTGCTGGTCTTTGTGTGTATTGTATGCCCGTGCTGTATGGTTTATATCTGACTTGTTTGATGCTGTGTTTCTGTTTATCATGTCTGTACCACAATCTCTCTGTATTGACTCCCTGACCCTGGACTGTCTCGACCCTGATTATGGATTTGCCCTTAATAAATCTTGCTTTTCTCTGCACATGCGTCCGCCTCCTCATCGCTCCACACTGTTACACACATGACATCATAATACATGTATTATGTAGTATCCATTTGTTATAAAATGTCCTATATTAATTTCAGATATATTATGAATGGAACGCTATCTATTTACTAAAATGTCTACATTATGATGTATTTAAACCCAAGGCATTGAAAGAAACAGAAATAAGGTAGATATTTACAGAATCACTATTTATAGGGTACTTTCTGTTTGGAGTAGTCAATCCCAAATTTACCCCAAAATTTACACTTGTGAAAATAATTCTTACATTGTTAAAATGTTTTTAAAATATCTTTTTAAAATTTATTGTAATGCTGAAAGTTTTATTTATTTATTTATTTTAAATGCTCTATTTAAAAATTGCTTTCCCATATTTTCTTGTCACTGCTGCAACATGACTTTTAGTCTGTAGGTGAAGTCTTATGTTGGATTATATTGATTATATATTATATTATATGATTTCTCTGGGTCCAAGCTCATTTAAGATATAGACATAGATGAAAACAGTCCTGACGTCTGAAAAATCTAATTTCTGAATCCTCCATGCTAAAAACCACCTGGCTTTTTATCAGTGCACAGTAAAAATGCCAGCATCTGTGATGGTATGGGATGCATTAGAGCACATGGTATACATGTTTTGCACTGTTAAGGCGCCATTAATGCTGAACGATATATACAGATTTTGGAGCAGCACATGCTTCCATCCAGACGACGTCTTTTTCAGCAAGAAAATGCCAAACCACATTCCGCAGGTGTTACAACAACAAGTAAGGAAAAGAGTCTGGTTGTTGAGTAAAAGACACAGAATGCTAAACGGGCATGCCTACCATCCAGATTTCATGCATTTTGATACCAAAAACATAATAAAGGAAGTCCTGAAGTGTTAAGCAGGTAAAATCCTACATCAAGTACGAATAGAAAAACATCTACAGTGGCTGTCCTCCTTAGTTTGCAAACGCTTATAGAATGTTGTTTAAAGTAGAGGTGATGCAACACAGAGGTAAACACACCTCTGTCCCAACTTTTTGGAAAAAATTTTTGGCATCAAATTCGAAATGGCCTTTTATCAAAACAATACAATTTCTCAGGTTCCACTTTTGATACGTTATCTTTCTACTGATTTCAATGAAATAAATGGTTCCAGTGATCTGCACATCATTGCATTCTGCTTTTATTTACATTTTGCACATCATTCCAACTTTTTTGGGAACAGGGTTGTATGATATATATATATATATATATATATATATATATATATATATATATATATATATATATATATATATATAAATAGATCCAAACAGAACACTTGACAGCATGTAATAAATATATAATATAATATATAATAAATGTAAATAGAGCTCTCTGTTACACTTGAACTGACATTGCCTGACCTGCTGATGCTCTCCTGCTCGTCAGCCCGTGTGACTAGAATTACCACAGTGGAGCCATCAGCATCTGGCACCAATTATGAATTCTATCTCTCAATTTGTCAAAGAACCTATGAGACAGATCCACTTTACATTACTTTCTCCTGGGTTAACCAGAATATTTCTGAAACATGTTTAAGCTCTAAGCTTCTTTGTTGTATCTTGTTTTAAAATCTCATTAGCTTTGTCCTTGTCTCTTCATCCAGGGTCGACCAGAGGAGGGTGGGTTCCTCCCTTGAACTCAAGGTTTCTTCCTCCTACTCCAAGGGAGGTTTTACTTGCCACTGTTGCCTCTGGCTTGCTTGTGGGGGGCTTGGATCCAGATTCACTTTCTTACGACTATATATGGACTCTTTTTTTATTTTCTATTTTCTTTTTCCTTCTTCTATTGATCCTTCCATAAACTGCTTTTCTGCAAAGCTGCATAGAGACAACTCTAGTTGAAAATGTTGTTGTTGTTGTTGTTATCATGCCATTACTTTATTTGTTTATTTCACAGGGACAATACACATTCATCACCATCATTCTTTCATAATGTAAATGTGCTGTTTTTATCTAGAGGGCAAAATTTTATCTGCATATTGATCTAAAATTTAACCATGTTTATTATATCTGTGGAAATAACTGTTAATTTTAAAAGTGAACAACATAAACATCAATGTGCTATTTTGTCTTTGAACTCAACCTTGTTTATTTATTTATTATTTTGGGTTAACTTGGGTGATTTGTGTACGGTTGCTCACCTTGTATGAAATCTGAGATGTACCTCTTTGTTATTTCATGATGCATTTTGTGGTTTGTGTCCCAACCCACTAGGGAGATTAGTGAGGAGACAAAACCTCTCACTGTTTTGGTATATTTTACTGATGCCTGCTTGAATTCCAATGTAAGGAGTGCTTGAATTTCAAAATAAAAAGAGAAGAGATTTAATTGTGCGCAGCAACTGCAAAATTGTGCTATGAAAGTTGTTCAAATATATTGTTTGTTTTTCATCACTGCAACACTGATCTTTGTATTACTGACAGCACAGAAGACTGAAATATGCAAAACAAGGAGACCCCTATAAATATCAAAATAAAAACAAAATACAAACCTTTGGGTGCCCCTTGTCAAATTCCATGTTTTGTTGATTTTCTAAATAAAAAAGTTAAGTCTACAGTGCATGTGTAGCTCCAGGTTATGGCACATTTTATTGTATGTTTTCTAATATATTTAACTCAGCATATAAATAGAAATTGGGCACTAACATTAGCAGTTGCTGTCATATTTAAGTGTGTTCTCTGTAGAGGATGAATTTTTCAACTTTTTTGCATGTAATTTATTGCGTGTATAAATACATTTGGATAGTGATGTAGGTGTGTATTGGTGAGAGCATAGGTGCACCAGGTTTATACCACATTGTGGGGACTAAAATTTGTTCCTACATGTAGGGAACTTACATCCTTATGGAAAACACAAACTGGTCCCCACAATGTCAGTCATTGAATTTCAAAATGACATTACGGTTAAGGTTAAGGCTAGTAGTGGTTCTGGCTGGAAATCTACATAATGGCCCCACAGTTCACAGAAAAGGTTGCATGTGTGTGTGTGTGTGTGTGTGAGAGAGAGAGAGAGAGAGAGAGAGAGAGAGAGAGAGAGAGAGAGAGAGAGAGAGAGTGTGTGTATGTGCGCATGTTTTTTCTCTGATGTTTCCCTGAGGATGCTCCGTCAGCATTTCCCTGAAGAATGCTGACGGAGGCAGCTACAATTACACAAGCAGAGAAAGTACAGCATGATGACTCACACAAAACATGTTCAGAGATGGGACCACATGTCCCATATGTATTATACAGTACTGTGTAAAATTCAGAGACCACTATCTATTAAGTTAAGCTATACATTTTTATACATAAGTTATACATTCCCACAAACAGGGAAATTCCACCTTTGCATTTAACCCATCTGTGAAGTGAAACACCACACACACACACACACACACACACACACACACACACACACACACACACACACACACACACACAAGGGGGCAGTGAGCACACTTACCTGGAGTGGTGGGCAGCCCTATGCATGGCATCCAGGGAGCAATTGGGGGTTAGCTGTCTTGCTCAAGGACACCTCAGTCATGGACTGTCAGCACTGGGGATCAAACCAGCAACCTTCTGGCCACAGGGCCAGTTCCCTAACCTCCAGCCCATGACTGCCCCCCCAAAAGCCATTTCTTTAATTTCCAAAATTGTCTAAACAGACATAAAATACAAGTTAATCCACCTGCAAAAGGAGGGAGAAAGTCTAAAGAAAATAAGTGAGACACAGGAGTTTGTAAAACTGAAAAAGATTAAAAGTTATAGAGAAAATGGAACTACTAACCACCACCTGGAAGACCTGGTAGACACCAAAACTGCCCCATCAGATAAACAGCACTTAAAGCTTTCATCTTTGAGAGAGAGGAGATAATCGAGCTGCTTCAGATCTGAAAACAGGTGCTTCTGTCCATCTTTCTACTGGGAGAAGACAACTCAGCACTATGGGTCTGAAAGGATGTGCAGCTGGCAAGAAGAACCTCACTGAGAAAAGGAGATGGACACATCAAACAAAAAAGCTGAACAATGGACTGACCACCCCAGAGTCCAGACCTCATCAACATTGAATGTATTTGATTACTTCAGAAAATGATCAACCAACTTCTAAGACTGAAATTTGGAGGTGTGTCTGCAGATTCTTTGAGAAACTGAAAGTCCATAGTAATTACTCCCCCCCATATCTCTCTCATATGCCATTAACACTGATATAAAGCCAAGGATTTACTAATGCAACTGAAACTCATTCAGAAAATTGTATTCTAAAAGTAGAAATCAAAACATTAAAACTGACCCTTCAATCCAGTTAATTATATCAGGTTCTTAAAGTTGTACAAAACTGAATATTTTTAAAGATTTTTTAAGTCTTTGATGATAAAGATTTATTTAAAGCCTTTTCACCCATGTGAAAATAATTGTTCGTCTAAACCTGATAACTGGTTGTGCCGCCCTTGACAGTAACAACTGCTATTAAAAGTTTGCAATAACTTGCAATGAGTCTTTTACATCACTGTGGAGGAATTCTGGCCCACTCTTCTTTGCAGAATTGTTTTAATCTGGTTACACTGGATTGTTTTGAAGTATAAACTGCCCTATTAAGGTCTTTCCAAAGCATCTCAATGAAATTCAAGTCAGAACTTTGACTTGGCCACTCCAAAACCTTAATCCTTAATTTTGTTTCCTTTAAACCAGTCAGAGCTGGACTTGCTTGTGTCCTGCTGCATAAACCAAATGTGCTACAGCTTTAGGTCAAGAACTGATGGGTGGACATTCTCCTTCAGGATTTTTTGACAGACAGTAGAATTTATGGTTCTATGAATTACGACAAGTTGTCCAGGTCCTGCAGAAGCAAATCAGCCCTGGACAATCACACAACCGCCACCATGTTTGACTATTGGAATGATGTTCTTATGGTGGAATGTAGTGTTAGTTTTATGCCAGATGTAGCAGGACATACATCTTAGGGGACACCTAGATGATTTTTAACAAATGCGAGGCAGTTTGTGTTCTTGTGCCTTGTGAACCTGCCATGGGTGCCATTTTTGCTCAGTGTCTTATGTATTGTAGAATCATGTACAATGACCTTAACTTAGGCAAATGAGGCCTGCAGGTCTTTAGATGTTCATCTAGGTCATTTTGTGACCTCCTGGATGAGCTGTCAAAGTGCTCTTGCTACTCTTTTAGTAGGCTGGCCACACCTAGTAATGTTCACCACTGTTCTGTTTTTTCTGCATTTGTGGATAGTGGCTCTCACTGTGGTTTGCTGGAGTTCCAGAACCTTGTAACCATTTCCAGACTTGTAGACTGTGATTACTTTGTTTTGCCTCTAAATCTCTTAAGAACATGGCATTGTGTATTGCTTTTTGAGACCTTTAGCCTGCTTCACATTGTCAGACAGGTTCTATTTAAGTGATGTTTAGATTCAACAGGTCTGCCAGTTATCATGTCTTGGTGTGGCCAGTGAAATTGTACCCAATAGTTTTGAAGTTGGTTAACTGGTTGATTTAGTAGCTAAGGGGGCATTTTTCTGATCACTTGGGTTTCTGTTGTTGAATATCAAAAGTAATTTGATGATTTAAAACATTCACATGTAAAAGATATACAAAAATAGTGGGAGATACTTTTTCATGGCACAACATATTTCAATGTCTGTTACAGGTCTGTGTTTAATCAAGAAGAGACAAACATGCTGCCATGCACCAGTATTAGCTTAGTAGTAGCCTACTATTAGAAGCATCATACTAGAAGAAACTAGGGTTATCATTGAGGTAGCATTTTGACATATTAAGGCAAATCAGTATTGCTGTATTCTGGGAATGTTCACTGATTCTAATCATGATTGTTCACAAATTATTAAACCACAACAATGTAGCTTGTAAAATAAGACATTTACCATCAGACTGACTTTTGCTTGTATTGAAGAGAGAGCTGAAAGCAAGTCTGTTGATGCAGAGTTTTGTCAGTCATCCTTTAGCATCCTTTTCACTGATGGTCAGTTTCTGTGAGATAATACTTGTACAAAAGCAATCCTGTGGTTAGAAATTAACCTAGGATGAACAGGGAAGAGTGCAGCCTTGGAATAGCTTTGCACTCTTGGCATGCTCTCAAGCAGCATCAAGAGGAGCATCCTGAGATGGCTTATCCAGCATATTGCAAGAATTTCCATATAAGAATAAGCTTTTGTATCAAAACGTCTTTTAGATAATGAAAATAATGCATGCCTATACTTCGACTGGTACTGTATGTACAGTAGTCCTGTACATGCATATCTCCATCACTACATGCCTGTCAGCAGACATGATTGTGAAACAGCACACATTTACGAAAGACTTTGGGAATATGGCAGCTGATAAGGCAGAAATAAGGGAGCAAACCGTTCACTTTTTATCTCTGCAATAAGAGCTCCTATGACACTTCTGTAATGAGCTGCTATCTGTTTGCTCTGTGATAAAACCATTAGAGCTTCTGATCAAATTAGAGCCATTTTCATGGGTTTCATGGGCTCATATGCAAGATTTGGCATGCATTTTTTTTTCTAAAGGAATGTGTGTCACTCCCTCTTTGCCACATTTTAAAGGCAGTGTACCTGTGGCCTGAAAGCTGAAGTAGTGTGGATTGCCCTCAAAACGTGCACTGAAAAATACATGCACAGTCGAAAACAGTAAACCTTCTTGAGAAAAAAGGCTTACACCTCTGTAAAACAGAAAGAGATAGTAATAGCGGCTGCTCTGTTGGATGTTGCTTAATATCATGCATCGTAACTTTCAGTGTCAGATGAAGTCTCTGTGGGTTTGGGGGATAAATGTGGTCAGAGTTGTTCTAACCACACTGAATTCTTCCTGCTGCTCAGCAGAGTTAGCTAGGCCACAAAAGCCCTCAGTCTACAGGCTGTTTGTTTTTTGAGAGAGCATCTGATCATCCCTTTATCTGCCATTAGGACATTGGGAGACAAGAAAAAAATAGAAAACAGTCCAGCTGAAGAAATGTGTAAATGCAGCTGGTAATCTGTTTTAGCACACAGATCTCACACATAATTATCATGTGCAAATTTCTTGGCAGGCGGCACGGTGGCGTGGTGGGTAGCGCTGTCGCCTCACAGCAAGGAGGGCCTGGGTTCGATTCCCCGGCCGGGTGACCAGGGTCCTCTCTGTGTGGAGTTTGCATGTTCTCCCCGTGTCTGCGTGGGTTTCCTCCGGGTTCTCCGGTTTCCTCCCACAGTCCAAAGACATGCAGTCAGGCCAATTGGACATGCTAAACTGCCCCTAGGTGTGAGTGTGTGAGTGACTGTCTGTGTCTGTGTGTCTGCCCTGCGATGGACTGGCGACCTGTCCAGGGTGTATCCTGCCTTCCGCCCGAAGACTGCTGGGATAGGCTCCAGCTCCCCCCCGCGACCCTGACGGAGAAGCGGCTTAGAAAATGGATGGATGGAAATTTCTTGGCTTGCCCTTGGCTTGGATTTTCTGTAAAGCTGTTTCTTTGACAATGCCTGTGGGAAAAAGTGCTATATAAAATTTTGACTTGGCTAAATAAAACGAGGCTTCTCCTCCCACCAAAAAAAAAGTCACACTGAAAGATAGAGAGAGAGGAAACACCCAGAATGCATCATGTTGAACAATAGAGAAGAGGCACCTAGAGGGCATCACACTGAATGTTGGAGGGAGAACAAACACAAAGAAAGCATCATGTTGAATAATAGAGGGAGATAAGGCACCTAGAGGGTATTACACTAAACGTTAGAGGGAGAACAAACACCCAGAAAGCATCAGGTTGAATGGTGGAGGGAGAGGGAGAGTGGTAAAGGGCATCACAATGAACAATAGAAAGGAGAGGAAAGATGGTCACCCTTCCAACAATTGAGATCATCACATTGCATGGTAGACAGACAAAACAGTCAGTGAGCACCATGTTGTATCACAGACGAATTGCCCACCCAGAAGGCATCACACTGAGCAATAGAGGGAAAGGAAACAAGGCCAGCCTTTCCACTGATAGAGCATCACACCAAATGGTAGTGGAAGAGGATACAATTCCATCCTTCTAAACCAGTGAACATCACACTGAAGGAAAGAAGGAGAGGAAATAAAGCCATCCTTCTAAACCAGTGAACATCACACTGAAGGAAAGAAGGAGAGGAATAAAGCCATCCTTCTAAACCAATGAACATCACACTGAAGGAAAGAAGGAGAGGAAATAAAGCCATCCTTCTAAACCAATGAACATCACACTGAAGGAAAGAAGGAGAGGAAATAAAGCCATCCTTCTAAACCAATGAACATCACACTGAAGGAAAGAAGGAGAGGAAATAAAGCCATCCTTCTAAACCAGTGAACATCACACTGAAAGAAGGAGAGGAAATAAAGCCATCCTTCTAAACCAATGAACATCACACTGAAGGAAAGAAGGGGAGGAAATAAAGCCATCCTTCTAAACCAATGAACATCACACTGAAAGAAGGAGAGGAAATAAAGCCATCCTTCTAAACCAATGAACATCACACTGAAGGAAAGAAGGAGAGGAAATAAAGCCATCCTTCTAAACCAGTGAACATCACACTGAATGAAAGAAGGAAGCCATCCTTCTAAACCAATGAATAGCACACTGAATGAAAGAAGGGGAGGAAATAAAGCCATCCTTCTAAACCAATGAACATCACACTGAAGGAAAGAAGGGGAGGAAATAAAGCCATCCTTCTAAACCAGTGAACATCACACTGAATGAAAGAAGGAAGCCATCCTTCTAAACCAATGAATAGCACACTGAATGAAAGAAGGGGAGGAAATAAAGCCATCCTTCTAAACCAATGAACATCACACTGAAGGAAAGAAGGGGAGGAAATAAAGCCATCCTTCTAAACCAGTGAACATCACACTGAAGGAAAGAAGGGGAGGAAATAAAGCCATCCTTCTAAACCAGTGAACATCACACTGAAGGAAAGAAGGAGAGGAAATAAAGCCATCCTTCTAAACCAGTGAACATCACACTGAATGAAAGAAGGGGAGGAAATAAAACCATCCTTCTGACCCAGTGAACATCACACTGAAACACCAGAGGAAAAAGAAATAAGGTTATCTTTCCAACCCTGAGAGCATCACATTGAATGATACAGATAGAAAAAAAAGCCAGAGAGCAACATGTTGAATTACAGAGGGAGATAATACAACGGCAATCTTCTTTTCCACAGAGCATTATTTAAATGATAGAGGAAGAGGAAACCAGGCCATCAATCTCACTCAAAGAGCATCACATTGAATGATAACTAAAGAAAAAAATATGCTATCCTCTGCACCAAGTGAGCTTCATATGGAATGACAGAAAGCAAGGCCACCCTTCACAACCAGAAAGCATGACACTGAATGATAGCTGAAGAAAAAACAAGGCCACACTACTCATCCAGAAAGCATCACACTGAACAGTAGGGGAAAAAGGAAACCTGAGAGGGGCACACTGAATCACAGAGGCAGAGGAAACAAAGCCAGCCTTCCCACCCAGAAAGCAACATACTGAGTGATAGAGGAAGAAGAAACAAGGTTGTCCTTCTAACCCTGAGAGCATCACACTAAAGGAAAACAAAGCTATCTCCCCCATTATGAGAGCTTCACATGGAATGAGAGAAGTGAAGGAAAGCAACGCCACCCTTCTCACCCAGAGAGCATCACACTGAGTGATAGAAGGAGAGAAAGTGCAGCAATCCTTCCCAACCTGAAAGCATCTCACTGACTGATGGAGGGAGAGGGAACAAGACCATCCTTCCCATCTACAGAGCATCATACAATACAATAGAAGGAAAGGAAAACAATGATTGATTGATGTTTGTCTTGCAGGATGAGAGTCCTCAAATGCCTATTCGACCCAAATGGACAATATTCACCCTGACATTGTGTTTTAGGCTCAATCACTGCTGCCAGTGTGATGTCATTCCTTAAACATTTGCTTTCAGCAAAGTTCTGTTGTTCTGGTGTGGAAGCTGGACTGGTCTCACCCCAGGTTGGTTGACGGGATTGATAGTGTGTGTGCATGTGGTCTTTGCCACTCATCTGTTCCCTCTCACCTCCTTCACAAACTGTACCCTCCTGTACCCATGTGTAATGCTCTCTCCGTATTTCACCATTTCTCTCTGTCAACTCTCCTCATCCATGCATTTTTTCCTCACTAAAATATTTGGCTAGTATGAAATGGAGCCCTAAACCTTGTGGTCATCCTTAAAGCCTAAAAATAAATAAGTAAGTGTTTTCTGCCTAATTTTTATTTTTATTTTTTGTTTCTGCCTAATGTATATATGTTCATGCGCAGTGTCTTGCTCCTGTAACGCTGCAATTCCTATAGAGGAGCTATAAAGTTGCTATTTATAAAGTTCTATCCATCTGCCTGTGTGTCTAGTTTGATTTTAAATTGTTCTTTGATTCTTTCTCCTTTGACTGTTTGTGGTTCTACACAGGATCAATGTCTTTTATTTAGGTGTATCGAATGCTTTTCAAAGAGGTTCTGTGTAGAACCATATACAACACCATCAATCTAAAGAACCCAAGCAAAGAAGCCTTTAAGCATACAAATGGTTCTTGGTGTGTTCATAGTTCTAAGGACAATCTGCTGTGTTTACTAAAGAACCCTTGAAGAACCATCCTTTTTAGGAGTGTAGTATACCTCGAAATATACCTAGGAAATATATCTCACAGTTAAAGAGATTAAATCCAATAACAGTCAAATTTTGTTGCATGCACATTATTGCTTGTATGTTACCTGTTTTGGGACTTTATTACTGACTTATACCAACAAAATCTGTGCAATGTTTTTTGTTTTATTGAACAGCAACAAAATTTCAGCTTTAATATAAGCCAATGTTTTTGATGTATATGCACTTATTTTGTACTTTGATACTTGCTATCTTTACAACCTTTCCCTCAGTTAAGGGGCCTATTATTCACATCTGCAAGTTTAACTGTATCTCCTTTGAAGGAGATATTTCAGCTTTTTCTTTGTAGCCTATCTTGTACGCTACAGGCCTGCATACTTGGCTGTAATGGAAAAGAGCATGGTATCTGATCTCTACAGCTGAAAGCAGTGATGAAACAGGAGTTTAGTGACATGTGTGACTAATGCAGCAAATATACACCGGCACTACAGATATCACATGTAAGGACCTGGTGATTCTGAGAGAGGGGTCTGGAGGGGTCTTTTTTTTCGCTTATGCTTGTACTCCACTGAAACGATAAGCTATCTGGAATATGGTGTGTAAGATGACACTTGGAATGCATTTTATCACACATGCTGGGTCAGACAGCCAGTGCTATCTATTCAAATAACACCGTCCAACAGCACTGAATTTCCATTAACAATGCTCCATTATCATCAACATTGCTGGGTGGTAAAGCCTGTAAGGTGTTACTGACATTAAAATTAACAAACATTGTGGCTTTGCTTTGCATTTCATTATTCAGTCTTGAAAAACATTGAAAAAAATGCAGCATAATGTACCTGGAATGTTACAGAGAAACTGAATGCCTATCAAACTGGAAAAAAAAATGTTATAGACGCTGTTGCTAAAGAATCATCAAAATTTGCAGCACATTGCCTTCTTTTGAAATTCTATAAGTAATATTTAATGCTATGTTCACACAGCTGGTAAAAGTGGCATGCAACATTAGACTAAGCAGATCATCTCCTTAACTGACCCGTATGTGCAAAAGAACAATGTTTCATGTTGCCTCATGTGATTCATCTAGAAGTAAACAGTCACAACTGCCAACAAACAAGACAACAAAAGCACATGTTGAAAGAAAACAAAAGCACATGGCAGATAAACAAAAACACACAGCACTAGGAAACCAAGAAACAGGCAAACAGAAAGAGTGTACGGATGTTACACCTGGTTCTCCTACGTCTGCGTTCAGCCATTTATTCTGAAACATCTCTTCTACTTTTTGTACAGAATAATCACCACAAATGTTTATGAGGCCTCAATAATGCAAAGTTGGATTGATGTAAAAGTTGCATGAATTCCAATCTGGCTGTTCAGACTGAGTCACGTTGCCGCATATTGGATACATATCGGATTTCAGTACCACATGTGAAAGTGTCTCAATTTGCAACTGAAAATGGCAGATCCAGTGTGTTTCTTGCTGTTCACAGTGACACACAGAGAATGCATCTGTGGCACATATGAAGAAAAATGTCTCACGGCTTAGTCTTGCTCCACTATCTTGATGAAAATGTCCGATCTTAATGCCCATTCATGAAGTCCCTTGACTGATTCCCAGAGTAATGACATCAAAACGGGGGTGAAATCCATAGCCTTTAGCTTTATTCCCAAGGTAGTACATGTAGACTGAAGTAGACTGATTCTGGATAGATTTTGTGGTATCAGGCAGTGTGAGGATTGTGTAAAACGTATTGACAAAACATTAATAGTGTGTCCAATTGAAATCTGCTACCATTACTCGTTTTTAAAATGAGCATGACATGTACAGAAACATATCTTTCTACTGGGCTCCATTTTACTTCCTCCATTAGAAGCAATATGTCATATATTCATATAGTCATATTTTAACCAATCCTAGGATAACCAAACATAGAATTACTGATCACAGCCTTACCAACAATAGGTTAACCAAACACAGGCTAATCCGTCAAAGTTTAACTGATAACAAGTTAACTACTCAGGCTAATTAATCATTGGCTAACCAATTATTTAGTAACCAATGATGGGCTAATCATTGATAGATAAACCAATCAAATAACAACCAATAATGGACTAATCAATCATAGACTAATCAGTCTTGGGCTGACTAATCATAGGCTAACCAATTTTAACTAATCACAGTCTATCCAATCGTAGCTATGCAAATAGAATAATATACAATATATATATATTATACAATAGAATAATAGACTAGTGATAGTGATAGGCTAACTAATCATTGGATCATCACTCATCATCATCATCATATTCAACTGCTTAATCCAGCTAGGGTAGCAGTAGCAGCTGGGAGAGCAGAGAATCCCAGATAACCCTATCCCCCGCAACTCCCTCCAGCTCATTCTGGGAGACCCCAAACCACGCAGTCACATCTGTGATCTGAGGCAGTTTGATACTGTTTGATAAGCCGTGATAAGCAGACTTCCATATTTTCGGCTTCACTGGAGCAGAGTACAGTTATTCCAGCACATCCATTTTTTATCTCTTTCCAAAGATAATCTAAACTACTTCTGCAGTCTTCTGCCTGTGTTTTTTCTGCAAGTGTGGTGAGATTTAGAAATCAAATAGATCAGCATTAGCTGCAACTTCACCATCCGCAATCAAGCCCCTTCTAAAACTCGGACTGATTAGGAAGGAGGAGAAATGGGAAGTGCTTTCTTTCACTGATAATGCCCTAAAAATGTCATTCATGCTGTTAGCTGATGTTTCGCATTCTGATCTGGGGTCAGTAAAAGCAGGACAGTGAGGATCAGGCTGTCACTGTACTTAACGTGCTTTCATGTTTATGTGGTGTGGCATAATCTTAAAGTGGAATTCTGCTGATTTTTCAAAACTTCTGCAAAATTAAATGGTGATGTAAATAAAGCCATTTATTTTGAAGTTGGCTTTGGTGAGACATCCTGTGACATGCTCCTATAGCACTGCCCCCTTGGTCTGCTGCACACTGTAAGACCCTCCCCTGAATCTTCAGCCTTTTGCTTCGGCTCCTCATATAATCTCTCTTTATTTGCACCACAGAGCAGGTACATAAGCAATTCTAAAACATTTTTGGACTCATTTTCATACCTGCCAGTGGCCAGCTAATGTAATAATTACTGGATCATCTGCCCACGTGTAACATATTGTTCCTGTCTGATTCATCTAATCTCAATCTCTCTCTCTCTCTCTCTCTCTCTCTCTCTCTCTCTCTCTCTCTCTCATACGCACACACACACACACACACACACACACACACACACACACACACACACACACACACACACCTACACACACACACACACACACAGCTGTAAAGAAGCGGAGCTCATAAAGTGGCCAGTGAGTAGACGCATAAATTAGGTCGTTCTATTAAAGTGGCCAGTGAGTGGAAGTATACTGTAAGTGTTTGGTTCTAATAGACTGGCCAGAAAGTGGAAGTACAGGGTAGTTGTTTCTAATAATGTGTCTGGTGACTGGAAGTACAAAGTAGGTGTTTCTAATAAAGTGGCCAGTGAGAGGAAGTATAAGGTAGGTGTTTCTAATAAAGTGGTCAGTGAGTGGAAGTATACTGTAAGTGTTTGGTTCCAGAAAGTGGAAGTACAAGGTAGGTGCTTCTAATAAAGTTGCCAGTGAGTGGAAGTATAAGGTAGGTGTATGGTATCATTTTCCAAATGGTATGAATAGGAGAAAAACTGTCTAGAGGAATGTGAATAGGGAGAACATTATAGTACACTGTAAATAAGGAAAATGTTCTAGGACAATTTATAAGAGGAGGACATTCTGAGACTGTGTGTCCCACTTAAAGGACCATTGCCAAGTAGAATGTGTCCTTTGTAGTGTCTTTTGCAGCAGCGGTCCATTTAGGTACCTTCCTCTGCATCCAGTGCCAAATGATACCATCAGGGATTCATAACTGCAGCAGCATCATAATTCCTGATGCCCAGTAAGCAGTGAGGCTGAAGTTTGTGAGTTGAGGAAAGTAGATATTGAGGTAAACAAAAAAGTGAGGATAGAATAAAAAACCTAAAACATTTTCGGTTTTCTATGCTCCTAATCACAAAATCACAACTACAGTTACAATATCACATAAATTAGCTAACATTGTGATTGCTGTGTCTGCAAAGTTAACTAGTAACATTAGCCTGCGTTCACCAGTTTTATTTTAAGTAAGAGCTTTATTTTGGATTCAACTATAGCCTTGGCTCCCTTATTGTTCGTTGGCTGCACTAAAATACTAAAATAAGGTAAAAGTAATTTACCTTACTTAAATTATTGTGAATAGAAACTGATACACAGACAACTTTACACAGCAATGCTATAAAACATATGGTTGTCTAGACTTGTTTATAACATAATTTACAGCCTTATAAATGGTGGACTGCTTCTAATTTTCACAACAAATGGGCGCAAAATATAGTTCACAGCAAATTCTCCCATGGCCCCGCCAAACTGGCTTTACTCCTTTATTATACAAGCTTGCAACAAAGAGGCTCACGGGAACTGAGAGGGATATGTCGTTGCATCCTCAGCATTTAGCCAAAAAAGGATGCTAGATATGGATCACCAACCCAACATTTGCCTTTGTTGAGGTTTCTTGGAGAACACTGCCTTAATGTGTTCTGGGCTTTCAAGTCTAAAGACCAGTGCCGAGACTTTCAAAAGGGGGGGTAGTCAGCCTTGCAACCAGAAGGTTGCTGGTTTGATCCCCTGAGCTGACAGTACATGACAGAGGTGCCCTTGAGCAAGACACCTAACCCCCAACTGCCCCCAGGGCGCTGTGGATAGGGCTACCCACCACTCTGGGCAAGTGTGCTCACTGCCACTAGTGTACAGTGGGGCAAAAAAGTATTTAGTCAGCCATTTTTTTCCATTAATTTTTTTCCATTAACACTCTGTTTGGAGTTTGACTCTGAAACGCCTCTGTTTGCAGGACCATGTAGCTCTAACACTTCACCCTATTCTTCTATATAAACAGAAATCGGGATACCATTGGCATAACACACAAAACAGAGGGGCAGGGCTAAGTGGTCAGGGTTAGTAGTGAAATGGGATTGAGCCTAAATGTCCACGAATAAAATGTGATTGTAAAATGTAGGTCAATTTCTTAGCAAGGCTAAAGTAGGAAGGAATGGCCTAAAGCACATGACCTCATGCTCAGGTATTCAGGCAAAGCTCTTTTAAATAAGCTCAAAAAGAAGTACAGTGGAGCTGACCTGGGACAGCGGAGTCATCTTGAAGATCAGCAACGCAAGGTAGCACTCAAAGCTTTCTGTAGCACACCTGGCATCCTTCTGAAGTGCCATAAAAACTCCTTTTTCTGCTTTCTCTGTAGCTTTCTGTCAGATCCTTCGACATCTGAGTCACCTTGAATAAGCTTGAGTGCTTGTTCTGTTTGTGCTTGTGAAACATGGAGGAGCCTTGGCTGCTGTGTTTAAGCTGCTAGCTGAGTGATCAGCAAACCTCAAAGCTGCACTATGTAAGAGCGTTTGGAAAATTTGAAAGAAGTATTATTACTGGGTCAATGTGTGCTGGAGCGAGTTACCTTGTAAAGCCTGGAATGGTAAAAAAATAATGAAGAAATTATGTCGATAGTAGATAATTCACTCACATTGTAAATATGTGCCTACCATGGGTGTCATTACTGGAGAGGGAGACTGATAAATAATAGAACTAACTTGCAATCATCTGCATCTGCTTGGGAAGGGGTTCCAAAGCACAACCCATGTTACAAAATGTTCTTCTACATGTGATTCCACATTTCCAAGCAACTTCCATGTAGCAGCTTCAGCAGCATTTACATATCAGTGCTAAAAAACATTCCGTACTTCACAGTGGGACTAAGAATAAAATCACACAAATGTTGCCATGGTAATGCTGTCACTTATAAAAGTTATAAAATTTGAGGTGGAAAAAGGAAGATGCTCTTTATTGCTCTTAGAGAGTTTCTTATTTCAGTGATTCTTCACTGTTAGAAATAAAGGTTCTGTGCAGGTACATTTTTCGTTCATCAATGTACAAACAATGTAAATGTTTCCTCAAAGGTACAGCAGTGGTTTTAAGGTCTAATCGTGTGCCTTTTTCTAGGTGTAAAGTACATATTTGTACCTTTTCATAAACTTATGTTTTAAAACAGAACAATAAAATAAAAAGTCTGGAAATGAGATGGAGTGTGTGGAGTGAAAATACAACCTCATTTACAAAAAAGTTGGAATGCTGTGCAAAATATAAACAATTAATGCACTGATCATTTAAACCCTATATTTAATTGAAAATACTACAAAGACAACGAATCAAATGTCGAAACTGAGAAATGTTGTTGTTTTTTGAAAAATATATGCCCATTTTTAATTTGATGCCAACAACATGTTCCAAAAAAGGACAGGGTCATACCAATGTGTTTCATTATCTCTTCTTTTAATAACACTAAGATTTAGATCCCTTAGATCTAGTTTTAGGGATTTAAAGGGATTTAGGGGTTTAAGGGAACTGAGGAGACACTGCTGTGGTTTTGAAAGTGAAATGTTTTCTTATTCTTGTTTAATACAGAATTTCAGCTGCTCAACAGTTCGGGGGTCTCTTTTGCCATATTTTTAATTTCATAATGCGCCAAATCTTATCAGATGGTGACAGGTCTGCACTACAGGTGGGTCTGTTTAGCACCTGGACTCTTATAGTACAGAGCTGTGCTGTTGTAACATGTGCAGAATGTGGTTCTACATTGTCTTGCTGAAATAATCAAGGCCTTCCCTGAAAAAGACGTAGCCTGGATGGCAGCATATGTTGCTCAAACAGGTATATGCTTTTCAGCATTAAGGGTGCCTTTACAGATGTGCCAGTCATGCCTGCCATGTACACTAATGCAACCATATACCATCATGATTACTGGCTTTTGAACTGCGCACTGATAACAAGTTGAGCGGTCTTTAGGCTGGAGGACACAGTGTCCATGATTTCCAAAAATAATTTCAAATGTTGATTTGTCAAATTACAGGACACTTTTCCACTTCTCCTCAGTCCATTTTAAAGGAGCTTAGGCCTAGAAAAGGTGGCAGCATTTCTGGAAACTGTTTATGTTGTTTTTTTTTCTTTGCATTTTAGAGTTTTAACTTGCATCTTGCATCAACAAACTGTTTTCACAGAATGTGATCATTTCAATGGATTATGGTACAGTTATGTCCCTTGAGGGTACCACCCCAGTGTCTCTGTATCTAGCCCTGGTGATGCTATAATAGATGGAATTTTAGCGGAGAGGCATCACAGCATGACCTTAAGTGCAATAACATTTAACAGTATAAGATCTTCATGAAGCCATGCTGATTAGACTCCAGAGGATAAACTAAAACATATATTTGCCTTTCTAAGAGCACCTTCCACAGCTGTGGCTGTTTGACTCCCAATGCTAATTAGTGTACATACGTTAGACGTCCCATACATGTTAACTATATTAGCCTTGTAGCTCCAATGCAAAACTAAAGAAGTCTGGACACCGACCATGTCTTGGCTGATCAACTGTATTTATCATAAGTATCCAAACTGTGTACATTTGATCAAATTTAAACATCAACTGTACACCATAAGAGAGAGTGGGACGCAAATTAGTGTGGAATAAAATGTAACCTGGATATTTTATGTAGAAAAATTCCCGCTAGAATGCTTTATTTATGTTTTCATTTTCTTATAGCAATGTTATCTGTGCAAGTTGGCAGCAATAAGATTCACTCTAATGAAGACTTAAGAACCCTCAAAGTAAACAACAGAAAAATCCAAATTGTCCCACATATATTCAAATTGTTATTTTGAAGTCTTTTTGCACAGATTCATGTAATGAAATACATTTCACTCATATTGTACTGATGTTTCTTCTAATTTGTGGTCAAAATAAATTTGCCACATTAGACACACTCTCTTTTTGGCAAAAATATTTATTTTGATTGTCATGTTTTTATGTAATTACGTTGGAAAGATCAAAATAGAACTGCACTGAATTAATTGTGCTTTTTTCATTGTTTTACTAGACATTGTAGTGACTTTTACCACTAGCCCCTCAGTCCAGTACAACTGGCCCCACCTATGGAAACCTATAGTTGTAACATTTGCACACATGCCGCTTTCAGCAGAAATGTTCATAGATATTAAATGTTAGAAACAAAGTTTATGGTAGCTGAGGTGTGTAGATTTCTTGTGTTTAAAAATATGAATTGTACTTAAATAATTTAAAAGTTATTAAAGAAAAGCATTTTGAACAACCCCCACCCCCGCCACGGAGATCTGAAACTAGCATGGATAGAACAGAAGTGTGGGCATTTATCATGGTTTTATATGCAGTATATTCAAGACACCCCACCCCGGCAGCCCCCGGTTATTTACACTACCAGCACATTTGATAGATGTTGATTTATGGAACAATATTACAGAGCAGGCAAATTCACTACACACGCACTTTTAACAGCCAAAGCACACTCACACCTCCTAGCCATCTACATGCTAATGTGTATGAAAGAGTGAGACATAAGAAAAATGGAGAGCCCCAGTTTATGTGTGTGTGTTATGGATCAGTAAACAGCCATGAGTTCGTGGCCGCTCATCTCCGAGATGGCTGTACATAACCAAATATAGGAGAGGTTGTTTATGCATTTGCACCTGCTCTGGCATGTACTTTGCATATTTATATAACAAAATGCATGTTTTACATGCAGGGATGCTGTTATGAATTTTGTGCCCAATGAAAACTTCTTTCAAGAGCCCATTTCCTTACCTCATTTTATTAAAACCTGACAAATTTTTCATAACTACACCCCATTATTCCAAGAAGTTGGGAATATGAATATAAGCAGCATGACTGCATATCAAAATGCTATATCCAACTGGATGAAATGCTTCTCAAAGTGCTGCAAAACTATCTAATGAGCTGCATACAACACATTATTCAAACATCACTACATTTCCATGAACGCACTCATTTACTCGGCTATATCACTTTCATTAAATTCAGTTGTGGAATAATAAAGATTCTCTGTATTAAATTCGTACTTTACTCAGGACGAAAGATAAAATCATACACAAGCTACATTCCAAAGCAGTAGGACTGTCCTATGAAGACTCCTCCTTAGTAGCCTATTGGTCACACAAATGAAAAAGTCCTAACAAGGCTGTGTGGTGACATCACCAGAAAAGTCCCGCCTCTTGGAATTGTGGCATTGTGTTTGTCATTTTTACATTTTTTATTTAAACTGAGATGGTTATATGTGGTATGACAAGCTACATATACACAAATACGCAGTCATGGGTTGGAGGTCAGTGATCCAGCCTTGCAACCGGAAGGTCGCCGGTTGGATCCCCTGAGCTGACAGTACATGACAGAGGTGCCCTTGAGCAAGACACCTAACGCCCAACTGCTCCCTGGGTGCTGTGGATAGGGCTGCCCACCACTCTGGGCAAGTGTACTCACTGCCCCTAGTGTATGTCTTCACTAGTGTGTATGTGGTGTTTCACTGTATGGATGGGTTAGATTGGGGAGGTGAAATTTCCCCACTGTGGGACGAATAAGAGTCACTTAATTTATATGGACAAATGTTTTAATTAAATAATCATTTTATATTTTATATAGTAGCATAGACAAATTCAAGGGTGCAAGCAGCTTACATTTTGAAACGAGCTCTGCCCAACAGCTTTGTTTTCCATCATTTTTGTGGTGATGTTTTTTTTTTCCTTGCGTCATTCAAATGACCAAAGGCCTGAAAGGATACATCCGTTACAACTGTCACTTAGAACTTAGGCTGCATTTCTAGGCTGTATACCAAGAGTCTTTCACTTTGGAACAAACATCTATAATGATGTAGCGGCACAGAAATGCAGCCTACTTACAAGCACCACACCACTTGGAGGATGAAGGATTTGTTACACTGTTGATTTATTATACAAAAACTCTAAAATGCTTCAAACTTGATGTAGGCGATGGAGTTTTGTTCACACAGCTCTGTTGCATCATTTTCATTTTACAACTGCAGTTACTACAGCATAAGCTTACATTTTAGTAAAAGCCCCAGGATATCATTATAACCCATCTTTACTTCTGAAAAACTGGGTCACTGTTTCTTGCCATTCTTCTGTTTTCTATTTGTTTTCCTGACATTTCTGACAGGCTGTTTTTGTGGCATCTTAATTTGAGTTAAAACAACATCTCATTCAACAGTTACACTGGGTTAGGCTTACGGTTATAATGATGATGAAAGATGCATCACGGTTTGGATTGTCTAAAACTAGTCTTCAGTTACTGTTAAAAGAATTCAAGCAAGACTCTTTCAGAAGCCCTAAACATCAAATGCAAAATGTACAATCTTTGTGGGCTCCTGTCTCATCAGGGCCCCTGAAAATTGTTCTAATCTTCCACCCCTGTATGGTGCTGGTGTGCTTAATGTGTTTAACCCTCTGGGGTCTGAAGGCATTTTCTCTATCTTTTTACATCATTTCTTACATCAGAATGCTCAGAATAATCTCAGCTCTGTACGATGAGAAACCACTGCAGCAACCTTTTCAGATGATAAAGATATTTAATTATTAAGATAATTCTCATGTTTCTCCAATGTGGACTGAATGAAGAATGAAGGGCTTCCGGCATGATGGATCAGTGCTTACTGATTTCCTGAGTGTCCATTGGTCAGTTTCACACAAAAATGCAGGCGGATACACAATTCCACCAGTTCCACATGGTGAGAGGCAGATGATGTGTATCTCAGCCCCTCTTCATAGTCCTATAACTGTGAGTCACGTACAATCTCATGATAAGACGGAAAGGAAAGGACAGATCCAGGAAATGTTGGAACTGTATTTCTGTGTTGAATTAGTATAAAGACAGAGACACAAAAAGAAACATTGAATTTGCCAGCGGGTTTATGGAGGGTTAAATGTCCACTGTTTGGAAAGAAGTCTACATTTTTAGATGACTGTTTGATTTTTCTACCTTATAAAGAAATTAAGAACTACATTGGTCTCTTTTCTTTTGAAGAAAAAGGACAAGTTTGACAGTTTTGATATTCTTCACTTTCATTTTTGAAAAATGTCCAAAAAGGCAGTTTGACTTGTAGTATAATAATAAATAATAGTAAATAATTATATAAGTATTAATAATCAAAATGTGTGTCAATAACATCACCAATATCAGCAATAACTGTAATAAATAGGAAATAACAGTGATAATACTAATAAGTGTGCATACAGTAGCAACTGTCCATTCCATTTAAAGACCTTTTACTACTCCTACTGGTACAGTAAATATCTACCTCTCTAGAAATAGAAATCATAGCTTACCTAGTACAGTAGGAGCTCATATACTGCAATATTTTCATCAAAGTATCAACTGTGATACTTTCTTCAATTTACATTTTACAGTTGTTTCAGTTGTTGTAATTTAAATGTTTTACCGTTATTTAAGTTCTGGCCAGTAGGGGGATCTGTACATGTCTTGCTCAATTCCAGACTCTAATCTGGTTATGCTAATGAAGACAAGCATTGGCTCATGAGCTACTGAATACTTTTGTTTTATTAGTTCACTATTAAAACATCTGCATGAATAAAGGCAAGTCTCATGTAAATTCTACTTATATAAGGGTAATTGGGACATGTCCAGTGCAAATAAGCTACTAATGCTAGTGCACATGCATGTGTGTGCTTGTTTTCCCCACACACTTAAGTTGATTTGCCAATTCGTCAGTCATTTCCTGAAACAAAGGATGCAAATTACACCATATTGGTAAAAAATAGTGATAATAGTAACTATTTTATCATAAAATGTAAAATTATCATGTATTAACAAATATATGATTGTGTAATTACATTTAAACATGCAGGCAATAATAATATATCTGGAGATCTTGAAGGCTTAAATGTCACAATATGATACAAATACAAAACATGGCACAGATCATATAGATACTTGGATGACTCTCTCTGCATAACAGATTAGTTACAATGAAAGTAAAGAATAGAAGAAGAAGGATAGAGAATGGACAGAACATTCTTTTTCTCTTACGGCTACTGATTAGAACTGAATTGTGTCCAGTTCAAGGACTCGGTGTAAAATGTGGAATTGATTAATAGGCCTGTGTCTTACTTAATGTCATTTCATCAACAGTCAAACTGGGTTAGCTTGTGATTTATGATTAGATGAGAATGGAAATTTATATAAAGTAAATCATGGTGTCAGTTTCCATCTCATTGCAATGCCTTGTACCAAATCCAGACGCCGCCTCCCGCCTGTGTAATGCATCTATAACTATCCCTCCTTCACCTTTCCCAAAATTGCTTTTGGCTAATTGGGAAATTTAACGGCTTGCGTCATGTGTTTCTGGAGGTGAGCTTTAATGAATCGCTCTGCCCTTGGCCAGCTCAGACACAGTGACAGAGCAGAATGCCCTCCATTCATGTTCAATTTAAAAAAGAAAGCAGCACAAACTTGGCACAATCATGGTCAGTCATGCATCAAATGCCTAGACGTCAAGTTAAATCTGACCGGCATGTACCCACTTAAACATGAGCAATTCACTTTGGGACAGCAGGGACAGAAGACTTGCAGCAGTTACACTGCTAGCAAGAACATTTGAGCATGAATCTGGTTTCATGTGATTGACAATCAAATTTTTCTAAGTGCATATATATTCATTACATTGCTATTTTATCATACACAACTACCATCTACAGTCCTGTGTAATTCAGAGACCACCCTTCATTTATTTCATAACTAGTAAGTACAAGTCATCCATTTCTCAGGAGACATCTCTGAAGAGACTGGATATAAAATAATCCACTTGCATAAGGACGCAGAAATCAAAGGGCAATAAGAGAAAAACCAGGAGTTTCCAAAACTGGACTGTTAGGCGATAATACCCCTAGATGGAGAATTTCAGTTTTACATAGGCTTCGTGATTAAGGTCTGTGTGGGTGAGCCGACACTTACTAATGTGATGACTCAAAATAGGTGCAAGACGTGAGTATCTGACATAAACAAACAAAACACTCAATAAAATAAAAGAAAACTTGTACACTAAGCTCCTGTACACTAAACTCTTGTACACTAAGCTCTGCTCCAGCCTACACCAAACCCCAACATATACCTGGTTGCGACCGATGACAGCCTTACCGGTAAGTATATATGATTTGTTTCTTTCACATAACAGCAGTGTCATTTAGTATCACTGTGATGACCATCTGCATTGAGGGGGGCTGTAGTGGAAAATGAAGTAGCTGCTACCAAAAGAGAGTAGAATCGAGAATCCAGTAAACCGCACCATGTATTCAAATATTTAACTTGAACCTTGCAGCAGTGGTCCCCAACCTTTTTATCACTGCGGACCGGTCAAGGCTTCACAATTGTACTGCGGACCAAGGGGGTGGGGGGTTACGTATATTGTTTATATTGCGAATATAATAAACGTGATAATAAATAATAATATAATAATAAATTTAATAATAAACATTATAAAAAATACACATGGAGAAAATAAATAAAGAACAAGAACCAGCAATTCCGCATTTCTTTCTTTATTATTTAAATATACATACACAACACAAATTTTTTTATTATTAAACACTCCATGAATGTTATTTTTCAACAGCTGCGCCACAATACAGATGCCACAAAAATGAATATAAAGTGCATGAAAATTTTAACTAACCATAACGCTAAATCAATGGGAGCCCTGAGCTTGTTTTGCTGCAACGAGATGGTCCCATCTGGGGGTAATTAGAGACAATGACACCCGAAGTGTGTTGCTTATGTCCAGTCTACTCCGTTGTCTTGTTTTGGTTGCTGTCACTGCTGAAAACCCCGCTTCACACAGATAGGTTGTCGGAAATGGCAACAGGTTTTTCAGTGCTGTGGTGGCGATCTCCGGGTATTCTGCCATGACTTTAATCCAGAACATCGGCAGAGTTGTTGTTTCAAAAGTACTTTTAAAGCCGCCGCCGTTTGCGATCTCCAGCAGTTGATCTTCTTGCATAGACGTGCTGGATTCACCTGGTTTGTTGATAAATGGGTCATGGATCCATCCCTTGCCAGTTCGTGGGTCCTTTTTGGTTGGGAAGTAGCGCTCGAATTCTTTTAAAAGCAAAGAGAGGTGATTGTGCACCAGCTGTGAGAATGAAGGCTCAGGCTCAGTCTCACAAAAAATCCCGGGTGCTTGGTCTCCAAGTGGCAAAGCAATTTTGAAGGCTTCATTGCTTCATTAGAGAGCCGTTCGCAGAATATTATGCAGAGCGGGCTTGGTCTGAGGGAATCACCTGTCGCGACAAATCCATATTTCAAGTAGAACGCCTGGTATTGTCTGTTAAAAGCGTTCCTTTTCTTGGAAGTTGTAGGCTCTTCTGTTTCTTCACAGGGCCTTTTCCCCTTCAAAAAGAAACTTTCCAAAGACGTCTGTTTTTTACTCATTTTGCTAGCTTGTGGGTTAAATTTTTGGCGCTCAAGTGACGGAGATGTAACCGAGAGATTCTGGTCATTTTTCAAAATAGAAGATTGTTCAGACTCAGCTAATAAATACAACGGAAATAATTAATTATTTCTTGGGCGGCCCGGTACCAACTGATCCACAGACCGGTCCTGCTCCGCGGCCGTGGGGTTGGGGACCACTGCCTTACAGCATAACACTGGTTGGTAGTGGTTGGTTAGTGTAGTGGGTAGCACATCTGCCTTCTACGCTGTAGACTGGGGTTCAGTGCCCGACCTGGGTAACCACCCCGCACTATACCAATAAGAGTCCTTGGGCAAGACTCCTAACACCACCTTCACCTTCCTGTGTAAAAATGATCAACCTGTAAGTCGCTCTGGATAAGAGCATCAGCCAAATGCTGTAAAATGTAAAAAATAACATTGACAGAATTATGTGATAAACGTCATTACAGACTTTATTCAGCAAAATATCAGCGTCATGCTACCAGTAATCATCATGACAGATGCTATAATGTTTATTCATGACAGCATATGTCTATTACTGAGCTTCCAATCCAAACATCAAACATTATAACATCTGTCATTCCAGTTATTGGTAAAGGTCACTTGACATGATTATATTACTGGACATAATCTGCTGTTATGTGCCTGCGATGCGCATATGCTTTGTTTTTTTTTCTCACTTTGTCCCTTTCTTCCCTTTAAGTCAATCACACTACTGGACAGGTGTGCAATGGACCAATGAGGACTTCGCTGATGCTTGGCTGCGCTCTTCTGTCCAACAATCAGAATCACTTCTGTCTGTGGTGGGGCAGCTCTTGGCAAATAATAGAATCCACCTTAGAGAAGTCATAGGTGGGAGCATTTAGCGGGTCTGACAATCCTTCTTCCATCACATGTCACATGCTACCTCCTTTCTAGCTACATCTGCAGGGAATGTAACATCTGCATTGACAACTCATGGAAGAATATGATTCCTTCCATGATATGTTCATGGCAAGGTTTTGTCAATGTTATGTAGCAAGGCTGAAGTTACCAGTTTTTCCAGCCAAGTATCATTTAGAACATATTGAAGAATGCAGAATGGATAAATCCTTAATCAGTCTCATTATTAACAGCCCAACCAGCCTTAATCATGGCAGGCACAGGCACATACTCAGCATGATTGGCAAAAGTTAATTTCAGGATCATATACCACATGCCAGTTATAGATGATTGGATGCTGCTGCAATAATTTCTTATAAACCACTACTGCCTATGAAAGATGCAAACAAAAGCACTAGAAGGAAAAGCATTTTTCCCAAAAGGCCCAATAAACTTAAATACTCAGAAAAAAGTTGTATTGTGAAAATCCCCAGCCTACAGAAATGCAGGCTGCTTTCATTCTTCCAAAGTAAAAATGTAACCATTGAAAACAAATCATGGAGCAGGAACATACAGTACAGACACAACCTCAGCTTCCAGCAGACAAAAAACAAACAAAGGCTGGCCTTTTCCCATCTCTCTGAGTGCTGACCTCCTCCATCTTTTTGGTTTACTGAAACTGGCTCAAACGAATCTTGTAGCCCTGACCGTCACATGGGTCTGAGGTTGACGCAAGCTTAAGGACAATCAACTTTTTTGTTCTATATCTTGTTTTTTGGAATTGGTTTTTGGTTTGTAGGGGACAGAAGGTGAATGGAGGGCCAAAAGATTATTGTGGCCCTAGGGGAATGTAAAAAAAAAAAAAAAGAATAGAAAAGAGTGGCATTCACACAGCGGGATATCAAGGGTACTCAAACTAGAGAGCACGATTAGTCATTACAAGCCAAAAAACAGAGGATAGGAGAGAGAGCGGGAGAGAGAGAAAAGTTCAAAGACTAGAGCAATGATGATAAAAAGTCAGAAACACTTAGGGCCCCCTGGGGCAAGTGTGGACCACCTTGCAGTAAAAGCACTTTCAGGAAAAAAACATAAAGGGAAAAAGGACATACAGAGAAAAGTATCACAACACTACAAAAACAGAACATTAACTAGTTTAGCACTGAACAGAAGGTTAACATAATTGTTGCCAAATGAGCTAAATCAGAAATTTCACTGAGTTATGGAATTATTAACCGTCAGTCTTTCGGCTTTATTTACATTAAGGTTAATCTCAATTTATCAAGAGTTTTAACTCATATAGTCATATAGTTTTCTTCAAGCCGTTCAATAAGATCACCCCTCCTTTTACAAAAACATTGGATTATGATTTTTACAACTTTATTTACATCCATTACATTCCAAAAGTCCTACTGTTTTGTGCTTATTAAAACAATAAGCCCGTAAAATCAGTGTAATGCATGTCCTCAAGCGGCTCACTGGTTTAATATGGCATGAACATAAACTACACACATGTTAAAAAATCCTACACATATGTAAATAAATAAGTTGTAACTTATTTGTAACTTATCTAACAAGAAATGTAGTTAATTTCAGCTGTGCTAAAAAAAAAATCTACCTTGGGGACCTGTAAAAATGAAATCCATCTAGAGCATATTTCTTTTCTATCCATTTCTAAAGCCAAACAAAAGCTAAAATGAGCTATTTTGATGCATTGTCCTCAAAGGTAAAATATAAATGATCCATAAAGATTTTTCAAATGCACCATAGCAGCACACTTTAGCTCATGTTTAGGTTTTAAGTTTGCTGTGTATTTTGCAGTCTGATTTTAACTCAGTAATGTGGTGTTCATCGGGTAAAAGTTTTTTCTGTGATTTTTATGTGTATCTGAATGGAGAATTCTGGTTGATATATACACCATGTTACTTCGATCAGTAGGGTTATGACCGCACTGCTGTCAGCAATATGCTTTAGCCTGATGTAATGACACTGTGGGACATGTGTTTGGAAATCGTATCTAAACTCAAAAATATATTTCAGTCTGCGTTACTGCTCGGTAGGATGAAAGCTAATGAAATACACCTTTAATATAATTTTAAAAAACTGTTTGGAAAGAACATCTGTTGGAAAAGTGAAATGAAATGGTCAATGAACTCTACTCAGATAAATCTTTGGAGATGAAACACATGTGATGACTCAGGTGAAAGATAAAGAAAATTAGAGATCAGAATGTGACCATCAAATAAAATGTTCTGCTAAAAAGTGTTCTGATTCAAGTTATTTTGTCTGGCTGATGAGTCTATTTGCTTGAACAGTGTTTCACTTTGTCTACATATATATATATATATTTTTATTTAAACATTTTTTTCAGTAGTCAGTGCATCTGTTGCCTTTGCAATGTCTTTGCCTTTTTTTACAGCTTCTGTTTTCTGAGGAGACTTGTGTTCAGTTCAGTTTCGAACACATTGTAGATGTTCTAATGCACTTATCACACTTTAAAAAACAAAAACAGCAAAATAGCACCTCTTTTTAAAATAAGAAAATAGGGGCAAGTACAAATAAAATAAATCTCATGATGAATTAAGATGCAAAAGAATCATTTAATTCCACAATCATGGATTTGTGATCTACTCTTACAAAACATTTGTGATGTACAAACACCCATCGATTCTTAAAGGTAACATATTCTCAAGCATCGTCTATCATCTAAGCATCATCTAAGCATCATTATATTAGAATGAAAATCTTGAGAGGGTTCTTCCTTATGAAACTGGCTGTGGGCTGCTTTTAGTGATCAATGTGTAAATTCTCCACATTAACTTTTCAAGAAAATAGAACAAACGATTATCTTTCTACAGTTAAAAAAAGCTGCAAAAGGAGAAATATTACATAACCAGCAATAATTAAGTCATCCATGCTAAAGGCCCACATCCTGTCAGATGGCAGAGCATCGTGAACTAGGGTAGTGCACCATCCAACCCCTCCTCCCGCCCCCAACACACACATGCACACACAAAGGAATACAATTTTTTGGACCTTCCTGACAAATGAGGTGTATACATGAGTCACTTCCTTTCACCCTGCCAGAAATCATCACTATGGGTTACCTAAATAGCCGACTTGCGTCAGTCCACCTAGACCATGTTTCTCATTCACTGTGATATTTTAACATGTGCTACAGCACTGCTGCTCTTGACTTACTATCTTCTGAATTACACCAAAGACAAACATATATTATCTTTAGAAAAATGTTATGTAATAACCTATTAACAAAACATGTACTTTGACCATGGGTTTAAACTTATATGAACTATATGACTGTATCTTACACTAGGAGTTTTATTAGAGTAATTTTAAACTATTGTTGTGCCTGTACACAAGGTGAATTCAAAGCTTCCCCATGTGTCAGAAACATAAGGGGACAAAATAATATTAAGCTTAGTTATGATGGCTTAATTCACAGTCTTTTCTTCGTTCATGTACAGCAGGGCTACTGACTAATCACCAGCCTTTTTCGGTAAACTGTTAGAGGACAGAATAACAGGATGTGGTTCTAGTTTGAGGTTAAGAGACCAGAAGGCCAGGCCTATTCCACACCCACTCTGGGCTGGCTGAGAGATGGGCAGATGGTGGGCTGAGGATGGCCTGTGTGAAGGTGAAAGAAGTGAGCAGCAGCCATCTGTTTACATTAGAGTGCTCTTCACGAGTTGATGTCAGAAATGAATCTAGCACTCTTAGGAGGTGAATATCCAGAGCTGTCCAGTCCAGCAAATAAAACACGTGTCAAACTGTAAATCAAAGCTTGAAGACCACTGAGTACTCAGAACACCTGTATTGAACTCAGAAACACTGCGGAATGGACAAACAATTTCAACTATTTTACAATAGTTTTCAATTGGGAAATGTAATTATAACAAGTATTGGAACACATTGCATGTTGGATATTAAAGAACAAACTACCAGTTATGTATATTAGTGCTTAATGCAATGCAATGACTACTCAAAATTATTTTGTCACATGTTATGTTATCTTATATATTAACCTTGCAAAGTATCATCTAGTCCTTGTAAGTACAGTACACTGTAAACTTGAATGACCTAAGTAAGGTTGCTCAAGTTGATGCTTATTAACTCTACTTACAAAATCAGGTCCCTTGTTTTGTGACTCCGCCCCTGATTGTTTCCACCTGTCCCTCATCATCCCTGTTGTATTTAAGCCCTGCATTTGCCCCTTGTCTTTGCTGGTCTTTGTTGTTTGTTGTATGTTGTTTTTCTTCCAGCCCTGTTGTTTGTGTACCTGTTTATTTACATTATGTCTGTCCCTCCTGCTCTACATATTGGTCACTTGAACCTGGACTGTCTTGACCCTGATTTTGGATTTGCCCATAATAAATCTCGCTTGTCTCCGCACATGCGCCCGCCTCAACATCGCTCCCCATCGTTACAGTACTACTAGATTTGTTCAATTATCATGTTTTCCAGTGCACATTAGTGAATAATTACATCACTACAAAATAAATTAAATAATGCAGCAATTCACACTAAAGATTGCTATAAAAACTGCACTCATTTCAGCATAAATTACTATGCACTTTTACACCCATAAACACTAGACATTTATCCATGTGCTGTGCTGTAAAATAAATGCTAATACATTGGAAAGTGATGATTTATTAGGCTTGGATTTACAGTGTGTAGTGCACGCTAGTTCTCTATGATACTATACCATACACATTCAATTTACCTTCTGTATAAACAGAGGATTCTGCACTTCTGACTTTTCTGCTTGTTTTGATATCAAGAAATTGCAAAGATTATGTGAACAACAGTGACTGTTCATCAATTCTGAATCATAATAAAATCTCACTCTTTCACAAATACCAATGTGACGTAGATTAAAAGTTTAGAATCTCCACTTTCCACAAAATTTCTCTATTGTTTCAAGTCAGAAACACAAATGTAACAAAATGTAACAACATTTTATGATCTCTGACAGTAAGTGTAACTTCTAAAAGTGAAAAAAGGGTTATTTGTTCATGAACTGAATCCTTGTTTATTTCTTTACTTTGCTCTGGGGTAATTTCTGTACTGAGGGGCACCTCTCATGAACTCTCAGATGCTTTTCGTGTTTTTTATCTCAATCAAGTGGGGAAATACAAGATGAAATCTCTCACTGTTTTCTGTTTCTTGTAAAATGTTCCTCTTTATGACAACAATTGCCAAAAAAGAAAAGATAACTGATTTCATGTGAAATAATGCTGGGTTGAAAAACATCTGTGTCATAGAACCAAACATTTGTGTCATAACCATAACCCAGTACTTGGTATCTATATAACAGAACTCACATTCACTAAATAGAAATGTTACATTTATAATAAAAACTCTGGCAGCCACAAGCAGATATATTGTACAAAACAGCATTGTTGTACACGATAAAACAGCATTTTTCTATAAATTCAGTGACTTTACTTTAAAATACTGTTATATATTGTATATAGCTTTAATATAAACAAATATGGCAGCAATGTTCATCCCAATATGCAAAATTGTTTATTTAAAGTGCAATAAAGACACTACCACTGACTGAAGTATTGATTTTTACTGTGAAAGTAATTAAAGTTTTTTTTTTTAACCTTTTACATTATTACTACTAAAGACACAGTAATGTCATGTATGAGACAGTATTTAGCATTGGAAATTATGGTAAAACAGTGGCAGCTGTGGTCAGGAATAGAGTTTTTCAGACAGTATAGATACTGTATATATACCACAGCTGCGAGAGATGCATTGTTTAGAAAACACTGGTATACACTATATAACTGTAGGTTTCCATAAATACACTTTACTGTGAAAATACTGTGATTGCAAAAAAACACCTTGGCATATGAAACTAAAAATACTATAATCCAGTACATCACACTTCTATAAAGTGTTTTTTTTGTGAATAAATGGACATTAGCAACCAAAAAATGACAACCTTTAAGCTGAACAGCTCTGAAAATTGAAGTGTAATTAGAACAAATGAAAGTGGTTAATGTTTGTTTAACACATACCAGTGTTTCAACAACACTTTTAAAGTTAGTGTTTTAATTCAGCAAAATGTTTGATTTAGAATAGAATAGAATGCCTTTATTGTCACTATACACAGTACAATGAGATTAAGAGCAACTCCATCTCAGTGCAAACACACAATGTAAACAAATGACACGGAATAGAATGGGGAGGGGTTGTGCACAGTTCTATGCATTTTGTATATATATGTATATGAAATAAATATAAATATAGAAACAAAATAAAAAAACTATGTTTTTTACAAGATATAAATATGGAGATATTTACAGCTGTATTGTATGTACACTAAATATTGCACATTGCTAAGTATTGCACATATTCCAGTATAATGTACATACATGTACAGTATGATTGCACATTTCCATATGCAGAGTATTGCACAGTAGCTGGTAATGGAGTCTGGGAATAGACTGGTATGTAGGTGGTGATGGAAGTCTGGGGATAGACTATCAGTGCATCTGTGAGTACCAATTATTGTGAATAATTAGTGTGTAATTGTGAATACCAATTGTGACTATAAAAATCCCAGAACTGGTTTGTATTGCTATTTACAGTGATTTGATGTTTTGGAAATTGCATTTTGGCTCTGCTGCTATTTCATCAAATTTCACAGGCATTTTTGCACTAAGCTAAACTGGCTCAGCATTGTTGACTTATATGAACAATCCAACAAAGCTGGGTCATTAAAGTAAAGCCAAATGTGACTACTTTGACTAAGTAGTGGGTTTGTTTTAACCCTGTCTTTGGGTTTCAGTTTGGTATTTTTGTTAGCTTGTTTTCAATTTTAGTTCGTTCTTATTTTGTACATTTTATATTATTATCTTCTGCTTAATGAAATCAACATACAATCATCAAAGTATTATTCAATAGCACTCAAAAGCCCCTTATGCAGAGCTATGTACCATACACTGAGAAAAGAGATCATATAAAGTCTATTCGAACCAAGTTGGCTAGTTTAGCTAGGTTAGCTATGTATTTTAGTTGGCTAACATTCAGCTATAAATGTTGACAAATGACAAATAAAGGCTTACAGCTGGCAGAGACCCTCCAGTAAGACAGGGAAAACATTATAGTTAGGGTTAGCAAGATGAGTTAAGCTTATCAGTCTCACATTACAAATAGAAAAAAAAAAGATGCTGTTTAATCAACTCAGTCCTAACCAGCACTGTTATGATTTGAAAATGAACCCCTTGCTTGGGTTATTATAGTGCTATGGTCACTAACCCAAGTGGGCTCTCCAAAATGTACCTAAAACCTCCCCTTTACTGTGGAGATAATTCAACACAATGACCCAACTGGCTCAACCCCATGTTTGGCTACAATAAACAACCCAGCAAGTCTTAGAGTGATGGACAAGCCTCAAGCAAACGTCATGGTTTGCTAAGAATTTGCCAGGATGCACTTTATAAAAATGGATTTGTGATCTCATGGACAGGCATTCATCTGTACCACAGTGTGGGAAGTACAAACATATGGAGAATAAAGGAACTATTAATGCAAATCCAATCAACTCATTTCAGTGATGTGGACATAAATGGCTGCCAATGGAATTTTTTTTAATTTGTGTTCTGAGGCAGAGAGTAGCAGCACCGATCTGAAGTTTAATGAAACATTTAATTACTTAGATGTCTCAGAAGCCACTATAAAACACTTCACCTCGCATCAGGACAATAGCAGTGATTATAAGGAGCCATCTGTCCTTGTTGACTGATAATAGCCCTGTTGCTCTTAATGTAAAAGGCTTGCTGGTTTGACCATTACTTTTGACCAATACTGCCTTTTTTATTTCTTTATTTATTTATTTAGAAAATGGATGGATGGATGGATGGATTTATTTTTTTTATTAAATCAACCATTGGAAGTTTTTTGCTTTCATTTTGTTATATTATTCTAATGTAATGACTTGTGCAATGATACACGATAAATTACATTCTGTGCTAACATGTTTGAACCTGAACTTTTTTTCTGTTAAATTGGATGTAAAACATAACAGAACCATGACTTTATAAAAAAATATTTTTTATATATATATATATATATATATATATTTTTATAATAAAAATTATTATTGCTGGGGGCCAGTACCCAAGGGCCACTGGTTGAGGCACCTTGGCCCCTGGCAGACTACTAAACTTGAGGCATCTCCATTAATGGAGACGGTCCATAAATCTAACCTGCAGAATATCAAAAAGCCCTTGAATATGTACAAATAACAAACAAATAAGGAAAAAGATATTAAGATATTATTAGGATTTTTGGAACTTTATTGGATTTTTTGGGATGCTGGCATTTACATTTTCATCAATGTTTTTAATATAGACACAATTGGAATCTGCCCATAAATATGGCTAATTAAAATGTTTTGTTGGCTGAAATGGATAAGAATTCTGCATCATTGTTAAAGACTGGAGGGCCTTTAAGGATTTTTGGGCACTGAGGCCTTGCAAGTCTGTTCTAAAAGTTAAATCTGTCTAAATGTTTTGAATCTGCACTTTCAACACAAACTTGTTTTAACAAACTATGAGTAAAAAATAATTCATAGAGAAATGACACCATTCTTTTGTTACTGGCAGATTGTATAAAGGGCCAAGATAATTAGAACAGAGTAGTTCCTGTATAGATACCAATCATACAGCAGCTTCTTTCAATCATTTATTTCATTAAACCAACTTGAAATCTCTCTAAAACTGAATTCTTAATTAATTTTTGCTAAGCTTACCTGAAATCTTTTTTCTCATTGTGAGTAACTCATGGTGCAGCCTACCTACCCTTATCTGATTAACGTATACATTTTACATTTGAAGAAAGTGAACTAGAACCCAAATTAGAACCCAAATTTTCTGCGTGACTCACAGATCACAGCATGTTAATATCTCTGCACCTTATTCTCACTACCTCATGTCCAGAATGAGTGCTGTGTCAGTGCTGCACTGGAATGACAATAAAAGCCTCTTGCCTTGACTTGACTGTTCTGCCCGGTTTATTCTCAGTAAAGGATATCAGATCTGATGCTAAACTAATTTAAACTCCATTCTTTACCTAAAAGGAAACCATGGCGTTGTATAATTTGGCTATTGTAGTTCAAACCTCTGGCATCTTACAGAAGATATTCAAATGTTTTTCTGATATCTCTTCATGGATTGGGAACCACCATCTGAAACTGAATTTGGACAAGACAAAACTCATTTCCCTACCTGCAAAAACCTCCCCTACACTGGAATCTTGACCCTTTATCATCCATTGCAAAAGTCCGAAACCCATTGCAGTGATCTTGGACTGTCAACTGAATTTCTCAGATACATAACATCTGGCAACACACCCCTGCTTTGCAACCTCAAGAGAATATGACCCCTCCTTGCAAAACTTCCATCCTATGCCATGTTCCCTCTACAGGGCATTTACAATACGAGCCAGTGTAGCACGTGTTTTTCTGTTTTTTTTCTACCTCCTCTTTCTATCTTTTACCAGGTGGAGAGCAGATTTAATGGGAGGAGCTATTGCTGGTTGGCTGTATTAGCTACATTTTCTTCTTTTGAAGTTCTTGTACTCAATATACTTGAGCAAGGAACAAATAAGCATTCATTTCTATTAATCACAATTTACAGGCCACCCGGTCCGTATTCTCAGTTCTTACAGGAATTCTCTGAGTTTCTATCAAGCCTAATAACGTTTTCAAATAAAATATTAATTGTCTGAGATTTTAATATCCACATCGACAACCCTCACGACACACTAAGTAAGGCATTCATATCTATCATAGACTCCATGGGATTCACCCAAATTATAAATGGGCCCACACACCACCTCAACCACACTCTAGACTTAATACTGACCTTTGGTGTAGACATAGATAACTTAGCCATTCAACCCCTGAGCACAGCCGTCTCAGACCATTACTTAATCTCATACAAAATCCAGTTTAGTGGTAATATGCGCTCATCACCATGCTACCAGGTTAAGAGGACTATAACTTCCTCCACAGCTGGCAGCTTTATCAGAAACCTCCCGCAGTTATCAACTTCAGTCAGCTGTCCATCCGATCCTACTGAGTTAGATACTATGACCAAATTCTTAGAGGATACTCTTCGATCTACGTTAGACAGTGTAGCTCCATTAAAAAGCAAAATAGTACGGCAGAAAAAACTCGCCCCGTGGTATAATGATCACACTCGAACTCTAAAACAGACAGCCAGGCAACTAGAGCGAAAATGGCGTCTGACTAAATTAGAAGTGTTCCAGTCCGCCTGGAAGGAGAGCCTTATAGACTATAGAAGAGCTCTTACTGCAGCACGTTCAGCCTATCTCTCCTCTCTCATAGAAAACAATAAGAACAATCCCAGATTACTATTTAGCACAATTTCTAAACTGACAGAGAACAAAAGAGTCACTGAACCCCAGATGCCATCAGCCTATAGCAGCAATGATTTTCTGAATTTCTTTAATGATAAAATTGAAAAAATTAGACAGACAATTCTGAACACACAGTTAAACTCCACAAACCTGGTGGCTTATAATTCCAGTCTAGACCCTGAGAATATTAGAGTCACTGCAGATAAGCTGGAATCGTTTACATTACACCAAGAAAATGAACTAATCAAAATAGTCTCTTCTGCAAAACCATCGACCTGTATTCTGGACCCGATCCCTACAGGTCTACTCAAGGAAATCTTACCAGAAATAACTAAGCCTATTCTGTCAATAATAAACTCCTCTCTTAGCCTCGGATACATCCCAACAACTTTTAAACTTGCAGTAATTAGACCGCTGATTAAGAAAGCTAACCTCGATCCCTGTGAACTATCAAATTATAGACCCATCTCAAATCTCCCCTTCATATCTAAGATCCTGGAAAAAGTGGTAGCAAAACAATTAAGCCCTTATTTGCATAGGAATAATCTACACGAAAAATTTCAGTCTGGTTTTAGGCCACATCATAGTACAGAAACAGCATTAGTAAAAATTATAAATGATCTTCTATTATTCACGGACCAAGGAAATGTGTCGTTGTTAGTCCTCCTTGACCTTAGTGCAGCATTCGACACAATAGACCACGCTATCCTACTAGATAGACTAGAAAACCTTGTAGGGGTAACAGGAACAGCTCTTTCCTGGTTCAGGTCCTACCTCACCGATCGATATCAGTTTGTTAATGTAAAGGGTGAATCATCTGTTCGTGCAAAAGTAATTTATGGTGTTCCACAAGGTTCTGTTTTAGGACCTATATTATTTACAATATATATGCTACCACTAGGCACCATTATCAGTAAACACGGCATAAATTTCCACTGTTATGCAGATGACACCGTTATATATATCAAGTAAACCGGATGATAAAATTAAACTTGCCAAGATTGAGGACTGTGTAAAAGACATAAAAGATTGGATGTCAAATAATTTTCTGTTACTTAACTCAGATAAAACAGAGGTCCTGCTTCTTGGTCCAAAATTAGCCAGACACAGACTGTCTAACTCAACACTAAAACTTAACAATCTCTCAGTTTCATCAAGCCTATCTGTTAAAAATCTTGGTGTCATGATAGACGCTGATCTCTCCTTCGACACACATATATCTAATATCACTAGAACAGCTTTCCTGCATCTCCGCAATATCGCTAAATTAAGAAATTCATTATCTCTACAGGATGCAGAAAAGCTAGTTCATGCATTTATTACTTCAAGGCTAGATTATTGTAATGCCCTGCTGTCTGGATGTCACAGCAAAAGCCTTAACAAGCTTCAGCTAGTCCAGAACGCTGCAGCCAGAGTCCTCACAAGAACCAGAAAGTTTGACCATATTAGTCCAGTTTTATCAGCCCTGCACTGGTTACCAGTTAAATTTCGCATTGATTATAAAATCCTATTACTGACTTATAAAGCTCTAAACGGACTCGCCCCTCAGTACCTGAGTGAGCTCCTCTCCCACTATGAACCATCACGCCTACTTAGATCACAAGGTGCTGGCTTACTACTGGTACCTAGAATTAATAAAGCTACATCAGGGGGGAGAGCTTTCTCATACAAAGCCCCCCAGCTCTGGAATAATCTTCCTGCCAATGTTCGGGAATCAGACACAGCCCCAATCTTTAAGTCTAGGCTAAAAACTTATTTGTACAGTCAAGCATTTGGTGATTAGTCTTCCCTGTCAGGTCTAGACCTGCTGGAGTCTACACTGCTCTGTTTTACTGTAATCTGTGGTCAGCCACTCTTTACAGTACTAACTCTGTTTTTTTTCTTCTCCTTTCTCTGCCGAGCTGATCAGCTGCCCATCCTGTGCGCCTGATGCTGTTGCCTCTACTGCCTTGATTGGTGCCGCTGCTCACCAGCCTTCTGGACCGGTTTGACCACCACTGAGCTTCTTGCTGTACAGCGCTGTGCAGTCCTCACCCTCAGATCTTTCTTTTCCCACTTTGTTCTATAATACTTCATACTAATAATGTTTGCTGTCCGGTGTCGACCAGAGGAGGATGGGTTCCCCTTCTGAGTCTTGGTTCCTCTCAAGGTTTCTTCCTCTTTTAGGGAGTTTTTCCTTGCCACCGTCGCCGCTGGCTTGCTCATGGGGGCTCGGACCCGGATTTTCTTTCTTCTTTTCTCTTCTCTCTGTAATACTGATTGTTCTGTAAAGCTGCTTTGTGACAACACCTGTTGTAAAAAGCGCTATATAAATAAATTTTGCTTGCTTGCTTGCTCCTCTGCCAATTGGGGTCGCCGTTCCCTCATGTGCACTCTTAGAAATAAAGGTAGTAAATGGTCACTGGGGTGGTACTCTGAAGTGTTCATCTCAGTACCTTAACTGTACCACAATCCACACACACACACACTCTCTCACACACACACACACACACACACACACACACACACACACACACACACACACACACACACACACACACACACACACACACATACAGGCTTTTAATTTTATTGTTTTGTTTTAAAACATTAGGTACCAAAGTGTACTTTTCACCTGGGAAAACTTATTTAAGGTGCACAATTGGAACGTAAAACCCCTGTCGTACCTTTGAAGGCACATTTACATAGTTTGTACCTCGATGAACAAGAACTGTAACTGCATAGTACCTTTATTTCTAAGAGTGTACCTTTGCATCTTTGTCCAGAACTACACACCTTTTTGACAGTTAAGAGGCTTTTGAAATGTCCTTTCTTAAAATCTAAACATTTCTGTGGGGCTAGGTCTTGCTGTGTTAATGTCCTTGCCCATCAGGGGTGGAACAAACTTCCCACATTTCACTGCAACTTAGTTCCTTCTGCCATGGTCTTATGGAGACTCACCTCTTCAGGCTGTTTTGCAGTAATTCACCCTTATATGTGCTACAGTGTCAGAAACCACATTTAAGGCAGTTTTCATTAACTCAATGATTTAGGCATGTGCTTTGCCTGGCACTAATTGCTGGATTTTTATTTCTTAATAGTTACATATCTCATATCTCATAACTCCAGTTCAAACTTCAGACACCAAAAATGTTTTGTGTGATCAACTACATGTAAAGTGAAAGTTGTGTAAACTTTTACTGAATATTAATTTCAAGAAGTTGAATGATGATATTCCTTGACATAAAGCAGTCGTTTTCACTTTATAAAGAAGCTCAGATTCTGCAGTTAACTTCAACATTGTGTTGAGAGGTCAGCCAAACATGATTTATCCCAATATAAAGTTGTAACCGTCTTAATGCCTATAATTAGACTGACACTGTGCTCTGTCTTCTCTTGCAATGAAAGCTCTCTCTTGTAAATTCACACATTGAGGCTTTTCTGACCAAGAGCAAGACAGTGTGAACCTGCTGAATCAGACAGACGTCTGAGGAAAATGACTACACAAGCTCAGGAATCCCAATGAAGCTGACATGGTTTATTTACAGAGTGCCTGATCAGAATATATCCAATTAGACAAGTAAGGACCTTGACAGATGGAGTGTGAGAGCAAAGAGTGTTTAATATATTAATAACATAAGCAATATGCAATACACTTTCCTGACTGTAAGACTTGTAAAAATGAAGGTCATTGCAGCCTTCAGCAATAAATATTTTACTATTTAAAATATGTACTGGAGGATGCTTCCAAGGATTTTCAGAAACTTCCTTAAAGGCTAATGGCCAGATTTACTAAGAGAGGTGCTTATGGCTGAGTTACCAAGTCTCCTGACACTTTGGCCCAATTTACCAGGTTGTCTGCCAAGAACTTCCATGCAAATGAGCACAGGCACAACTATGAGGTTTAACAATGTGTTTGGCTCACATGCTTTTTGAATGAATGTAACGAGACAAGCATTAACAAAAATAAATAACTTTCTAATGACGAAAGAGTTTGCGATGGTGCAAAATGTTGCTCGTAAGTTGCCCCTGAATGTTCATTTTTTAAGTCATAACAAAACAAAATCTTCAAATTTTCAGTGAGGATGAACTGTCAACCAAACCAGACTTTTCCACTCCTGTAAAAAATAAAAAAAAAGGGGTATTGTCAGGTTATGCAACAATTTGATGTGCTTCCACATGGCACATGGTGGTTTGATCTCCTGCCTGGACAAGCACCCTGCACTACACCAATAAAATAAAAAGTGTGAGTCGCTCTGGATAAATATACCACTTATATAACTCATAATGAAGGAAAAATAAACTTAGCAATGTAAAAAATCTGGGAATTGAAAAGGTGCATCAATAAAAAAATAACATATGTAATAATAGCTAATGCTAGGTAATATTACTGATGCTATTAACGACCCTCAGTCAGGTAGCTAGTTTTTTAACTAGATATACACAAAAAGTGGAAATGCTTTTCTTATATACATTTTATGCATTTTGACTAAGGATAAACTTGAGCTGCGAAAAATGCTGGAAAAATGTAAACTGGGTAGCACTAACTAGTTAAAAACTTAATCTAGCTAATGCTATCTGGCTTAAAAATACAATCTAGCTAACTCTAGATAGATAGCTCATGGTAGGTGGGGTTATGTTTTCACAGGGTTTTACCAATTGATAACGGGTCAAGTAGCTAGTTCATAGTTGGTTAGCATAATCATGATGTCTACAGTCAAAATTAGAATGCGCATTTCCTATCTTATTTTAATGCATATTAGCTAGTATAGTGGTCATTTTATCATGCTTTGGTAAGATAGCATTGACATCATGGACTGCACTGTTATGTTCTTATTTAGCTGTACTGTTTTGTGCATGGTAGTGAATGGGCTGCACTCATTTGGTGTTAACTCATACAACTGGTGGAGCTTAAGAATGATCATAAAATAGCTATGAATCAAATGATCTGCTTAGAAGTGTTACGAATATCTGGGCTCATCTTTTTATCATATAATTTTGTGAGACCTTGAATACTGATAGAAATCTTCCAGATTATAGCAAGATTTAAACTAGCAACCTCACAATGTGGGGTGAGTGCGTTACCACTGCTACTACAACAATGCTAAGCCTTGTGAAATAGTGGATAAACAAAAGGGCAAAGGCAAAGACCAAACAAAAGAAATACCAAAGCAGTGTCTTCAAACAAGAGTTCCTGAAAACCTGAAACAGAGGGAAAGCAGTCATCAAAAAAGGACACTCAAAGTTTTTTATTTATTTTTTTTAATGTGCACAATGAAAAAACAACTGGGAGATTAACAAGAGTTTAACAAGAACTTGAGACCAGAGAGAACACCATTTACCACCTTAGCAGAGAGACATGCACATGGAAACATAAACTCAAGACTGAGCTGCGAGCTGTGGGAGAGCTCTTCTTTCTTTCTTTCTTTCTTCTTCTTCTCTGCAATTTCCCTCTGGGATCAATAAAGGATTCTGATTTAGTAAAGAGTGCACAGCTGCACCTGATTAGCCTTAATTGGCTTGTCCTGATTCTCTGACTCCTCCTGGTGATTAGAGGTGGTCTGGTAGGAGGCTGGGACATTACACTACCGACACTTAGCATTGGTAGGATTGGCCAATTTACTAGGTTCTCTGCTAAGTTTCTGAGCAAGTGTTGATCAACATTCACATTGCAAATGCTTATCATTCATTTTCATTCTCATCAGAGTAACTATAAAAGTCCACTAATGTGCAAAGTATTTTCCTATTCATGTGTTTGCTGAAAATGATCATTTGTTACATGAACAAAATACAACTCTCTGAATTTTTATAAACTTTGTAAGACCATGCTCTTTTTAATACAACAATAACATTGCAAAATCACATTATCAAAGCAGAAAAGTGGATTAATCTGCAAAAATAGTCACTTTTTGCTTTAAAGGATGAACAACTAATTAGACAGAACACAGGCCCTCTGATAATGTGAGTTAGTCCACGGGCATGTGAGAAGTTCATTTCTCTGCCAATTTAGAACTAGCACATAGACATGCTAAATCTGTAGCTGTGGCACATGCCAGCACCTCTCAGAGAAAATAGGCTGGGAGATAAATCTCCTACTGCTCTTTCATGGCCACCTCCACAGAGCATTGTTGTGTCAGAAAATCAGTGACAGTGTAATCCCCAGGATTTTTACATCCTAATTAGAGACAAAAGGAGACTGATCAGTTGAGTGAATGATGAAGCGTTTGAGTAAATCACTGGTGCTAGCTTTATCGGACGCTATTCACACACTGGTGACACCATGGGCTGATTTAAGACGCCTCCAGGGCCTTCAGATGATTAAAGAGCATGAACTTAATGACACAATGTGCCATTTGTGCATTTGTGTGGAAAGAACCTCATAATCCCAGCAGGGATTTAATGCGGCATAAAGCCACAAGCTAAATATATCCCATTTTTTTGGAGTTGCTCTGGCTGAAACAACTAACTTTGTTCTTCTGCATTGGAAATTTGCTGCTTGCCTCCATGAAGTTCAGACTTTTTTGGTTTCACAAGGGAAATGTGAGGATAGTTTGTTCTAGTTGAAAGATGGCCATTGTAGAGCTTTGTTTATACTCAGGTTCCAAAAATCTGCAGCAAGGCTACAGAAGAACTTGCTTTGATTTGATGATTAAAAAAAACATGTTCATAAATGAGGTACATAAGTGTGAAGAGCCATATTAAATTTAAAGAGCCTTCACGTAATGTAAAGGTTCTATGGCAATTAAAAATGTTTCCTAGACCTGTACAGCCAAGCCAAGAACCATATAATATGATATGATATGATATGATATGATATGATATGATATATGATATGATATAATATGATATCATATCATATCATATCATAGAGAACAGAGAGGAAATCAGTGCGTACGTGTCTGATGTAAGAATGCTATATACATCTTGGCTGACACTTTACATCCCTTTGAAAGGAGGCATGCTTCAAAAAAGTACATGAGTTTGATTTGGCCACAAACTGGGACACTATTTTATCACAGTAACAGAGTTTGACTTGGCTGTGACCTGGAATACCAGGTATGACTAAGTCATGAACACTTGTCAGTACAATAATAGAGTTTGACTGGGCCGCAAAACCAAGTATGACCATGGTAGCTGAGTTTGACTGGACCATGAGCCAAGACACTTTTTTACTGCTCTAGCTGACTGACTGGTCAACAAACTGTGACACTTTTCAGCACAGTAGTGGAGTTTGACTGGGCCATGAACTGGGACACTTTTCACAGCAGTAGTGGAGTTAGACTGGATCTCAAGCTGAAAGACTTTTCTCTGCAGTAGTGGAGCTTGACTGGGCTGCAAACAGGTGTGGGATGTAATGAAACAAGTGTTCTGTGCCTTTCCCTGTGTTTTTCCCTTTTTCTCTCTCTCCCCTTTTACCCAACCAGGTCACTGTGCAGGTGTGCGTGTAATGGACTAATGTGGACATTGAATGCTTGGTGGTGCTTTTCACTCCACTAATCAAGATGGCTGCTTTTTGCTGAGGGGAAGATAAAGGACTTGGCAGATAAAAGGATTCATTTGAGACTAGTCAAGTGTGGGAGCATTTAGTGCACATGAAACTTTTGGTGTTGGCCATAATGGCAAGATGTGCTACTCTACCAATGAAATGTAGCCAGTAATTTTAATCTCCTGTGCTCCCTTTCTAGCTCTTTCTCCCTCTCTATTTTCTCTCCCCCAGCACGATGTGTGAACAGGCAACTTGGGTGTGCCTCTACATATACATACACAGTAGTGGTTGGATTGTTTAGACACATGAGGTAAGGGGTGAGTGCCACCCACTGTATTTTGGTGAAGATTAGACTCATCTAGGCAGATTAGATTTTGGTTTCTTTGTTTCATTTCTTTGGCACTGTCTTCCATCCACTTTTGCGTTTGGTTGGGTCCCATTAGTGAATGTTCTTGCATACTTGGTGGTTAGTCAAGTCCTTTTCTTTTACCCTATACTTATTCTCAGCTCAGCTTATTGTATCATCCCTTTTTTCTTTTAAATATTATTCTTGTATCATACACTTTTACAAGTGAGAAGCAAAGTACAGCATTGACTGAAAATGCATTCCCTTCCCTTCCATCTCCCATCCCATGCCATGTTATTTCCTCTCCACCCCAGCTACATCTGAGAGGAGTGTAACGCCAAGATAATTTTTTGTAAAGCCAGTATTCAGAATGCAGTTACCTTTCAGATTTTAGGTAGATAAAACAGCACAGAGATACAGTTAAAACATTTCCTGATTCTTTAGAGTCACCCTTTCCATTCCATCTTATCACAAGATCATACGTGACTCACATCCAGAATTATGAGGCTTTGAAGAGGGCCTGAGATACACATCATCTGCCTCTCACCGTGTAATTGGCGGATTCGTGTGTCCATCTACATTCAGCATGTGAAATGTGCTGTGCGACTGACCCATCATGCCAGAAACCCTACATTCTTCATTCAATCCACAGCAGAGACACATGTCAAATGAAGTACAGAGAGTTTACAGCTGCTCAAGTTGTTGTAGCAGTTTTGGAAAGTTGTGACAAAGGTAATGGATTGTTTTGATATGAAACATATGGCTATTGTGTTGCATGGCAGTCATTTTAAAGGCAAATTTAAGAAGGTGCAAAAATTGAGGAAATGTCCTCAGACCCAACAGAGTTAATCTCTGCATTAATAAATTCTTCTTAAGGGGGATGACAGAATTGAAAATTGTCCTCAATAGTGAACGTGTTCATAAGTGATAAGCTTAGCTATGATGTACTGGTCTTTTGCATGCATTTCGTGACAAGTTAGATATGTCATGAATTGAAAAATCTAAAAAAAAAACCACACATTTTTGTGAAATTTGCAGGGTTTTGTTATTGGGATATGATGAATTGTTTGCTTAGTTTATGAGATGGCAGTGGGATTATAGGAGGATCAGTAGACTGAAGCAGATGATGAGAACACAAAGGACTTAAGTAAGAAAACTGCCAACCACAAAGAGTGAGGAACAGTGTGAATTAGATATAATTTACAGCTGCAGAGATTTTCCATGTGCCTTATGAATATGCATTCTTAATGTATTGTAAAAGAATTCTGAAAATTCTTTCTCTCTTTTTGTCTTGTAATGGAATATGTTACTGCATACATTTAGGACAGGATATACATTATTCATCCATCACTACATTTTTGAAGTATTCTGTTCAACTTTTTCTTATAAAGAAGTTGTGGCTGTTAGCCTAAATTGCATGCATGTCTTTAGCTTGCTGTACTGTGCTGTGCTGTGCTGAGGGGTAGTAGTGTCAGTGTTAGTGCCTACAATAAAGAGAAGATGTATGATTGGAGGTGACCTGCCTACTTCCCTGCTATGTGAGTTAACGCCAAGTTATGGCTCTTCTTTGCTGCCTGTTCAGTAAAAAAGCATTTGCTGTAATGTTTCCTGTGTCTTATTCTATGGTGATGCCACACTGGTGTCCAAAATGGGATAATGCCCTACAGGAATGGCACATCCACATACTCAAAGGTGGAGAGTGGAGTCTGTGAAGTCAGCTGAATGGATGACCTTTGAAGGGGGGCTATGTAAAATTCTACTCTGGCTTGTCCATTAATAATATTTATCAATAATATCTATTTCACCTTTCACTTGCACCACCCCCATTTATCATCGAGAGAGCTTCTGGTTTCTTGAAAATATGTCACGATACAGAAGCAACATACTATCATCATATCCTCATCATTTTATCATAATTTACTATCATAATTTCCCATTCACGTTGACTTTGAGTTCACTTCAGCTTGAAAATTGCAAATATAAATGAAACTCCAAATAGAACATAAATAATCTTTTATTGCAGTCTTTTAAACCTAAGAGGGCATAGAAGTTGCACATAAACCTTACTCTTCATCATATTTACCGTAATTCTCTAACACTCCTAATGTAGTAGAGTGCTTTTCACATACTGCTGTGATAATGAATTCACAGGAGATATGCAATATTTATCCATTTTCATCCAAACAGGCATTTATGAAGTCATTTCTGTAGTCATGAAGTCATAAATCTATGAAATGTCTGTATTGAACTCTGCATACATTTACATGCAGTAGCACTTACAGCCCTTCACACTGTGAGTGAACTGAGTGCTGGTAGAAGGGTAAATGTGATGTCTTTTTGGGCAGCAGTTCTCTTGAATCTGAAGGAGAACTAAAAGGCAGAATGAGTGAATAAATTTGATCCAGCAACTGATTGAGTATGGGACCATGTTTAACAGCAATATGGCTTCCATTATTGCCTGCTAAATGCAAAATGGTATAACTAGAGTGTGAAGTCCCAAATCTCTGTTTACTTTTACTCAGATTTGTGACTAAATAATACATAGTAATGTGCTCTGAAATTATTACCTAGCAGACTCTTAAAAACTATGTTACGTATAAACAACCAACAAAAAGAGAAAGACATTTACAGACTTAAAAACAAATAAAGAAGACTACATTAAAACTGCCTTAGTGAGAGATCCCAGTGACTAGTAAGAGCTGTAAGCTAGAGGATGTTGGAGAAAAGTTGCTGCATGCTTGGCTTTGTTGTTCTCTGTAGGCACTTATCCACAGAGCACTGTTTAAACCATGTTGGCAGATGCTGTGGCTGTAGAAAAATCCCCAAAGAAAACAAACATCCAGGGTACAGGGTGAAAATCTGGCCCAAAGCTAGAACAGCTTTTCATATCAACACCAATTAGGCAGCTTGCTGTTGTGTGTTTTGTGGTTTTTTGTTCATGGTTTTACATCGTAGGCTCATTTCAGCTCAGTATCGCCCCTTACTCCAATGACGGGAGTCAGATTTATAATTTTAGCTTACTTAAAAGCAAAAATGTAGCTGTATATCATCTTATTATCTTATATACAATACATACAACATTCTCTCTGTATTTTACCATTACAGGCCAGTCACTGCTGCTTTGCTACAACTGTAATCTCATAATTAATAATATAATTAGTTATGTAATGAATGACATTTACATTTGAGTTGCTTTTTCTGTGCAATCCTCTCACGTTTTTGTCATCTTCCCTCATCTACCTGTGCCCCTACATCTAAAAATAATGAGCACAATATTTTCTAGTTTAAAAAAATCATGATTTTGCACCCAGTAAATAACCAGCATGGTTTAGACTTGGAAAATTTTGTTCATATTCTAAACCTTTCCAAAGTACATTTTGCCCCAGCTCAGGTGTGGAGTAATATTTGAACACTGTTACTTTAAAATGACCCACTTTAAGATAATTTCCTGTAGTACCCAGTCATTATATTGTTGTTATGTTTTTTTTTTACTTATTACAGTTCATGCTTTTTATTCTCTGGGGTCAAATATGTTCACTGCTGAAAGAACAGCAGGACATTTTCACTGGAACACTAATCCAGCACAGATCAATTATCCCAAGAAATAAATACTAAGGCACATATGTGAGAAGAAAGACTGACATTTAATGTTGAAAATCAGTTCAAGATCACCATAACTGGAGATGCAGTTATATTTCCTCTTTTGCATACTGACAAACAAAAGGACAGTAGTCAAGTCAGTTGTGCTGAGTTCTTGATTATCTACCTTGATTTACTACTCTAACTCAGGCTCAAGCTTGGACCATTTTAGGTGATGAATTAGGTGAGTGGTACAAACAATAAAGGACACTCTACACATTGCAAACCAAATATTTCTATCCAGACAGCAACTCCAACAATAATGATGAGGCCCACGAGACTGCAATTTTTAAAATGACACATACCTTAAGAACTGTCTCAAGTTTGAGGGAAATATTTTATTACATTGCATCATTTTTATCTCGTCCCTGCCATGGAAATCTTCATGTTGCACAGATTGCAATTACAATTTTTGCTGTCATGTTCACACAGTAAGTGTATGAGTAACTACTAACATGATTTCATATGATGCTGGACATGTGCAGCAATAGTAAATAATTCATGTCTACAATGATAGCCTTATTGTTGATGCATCATTCTGATATTCAGCATAAGTATTATGATATCCTCACTGGTTACTGATGATAGCAACTGGTAATATCAGTGCTTAAGCGTTTTTATTATTGAACGTTGACCAGATTCTAGAAAAACAGTCGGCATATGTCTGTGTACTGCACACTTTTGTCTCAGGGTGTTCCATTGCCATGCTTCAAACCCAGAGGTCAGTCATAGCTACTTTTTAGACTGAAAAAAGGCATTTCCTAGAGAGATTTTTGCACTCAGGAAGATGCAATAGTTCAGGAAGGTTAACTCTCTGAGTTCTACAAACTGCCAGCATGTCAAATTCAAAGTTTCTATATCTGATTCTCTATCTTTGTGATAATACAGCACAGAAAAGCAGTGTAAACATTTCCTGAATGTGTAGAGCCACCCTTTCCACACCATGGGTATCATGTTGAATCATGCCGAAAGAAGAATTTAAAAAAAGAAAATCAAGAAAATGCCCTCAGATCAGAAAAGACCTGTAGCATACAGTCAATTACAATGAACAGCCATAAGTACTTGAAGGAGAATAGAGAACCTGCTGACCCACAGCACTTATCGCTGCTGTCGGAACCTCATATCTCTATGACGTTTTTCAGTTTTTGATATAATTTGAACATTTTTGTCCTTTACATTGTGTGTGAATTTCATGATGTATGGACCAAAACAAAATGACTTGGAAAAAAATTCAAATAAAGTGTGTTTTTTCCTTCTCCTGTAAAGTTGGGAAGATGTTTTGTTCTGACATATAATAGTCAACGGGCAGCTGCTGAAGTCTGTCAGTAAAGCGCTTTCATGAATTCTTCAGTAAAACATGTTTGTAAATTAAGCTGCAAATCTACCTATTTCGAGGGAATAAATGCCTTTTTACACCAAGTATGATTTTTTTTTCAGACAAACAAAATGGAAATTGAAATGCGATTTTTAATGTCGTAGAATCTTGACACCGTATCCAATGTGTATAACATGAAAGAGAATAAAAGGAATTAATTTTTTGAGAAACAGTGATCATTAATTCATCATTTTTCTTTGAAGCACTGTACTTAAAAGCGCACACTGAGCTCATCTCCCTCTATTCAAGCTCTGCTTCTGCTTACTGCTGCTCTCATTTAAACACTGCAAAAATGGTATCTTATCAAGTGAAATGATCATGGGCATGAACAGATTAACCTGAACCTAGAAAAACTAAAAATGGCTATATACAGACTGTCTAAGGTACTCACTATCATTCTCTGCCCTTTCAGCTGAGCCAAATATTTTCTTTCACATCTGCATTTTTATAGTCAGCTTATTGCATAAGCTGTTGCGTTCTGCTAGATGCAAGACGAGTTCTGCTGCCATCCTGATGCTAATTTGTTTTGGCTGTAACCATAACAACAGAGCTCTATTTGGTCAGCCTGATTTTTAAACACCTGTAAAAATCAGACTTGGTGTTAAAGGGCCTTCATTTTCCACAGAGAAGAATTTGTGGTAAAGACCATTTTGACTGGAAATGAAATAAGCGACTGGGCGGTCTTTTGCACACAACTATATTTTGTTGTATTCCTCAGACTTCATGAAAATGATTAGATAGTTTAGAATCTCACACAGTTCCACCTTCTGTGACCTGACATGAAGGATATATATACACAGTGATGCACAGTTTATTTCAGACCAGCTTTACAGATACACACAGGCCTCTTTCCAATTAAAGAAACTTAAATAAATTGTAATTTCATTTGCCAAAGGAACCTGTATCATTACAATGACATTCACAGTCACCTGACCAAAGATGGACAGACAAGAGGTATACCATAACATTGCACAAGTATTTTAAATATAGCATAAACATAAGTCTTAGATTTGAGGCTTGGTTGAAAAGAGTCCCTAAGAATGATTTTGTTACACCCGTTGAGAATTCATCTCAGGGTCTCTGTCCCTGCACTTGGGATGCATAGCCATAAAAGCAGAAGAAGAATGATAGTAGATGATTCTGCCGGCTAAAGGTTTGGAATCACCGCTCAGAAGTTTGATATCAATATCAATATAATACTAATTTTATTGCAGATTTGTATGAAATTGTTGTAATATGATATTGTATATGATATGCTATTATGCTACTTCATCAGCAAGGAAAGGTAAAACTAAGTTCTAGAGTTCTAGAATGATGAAAGTTCTACAAGTTATAATGAAATTAATATCCAGAAGAGATTTGAAAAACAGAATCAAAACCTAAATTGATACAATTTGGTTTTGCCATTTTTTTACAAATATGAATAAATATATATAACTCCTGATATCTAAATGAAATTATAATTTTATTGATTAGATAGAAAGTCTTCAGGAAAGCCTTCATGAATTCTGTAAAATAAAAAAAATATAGAAAATCTTGTTAATATGCCTGAAATTTAACTCTGGAAGTACTACAGTAACACTCTAATTCTATTGCAAAGTTTTAAGTGGAAACAAAATTGTCCAATCAGGATTTTTTAATGCTGTTTATAGGTAGATACAGCCAAGCAGGCTCTCGCATTGGTTAGGACCTTTCGGAGATGCTACTGGAATCCCATAGGGGTGCTAGCAGAAAGTAGCATTATAATTTTATTTTCCTACTTTTTGACAATTTTTGGATATTTGCAGCCTGACCTTCAGCCAGATCTTCAGCAGTCACTGATGACTGCTGTTGCGTTGAATAATTTGATCATCATTAAGGCCTGTTACTATGAAGTGCTATTTAAATATTTTGTCGCTATAGTACAACTGTGGTTCCAGAGGAGAAATTACGACTAACATACTGTTGCTGTTTTGCAAAAACATTGTACATCCATATTTTTTTATTTTTACTTTTTGCATAATTTAAAGGCTCCAGTTACCCTTTGCTTTTGTTAAAGTGTCATGATGAATGCAGCAAAAGAAATGATTTCAATTGAACTTAGGAAACATTTATTAAAATAGACATAATGTGCATATCTGCACATATATCTGCACGTATATTTGCATTTATATCCATGTGTATTTTATATCTTAAGTATAGTTATAGTGATATAATGTTATCAAAGCTTTTCCTATTTCAGTTATTGAAAGTGTGATTGTCTGGTTGCACCAGCTGACGCACTGGTTGTGTCACCTGACTTTTCAACCTAGTAGAAACTTTGTCCTTGAACTTGAGTTTATACTCGCATTTTTTTTGATACTTTACTTAATCAACACAAATGAATCCATCACCTGACAGTTTTAGACTTTTGCAGGCAAAAATAAACTAAAATTAAATTTAAATGGATGCACCAAAACTGGCCGCATGAAAGAGTTATTATTATATATTATATTAGTATATATTATTTGCTGTTATTTTATATTATTATATATTATTTGGAAAATAATGGACACAAAAATGCATGTAACGTCAATGACACCCATTTCAGAACTTGCTATTTCAAATACTTGAAATGCTGAAAAAAATGTATGAGTTATTAAATATCCAGAGGTATTGTGATAGGTGATTCCAAAGTTGTGAGCAGTATTGACTACATGTGCACCAGAAATTGACCTTCTGAATGCATCAGCAGACAGGAAAGTGCAGAACAGATGGAGAATCTCCCAAAGCTCGTTTGAATGGCAGATGCACCTCCATTGTGTACAGGTGTGCTCAATCCAAGCAAACCAATGTCATTAAAATTCCAAATTTTATACAGTCACTCACAAGATAACAGGCTAAAAACCCCATGCCTGTGTTTGTTCATTGGTTTGCTTTATACTGTTATATCTGGCAGTATCAAAATATTTGAGGCTTATTTTTTCCTGCGAGGAGGCAGGATGGATCTCCATGCAGAACCTAAAAAAATGACCCCATCCTGTCATCTCTCTTTTCATTTCTGTACAAATCCCATCTGTTTCTTTTTTTGTTTGGTTTTGTTTAAACTCTCAAAACTGTCTTTCCAGTTCATCCTTGCTCTAAAGAAAGTCACTCTGCATCTCATTGGACAGCTGGCTAACCACCACCTCGCTGTGTGTGGATCCAGTAAGAATCATCGCTGTTCTTTGCGGAGTAGTGTCCGTGCATGGACCTTTGCTACCATCTGGACAGTGCCTGCAGGTCCGGTGACTTTCATGAAGTCCATTGGAGAGCCGGGTGGAGTGGCACTCCTCTTTGCTGTGCTGCGAAGAATGACACGTGCTCTTCTGCGCCGCCTCTGACCGGCACAAGCATGGGCACAAAGCTCGCTTGCACTTGGCGACGTCCCTGCAGAGGGATTTGCGGAAGTTGGGCTTGAAGCCCAGGTAGACCATAGGGTTGTAAAGGGTGGAGGACTTAGCGAAAATGGCTGCAAAGGCAAATGCTACAGGAGGGACCATGTTCGGATTCACGAAGGCTGCCCACATGGACACGGCAGCGTATGGACTCCATGCCACCAGGAAGCCTATGCACACTGCCACGGAGAGCTATGTAGTGTAAAAACAGCAAGACAGAAATATTAATACATCAACCAGCACTTTTGGGAGTTACTTTTGGGAGTTAACTGGGACCTTGAGCACACTATTTCATTCCACCTTATATACCACGTGTGATGTGAATCACAATAAAGCCTTATCTTATCTTAAAAATGGCTAACAAATTAGACTGAGTGACCATAGAAAAAAAGGAAAGCAGGCAACAGGTCACATGATCAGAATTAGTTTTTTCCAAGTCTTAAATTGTGCCTCTGAGTTGATAGAAGACAAAAGCAGAAGATAAAAGAGACAAAAAGAATATTGTGATGACCTGCTTCAGTCTTACCAGCTCTTCAGTAGTGCCATTGGAAAATCTTGCTACTTAATTTTTATTGTTGAGTTTAAAAAAATAGCTCCATGAAAAAGCTCACATTCTAAACAATGAAAGAGAAGGTCACCAGTTATCATTTTGCAAATAATCATGCTAAAAAGTATCTATTAGTTACTGTTCATTAATAGTGTAGGTAGCATGATTGATTGAGCTTTTCCATCCCAGATATGGTAAAAAAAACTAGATAACTGTCTGCATTTGTATTAAACTACTCCAGAAACTTAACACACCACATGTACGGGAGCCTTTATGACATCCCATTTTAAATCCATAGACATTAATATGAGGTTTGTAGCTATAACACCTTCCACTCTTCTGGGAAACAAGATTTTGGAATGTGTCTGTGGGAATTTTTCTCCATTCATCCAGAAGAGCATTTGTGAGGTCAGACGCTGATGTTGAACACATGCAAAGCAACAGAATAACTATTATATTCATGTTATATTCAACATACCTATAAGCAGTAATGTTAATAACTACCAATTTCATTAGTAACTGTATTTCTATCTGATGTGATTTTATACCTTTTAATATGAATCCCCTTTGTGGTGGACGAACGTTGTCATTGAACTGGGTGATTGGGTGTTGGGGGTGGGGCTTTTTAAGTGTGACCCTGTCACCGGTAAGGGAACGCTGCTTCTTTTACAAAGGACTGCTTCTTTTTTTACTAGTAATTTTTTTTTCACACAGGTACGGGAATTTGCGTTATTTTAATGTATTAATGTTGACTGTGATATGAATGAATTTTTGAATGATATGTCATATGAATATTTTGAACATTCTCTCAATAATGTAATGAGGTTGATACATTTTCAACAGCTATATTTTGCAATGACACATAGATACAAGTTTTTCTTATGACAGTGACGTGATGCTTGTGTTACTTTACCAAGGTTTAAGAATCGCACCTTCGCGATGAGGGTTTGAGCATTGACAATTTTGTTCTGCGGGGAGACATGCTGTTGCACGGCCTGTTGGGACCCCCGCACCGTCATGAGGATATAGGCATAGGAGAGGAAGATGATGGTGCACGGCACGATGTAGCAGAAGAAGAAGAGGCAGATGATGTAGGACATGGCAGGCTGGCTGTGGTAGGGGGCATACCAGTCGATGCAACAGGCCGTCCCGTACGGCTCAGAGCCATACTGACCCCAGCCAGACAGAGGACCCACAGCAAAAATGGCAGAATAACACCAGACCCCCACCACCAGCAGCAGGGCATGGGACGAGGAGAACTTGTTACCTTGGGGTGAAGAGAGTGAGACAGACAATAATAATAATAATAATAATAATAATAATAATAATAATAATAATAATAATAATAATTAGAATTATGTAGAAGATCTGAAGCTGTAGCTGTAGTTTTCCCCCATATTCTCCAGAATTTATTTGTATCCAATTCCACCTACTAGTTAGGACTCCCCCAGTCACATGATACCACCAGTGCTAAGAGGGCGAAGGCTAGCACAGGCTTCCTCTAAGACCTGTGAAGCACCACCACATCTTTAGAACTGCTACTCACACAATGTCATTGGACAGCCAAATGTGCTCGGAGGTAAAGCGTCAACTGCCAGTTCTGTCAGCTAACAGATGCCTGCATTGCATTGCATTGGGTAAGGGGGGGTGGGGAGAGGATGGTTGTGGCCATCTACCCACCCAGAGAGCGAGGCCCATTGTGCTCCTTTTGGACTCCTGGCCACACATGGCTGTAGCATCACCAGTGATCGAACTCGCAGTCTCCTGACGATAGGGACAACGCTTAGATGAGCCCTTTGCAGAAACTTTCTAGATGTCACTGGCCTAAACTGAAGGCCTAGCTCTTATAATGATGGTTCACCACTGCCAATTGGCAACCAACTGTCACCAAAACCTTAGTAAGTTTATTAGTGCAGATGCTAAGATTGGAACTGAAGGAAATTCTAATGACCTCATTGTGCCTCCACCAGTAATTTGGTTATCTTTTTATGCAGCCTTCAATCACTTCAAACCCACTTTCCTGCTCCCTAAAAGCTTTTGGGTTGAAGGAACTGCATTTCATTTCAAATTTCACTCTCTTCACACTGGCTTCAGTCAGAAGTCACAATATCACACTGCTTATATCGCTCAAATACCATACTCCAGTTAGCTTATACGGCACAAGTTAAGAACAGTTGACATATGCAGACAGTTGCATGATGCTGCGCATATATTTAGATACGAATAGCAACCAAGGGTTAATCACATCTTCTGAGGAGACAGATATCGCCCAATTCCATGGAGCTTAATGCAGCGTCCATGGCCCAAGAGAACTGGAATGTTATGCAATCCTTCTTTTCCTCTTCTCACTGAACTGGGCCTCAAACCGCTCTTATTTTATGGGATGTAATTACTGTCTCTCCATAGGGTTTGGGGTTTCAAAGGGGATGGCTCCAAATCAAGATTATTATGTGGAGGAAAAGAAAGATTTGCCCTATGTACTGTTTGCTTATTTGCCTGCTTCAGGCTGTGCTCGTAAAAAGATCAGAATTATGAGCATCAGCATCTCACAGCTGCAGAGATGCATTCTTTTATCAGGGAGCATATTTTAATCTCATCAATGGTGCATCCATCCATGGCCATGATTTAACAAGAGTTGTACTAGGTTTGTGTGGAAATGATGGCTTAGTTACTTTGTCCCTGTTCTCCTTTTATAGTAATATTAATGGTCGGGATGTGGCATTCTCAGAGTGACAAAATCACCAACAGGTATAAACACAGATATACACTAGACCAGCGGCGGGCATCATGTGTCTCTGGAGCCCTGTTGTGGCTCCACAGCAGAATTAGACTTACAGGTAAAATAAAAATAATCCTCCTTTGCAGTAAAATAAAGCTCTGCTGATCGCTCTAACACTTTAACAACAAATGGTCTTAAACACTGGAATTGATGTACAACTGCTAGTTTACTCTTTAACAACTGCTAGTTTACTGGTGGTTGGCGCACAGACCGCACAGACCGCTGGTCACCATAGCAACGTAGACAACAGTCTCACAGAGCTAGCACCTAACAAAATTGCACAGAGAAAGATTTAAGATGGACATTGATAATTTGGAGATGAATGGACATATTTGCATTAATAAGTACTGCAGCTGGTTTCCTGATACATTTCATTTGCAACAAGAAACTTTCAAGCACTAAAAAGTTTTGTTTGTCAGCTTCTTGTTCAAATTCTCCCGTTCCACCTTAAATGGTGCAGCAGTTACTCTCTGGAACCTCAGGCTCCCTTTAAAGTGGAACAGGATACGTCAAACAAGAAGATGGCGAATGAAGAGTTGACTTCAGCCTCGTAAAAAATTAAACATTGAGTGACATTTGACAAAAAAACTACTTCACTTTTGTGGGAAAGTTTCCTGCTGGAGATGTGAGGAAAGCAGCTATAGCTGAGCTATAACTTAGAGCAGAGCAAAGTAAGTCTGCTCTTTTGTTTATATTATATTTTTAGCCTATACAAGTATATTAGCACATATTGAGACATGCAGCCAAGATGGTAAAATGGACTTAAATGTTGAGGCTCCCAAGATGGTTTAATTTTTGTTAAAAGGATAAAATGGCTTTTCCTAACATTTGGGTTGCTGGCCTCTGCACTAGACAAACCCTTGATTGGAAACGACAAGAACAGTTTAAGCATCAAACAAAGAAAATTAAATGGTCTCAGATGTTTTAATTAGTTTTGAACCTTTGTAGGAAGATGTTTTGAAACAGTTTGAAACATTCATTCTCTTCGTTAGATTTATGATTTACCTTGGTTACTTGCTCTACTTCTGCTTTTCAATACAATAATATTGACTATGTATCTATTATGCATATATATGAGAGAAAGACAGATTTATTGTTAAATTTTTTGGCATTAGAAGCCTATTTGGGCCTCAACCCTAATACATTTTAGGGCAAAGTTTAACAGTGAGTGAATGATATAGACGTAAAGAAGTTTAGTAGAAAGATGTATTAAGTTTAAAAAGGTACTTTTGTACTTGTAGTTTGGTTCCCTTGGTCTAGACCAAAGCTGAAAATGATATGTTGCATTTATGCTCTAGTTTTGCTTAGCATTCAGACTGACACATTTATATTTTTAAAGGGAAAGCTGTAAAAAAACGTTATTACAGATAAAGCTCAAGATTTGAGATTTTTTTTTTTTTTCAAGAGCATCTGAATGACTTGGAACTGATGTTACCAGCCAGGATAAGGAGGAGAATGTCAATGAGAAAGTAAATATATCTTTAACTTCTATTGAATAAGAATTTGATTAAGAATGAATTTGAATCAGAAGCTGACTTCAACTTCAACAAAGAAGTTGACTCCATGTGTTCAGCATCATATCCAGAGGTTGGCTTAAAAAACAGATGCATGAGTGCTGCCAGCATTGCTGTAGAGGTTGAAGAAGTGGGAGGCCAGCCTGTCAATGCTCAGACCACATGTCGCAAAATGCATCAACTCGGTCTGCATGGCTGTCTTCCCAGAAGGAAGCCATTTCTGAAGCTGATGCACAACAAAGCCAGAATAGTTAAAAAAGCAATCAACACATCAATATACCTTCTTAGTTTACATTTGTGTGCTCTTATTGGTCGTGTTGCCGAAGACAGTGGAGCTCTTGCTTGGATACATACTAGGTAAATTCTATGCTGACTAGATGCAAATTGTCCACCCAGAAATCTAGGCAGCCTTTATGTTTGTAAACATGAATGTAAAAACTTAACACATTGTTTTGCACTTTATATATTTGCAACTGTTTTCATTAGATGCTAAGCCTCAGGCTGATATCAAACGAGACCACCCCCAGATAGCACAAAAAAGCACAATAATGACAGCGAGACCTCATTTGTATAAAGATGACATCAGCCATTACTGCACATCCCACAGAACTATATCTTCACAGCTGCAACAGTTCTTAGTTCTTTGCGAAATAAATGAATTTACAGCATCCTTTTTCCTTTTAGTAAAGAACAATGAAATGCTTGTGTGCTTTCTCAGGCAGAAAGCAGTCAATATGATCACTATTCCTTCCACATGCATCACAGAATCAACTTAGACATACACATTTCATATTAAACTGCATGGACTGGGACATTGGTTTGTTTGTTTATGCTTATTTTTAATGTTGCATTCTCTTACATGCAAAGAAAAGTAAAATGGCCCTTTAAAGGAAGCATTAAACATTGAGTTCTCCAGGCACATATTTATGAGAGCCTTTAGTTACAGTGTGTGACCTCGTGAATGTAAATTAACGTCTACAGTATCCTTTTTTCCTATTTACATAAGCACATCACCATGAGAAGGGGAAAGGTTTTGTATATGAATCTTTCATTTTCTAAAATCTCACAGAACTCATTTCTATTCATCACTTCAGAGACAAAGTTCATTTCATCTCACTATTTATCCTTAATTATCTATCAACAGTGAATTCTTTCACAAGGTACGAGACAACATTCAACATGCCCTTTTAGAGTGCTAGGAAAGCATTTATTCATCTATTCACTTCATCATTTCATTTTTATGAGAAACAACACTGCCAATTATGTGAAACTGTCAGCATTGTAACAGTGAGATCTTTTTTTGCATGCATATTGCAAAGCTTAGCAAAGGCAGCCAAGCTGTAAGCTAGAATAAATTATGAAGTAATATTATACCAACAGGCCAAAGAAGTAATATTATACATGCGTCTGTCTTTCTTACCACATTGCTTAAATCAGCAATATTTTGGTCTTTTATTTGTAAATTCAATTTTAAGGGTCACCAGTAGCTACACACAAAAGCTACAGTGGCTGACAAGACCATATTCATAGCACTATTAACACTTTACAAACTCATACATGCACTGCAAACAGAAAACACTCATCAAAATGATTATACAGGTCAGGGGTTGGCAACCCAAATGTTCAACCCAAAGAAGAGCGATTTTATCCTTTCAACAAAAACCAAACGATCTTGGGAGCCACAACATTTTATGTTCATTTTACCATATTGGCAATATGTATCAGTATATGCTAATGTGTTAATGTAGGCTGACAAATTTAATATAAATGAAAACGCAGACACACTCTGCTATTCTTTACGCATTAGCTTAGCTGTAAGCCACATTTCTCACATCTCTGGCTCACAATTTCTTGCAGAATGTTATGTAGAACAATTTCTTCTAAAATGTCTCTTAACGTTCGAGTAATTATGAGGCTGAAATCAGCTTCTCATTTGGCAACTGTTGTAACACAGAATGTGGCTTGGCATTGTCTTGCTGAAAAAAGCAGGGACGTCCCTGAAAAAGACGTTGCTTGGATGGCAGCATATGTTGCTCCAAAACCTGTATGTACCTTTCAGCATTAATGGTGCCTTCACAGATGTGCAAGTTACCCATGCCATGGGCACTAACACACCCCCACACCATCAGAGATGCTGGCTTTTGAACTTTGCACTGATAACAATCCAGACAGTCCTTTTCCTCTTTGGCCCGGAGGACACGACGTCCATGATTTCCAAAAACAATTTGAAATGTGGACTCGTCAGACCACAGGACACTTTTCCACTTTGCATTGGTCCATCTCAGATGAGCTCGGGCCCAGAGAAGCCGGCGGCGTTTCTGGGTGTTATTGATGTATGGCTTTCACTTTGCATGGCAGAGTTTTAACTTACACTTGTAGATGGAGCGACGAACTGTGTTCACTGACAGTGGTTTTCTGAAGTGTTCCTGAGCCCATGTGGTAATATCCGTTACAGAATGATGCCGGTTTTTAATGAAGTACCTCCTGACAGATCGAAGGTCACAGGCGTTCAATGTTGGTTTTCTGCCTTGCCGCTTACTTGCAGAGATTTGTAGTCTGAAACTTTTGTTAATATTATGGACTGTATCCCTATGACGATGAAATCCCTAAATTCCTTGCAATTGCACATTGAGAAACGTTGTTCTTAAACTGTTGAACAACTTCTTTGGAATGTGTTGCAGGCATCAAATTCAAAATGAGTGAATATTTAGTGAATAAAAACAATAAAGTTCATCCGTTTGAACATTAAATATCTTGTCTTTGTAGTGTATTCAATTGAATACAGGTTGAAATGGATTTGCAAATCATCATATTCTGTTTTTATTAATGTTTTACACACAGTGAACATTGAGCCTTTAAAAATTAAATTTGCGTTTAATTTTTATTTAATGTGATGTGTTATCAATTGAACCTGTTATTTCGAGTGAGTTGCAGAATCCTTTTCCACTGCATACCTAAAGTGCAATTTAGCTTCTTGTAGGCTTCAAGCAACTACAGTTGCTCAACAGTTTCAGTGTGTAAAATCAGCCTAACAGTGTGACCTTCCATATCCGTACAAAATAAAAATAATTTAAAATTCATAAAGCACTCTAAATGTAGCACTGCTGGGGCTGATCCACTCATACCAGCACACACACTAACAAACCGCCACCACGTTAGTGTCACTGCAGTGCTGAGAATGATCCACCACCCAAATATTACCTGCTCTGAGGTGGTCCTGTGGGGGTCCTGGCAATTGAAGAACAGCGTAACAAAGTATGCAGAGAAACAGATGGACTACAGTCTGTAATTGTAAAACTACAAAGTGCATCTATATGGTCAGTGGAGCTGATAAAACTGACAATGAATGTAGAAGCAAGGAGGTGAAGTGATCAATCAGTGCATAAACATAAACTTATTTTTTTGCGCGCTCTCTCTCTCTCTCTCTCTCTTTCTCTCCCTCTCGCACTCTCAAGAAATTAAATTATACATCTGCTAAGCGTATTCATGGCTGGGAGTGGCATTGGTAACAATTTTTAAGAATATTTTGGTCAAAATGTCTTTTTATCTCAGTTTCTTTGGCCTTTTTTCTGCCTCCTATCTAGAAAAATGGCCAATTTCAGGAGGGTGTTCATGCAAAGGCTGAATGGCTGGTTATATTGATAGGTGGGAATAAGGTGCAGTTGTGGAACAGAAAGGATAAAACGCAAGGCTCCTCTGCCTCCACAGTGCATATAAATACCCTACACACAGATATATGGTAACTGTATCATGTGTTTACTGTGTCCAATAATAATAAGCATGTTGTCTAGACCCAGAATCAGAATTCTGACCATTTTTACTCCTCCAGTTGCCACACTTTCATAGAATATCCAATCAATAAAACACTGTGTACAGCCTGCATGAGATTATGTTTGTGATTTAACAAATGATCAGCCGACCTAGGATTTCACAAATCTTTTCATTTGAAATCATTGCTGTTGCAAGATTTCTCTCCATTTTTGTCATTTTTCAGTTGTCATGATGAATGGACCAAAATAAATGCCTCTAATGACTTGGAAATAGTCTGGTTCCATTGACATACATTTAAAGTAAAGTGTGTTTTTTCTTTCTCCTGTAAAGTTATCATTTTGGAGATATGGGATTTTCTTCCAACAACAGCAAACTATTTCCAGATATGTAATTTAGCTTTGCATTGTGTCATAAAACATCATTCTCAAAAAAATATGGTTAAGTAAGTTCTTTGGGAAAGACAATGGTTCTATTTCAAATCGTGAACACTCACAGAACCATTTGTAGGCTTAAATGATTCTTTGCATGGATAATCATCCTAAGATTGAATGACAATGAGTTTTATATGATTCTATAAACATAGTCCAGTTGTAATCTAATGGTTTATTAAGTAAACACAGATCAGTCATAACATTATGACCACCTCCTTGTTTCTACACTCACTGTTCATTTTCTTAGCTCCACTTACTATATAGGTGCACTTTGTAGTTCTAAAATTACAGACTGTAGTCCATCTGTTTCTCTGTCCACTTTTACCCTGTTTTTCAGTGGTCAGGACCCCCATGGACCCTCCCAGAGCAGGTACTACTTGGGTGGTGGATCATTCTCAGCCCCTTCCTGGATTGGGGCCTTGTCGTGGCAGCAGGACTTGTGTGGTCTAGGGATCTTCAGAGCTAAGTCGTCGGGAGAAATATGCTCCTGGTAGGGTCTGCCAGGGCGAACAGGTCTGGAGTCAAGACCCAGACTAACGTGATCCAAACCATTCCATGCATGATATGCACAAAAAATTGTGTACCCTGCCTAGGAAAGTGTCACCGGGACCTACCCCTGAATCCAGGCCTGGGGTAGTGTTCCACGGCGAGCGCCTGGTGGCCAGGCAGCCCACATAACCCGGCCGAGCTCAGCCCGAAGAGGCAATGTGGGGAGGCCATGTGGCCTACCACCCACAAGGTACTCACGAGTCCCCAGCTGGTGACCATGCAGTTGAAGGTTGTCCCAGTGAATGAGAGGGTCGCCTCACTGCAAATTAAAATTGCAGAGAGGAAAACTTTGACTGTTGTCTGTGCTTATGCACCAAACAACAGGTCAGAGTATTCGGCCTTCTTGGAGCGAGTGGGCGGGGTTCTGGAAAGGGTCCCACCTACAGACTCCATAGTCTTACTGGGAGACTTCAATGCCCACGTTGGCAATGACTGGGAGACCTGGAGAGGCGTGATTGGGAAGAACGGCCTGCCCGATCTAAACCGGAATGGTGAAGTGTTATTGGACTTCTGTGCCAGGCATAGCGAACACCAAGTTCGAACACAAGGATGTTCATAAGTGTACATGGTACCAGAGCTCCTTGGGTCACAGGTCAATGATCGACTTTGTTGTCGTTTCATCTGACTTGGGACCATATGTTCTGGACACTAGGGTGAAGAGAGGTGCTGAGCTGTCAACTGATCACCAAGTGGTGGTTAGTTGGATCAGATGACAGGGAAGACTGATGGTCAGACCTGGTAGGCCCAAGCAAATAGCGAGGGTGTGCTGGGAACGACTGTTGGAGGCCCCTGTTTGGAATGATTTCAACTCCCACCTCCGGGAGAGCTTTTCTCATGTCCTGGAGGAGGTAAGGGACATGGGGTCTGAATGGACCCTGTTCAAAACCTCCATTGTGGAAGCTGCCAGGCATAGCTGTGGCCAAAAGCTTGTGGGTGCCTGTCGGAGCAGTAACCCTAGAACCGCCTGGTGGACACCGGTGGTGAGGGAGGCCGTCAAGCTGAAGAAAGAGGCCTTTAGGGACTGGTTGGCCCGAAGGACTCCCGATTCAGCAGATAGGTACTGACAGGCTAAAAAAGTGGCAGCTTAAATAGTGGCAGAAACAAAATCCGGGGCATGGGACGAGTTTGGTGAGGCCATGGAAAAAGACTTTCGTTCAGCCTCAAAGAGGTTCTGGACAACTGTCTGGCAACTCAGGAGCGGTCGGGGTGGCTGCGTCCAAGCTGTATTCAGCAAGGGTGGAGAAACTCTTGACTTCAAATGAGGATATTGTCGGTTGGTGAAAGGAGCACTTTGAGGAACTTCTTAATCCGGGAGACGTGCCTCCCTCACGGGAGTCAGAGCCAGAGGCTCCTGGGGGTTTCAAGTTCCATTTCCCTGGTGGAGGTCACTGAGGTAGTTGGTAAGCTCCTCAGTGGCAAGGTGCCGTGGGTGGATGAGATTCATCCAGAGATGCTTAAGGCTCTGGATATAGTGGGGCTGTCATGGCTAACATGCCTCTGCAATATTGCATGGACCCCTCGAACAGTACCCTTGGACTGGCAGACCGTGGTGGTGGTCCCTATTTTTAAAAAGGGGGACTGGAGGGTGTGTGCCAACCTTTGCAGTATCACACTGCTCAGCCTCCCTGGGAAAGTCTATGCAAAGGTGCTGGAAAGGAGACTCCGACCGATAGTTGAACCTCAGATTGAGGGGGAACAATGTGGTTTCTGTCCCAGCCGTGGAACAATGGACCAGCTTTTCACCCTCTCATAGATTGTTGAGGGGGCATGGGAGCTTGCCAACCCAGTCTACATGTTTTTTTAGACTTGGAGAAAGCTTATGATCATGTTCTTCGAGATATCTTGTGGGCGGTCTTCCAGGCCATCCAATCTCTGTACTCCCGGAGTGAGCTGTGTCCGTATACTTGGCATTAAGTCAGACTCTTTCAGTGTTAGCGTTGGACTCCGCCAGGGTTGTGCCCTGTCTCCACTCTTGTTCGTGATATTCATAGACAGAGTGTCAGGGCATAGCTGGGGTCAGGAGGGCACTATGTGTGGCGTCTCTGCTATTTGCAGATGATGTTCTTTTGGATCACATGGATGCCTCCAGCGCTCACTGGAGCGGTTTGCAGCTGAGTGTGAAGCGATTCGTGTGCGGATCAGCACCTCCAAGTCTGAGTCCTTGGTCTTAGCCTGGAAAAGGATGGCATGCCCACTCCAGGTAAGGGGAAAGGACCTGCCCAAGGTGGAGGAGTTTAAGTATCTTGGGGTCTTGCTCACAAGCGACGGGAAGAGGGATCGTGAGATCGGCCGCAGGCTGGGACAGGCGGCAGCAGTAATGCGGTCACTGTACTGGACTGTAGTGGTGAAGAGCCAAAAGGTGAAGCTCTGTCTTTACTGGTTGATCTACATCCTGACCCTAACGTATGGTCATGAGCTGTGGGTAATGACCGAAAGAATGAGATTGCGAACACAAGTGGCGGAAATGAGCTTTCTTCATTGGTTGGCAGGCTACACCCTATGTGATAGAGTGAGGAGCTCAGTCATCCGGGAGGAGCTCAGAGTAGAGCTGCTACTCCTCCGCATTGAGAGGAGCCAGCTGAGGTGGTTTGGGCATCTGATCTGGATGCCCCTTGGACGCCTCCCAGTGGGGGTGTTCCAGGCAGGGCCTACCGGGACAAGACCCTGGGGTTGTCCTAGAACCCGCTGGAAGGATTATATCTCCAAGTTGGCCTGGGACCGACTTGGGGTCCCTCGGAATGAGCTGGAGGAAGTTGCGGGGGACAGGGTCATCTGGGATTCTCTGCTCTCTCAACGGCTACCGTAACCCTATCTAGACTAGCGGTCAACGATGATGATGATGATGATGATCATCATTCTCAGCACTGCAGTAACACAGATGTGGTAGTGGTGTGTTAGTGTGTGTTGTGCTAGATCAGACACAGCAGTGCTGCTGTAGTTTTTAAACTCTTTGTCCACTCTCTGTCCACTCTATTAGATAATCATACCTTGTCAGTCCACCTTATAGATGTGAAGTCAGAGACGATAGCTCATCTGTTGCTGCACAGTGTTGTCTCTAGTCCTTGATCAGTGATCATAGGACACTGCCAACAGGACGCTGTTGGCTGGACATTTTTGGTTCTCAGTCCAGAAGTGACACTAAGGTGTTTAAATACTCTGATCCACTTAGACCAGCTCAACACACACTAACACACCACCACCATATCAGTATTACATCAGTGCTGAGAATGATCCACCACCCAAATAGTACTTGCTCTGTGATTATCCATGGGGGTCCTGACCACTGAAGAACAGGGTAAAAGGGGGCCAACGAAGTATGGAGAGAAACAGATGGACTACAGTCTGTAATTGTAGAACCACAAAGTGCAACTTTATAGTAAGTGGAGCTAAGAAAATGGACAGTGAGCTGAAGCCTGGAGCAGGAGGAGTGTTCCTGCTGAGACAGATAGAGAGATGCTTATCAATTTAGCTTCTCACTGCACACCTCTGGCAAATACAGGGGGTGAGAGATAGGGGCTAAATATCCCCTCTGAGACACTGACTGGAGGTAGTGTCTCCAAGGAGAAAAAAAGCCTCAGTCTATGACCGGTTCTGCTCACTGACAAACTCAGTCCAAATACACTGTTGCCCACAAGTTTGGAATCACGTGTCAAGGTAATACAGCATAGCTGTACAGCGTAACTTATACAGCGTAGATAGAAAAACTGATGATTTATTCACAATTTAGCACATTGTGAACTATTAACATAATATTAGAATGTATCTTTGTTTAATGTTATTAAAAATAGCGATTACAAACTTTTGAACAGTAGTGTAAATATGGTAGAAAATATAAATTTACAATTTGAAGTGGTGTATTTCAGTGCTTCCAGATCACTGAACAACAGCATGTGTCATAATAAATGACAGGTTTTACTAATTATATATGTTTTATTATCATGGACAGATTTCCATTTACCATTTGTTCTTATCAAAAGCAACTTACAGTTTAATCAGGTTTGCTAATGTAACATTAAGAGTCTTGCCCAAGGATTGGTATATCATGGTGTTCTTGCCCAGGTAGTAGTACTACAAGTCCAGGACTGTGCCTAATCAAGATTGAGTGAAGACTGAATATATAGAGAGAAGACCACAACCAAGACCAAGACCAAGCAAAGATAGAATGGAAATGAAAGGGAGGTTGAGTTAAGACAGATGCAAGAAATTCCAAGTCCTCTTTAAAATCAGGTTTAAAATAGAGTAAAATTGGAACTTGTAGGTGGGCCCACTTTACATGGGTATCAACAAAGTTAATATTTTCCAATTTACTCAATAAATGTAAATTCCATTTCTTGCTTGTATGCAGGTGTGCTGAAGGGGCCACAGCACCCTCGATTTTAGGATTACAACTGTAAAAATAAAAGAAGCGCGCAGAGTACACAGCCATAAATGCTTGTTCTAAAGTGAAGTTTGAATTTTTATATTTTCACAATCTGCAGAAGCCTTGCACTGTTTAAACAAATGCAATATTTTTATTTACAGTGAGTCAAAAACAGCTGGCCTCTTTGGGGACATTACTAAAACAAACACAGGTTGAGGTACGAAAAGACAAGGACAAGGCAGTTCTGAGTCCTGAAATGGCCTAATACTAATTTTTAAACTTAAAAAGAATCATCTAGGTGAATGTTATGATGAGGTTTTTTATCATATGTTATATCTTCCTCTTTGTTCGTGTTTTAACGTTAAATCTCACTGCGTGGCTGTTGGCATGACACATTCAGTTACAGCACCATAAATCAACAATTTGGCTGCTCGCCGGTCAGTACATTTGCTTTAAATTGTGACAATGTGAGTCAGTGGTGTGTCAGTTAGATGTATATATTTTTGTCGGTCACCTCATTATAGCACTGCATGACACATTCTGTTTGATGTAAATTAGCAAAATGAAAAAAGGCAAACCATTTTGTTGCATCTACACATTACATATGCGCTGCTTAAAATTTCTGCAACAATATAAAATAAAAAATTCTGCAATATTATACAAACCAAGGCAAGTCTGAGATCAAATACTAAACAGACCAAGATGAGATCAGATACTAAACAGACCAAGATGAGATCAGATACTAAACAGACCAAGAAAAGTCTGAGATCAAATATTAAACAGACCAAGATGAGATCAGATACTAAACAGACCAAGAAAATTCTGAGATCAGATACTAAACAGACCAAGAAACGTCTGAGATCAGATACTAAACAGGCCAAGAAACGTCTGAGATCAGATACTAAACAGACCAAGAAAAGTCTGAGATCAGATACTAAACAGACCAAGAAACGTCTGAGATCAGATACTAAACAGACCAAGAAAAGTCTGAGATCAGATACTAAACAGACCAAGAAACGTCTGAGATCAGATACTAAACAGGCCAAGAAACGTCTGAGATCAGATACTAAACAGACCAAGAAAAGTCTGAGATCAGATACTAAACAGACCAAGAAACGTCTGAGATCAGATACTAAACAGACCAAGAAACGTCTGAGATCAGATACTAAACAGACCAAGAAAAGTCTGAGATCAGATACTAAACAGACCAAGAAAAGTCTGAGATCAAATACTAAACAGACCAAGAAAAGTCTGAGATCAAATACTAAACAGACCAAGAAACGTCTGAGATCAGATACTAAACAGACCAAGAAAAGTCTGAGATCAGATACTAAACAGACCAAGAAAAGTCTGAGATCAGATACTAAACAGACCAAGAAAAGTCTGAGATCAAATACTAAACAGACCAAGAAAAGTCTGAGATCAAATACTAAACAGACCAAGAAAAGTCTGAGATCACATACTAAACAGACCAAGAAAAGTCTGAGATTAAATACTTTACTCACCAAGACAAGTCTGAGATCAAATACCATACAGCTCTAGACAAGTCTGAAATTAAGTCTGAGATTATACAGAATGAGACAAGTCTGAGATTGAGTATTAGGCAGAACAAGACAAGTCTTATAACAAGACAAGTGCATAATACAAGAGATCAAATACTATACAAACCAAAATGAGTCTTAGTTTCAATACAATACAGACAACAAGAAATCTGAGTTCAAATAGTATATGAACCAAGACAGGTGTGAGTTCAATTACTATACAAATGACGAAAACTCTGAGAAGAATTACAATACAGACCAAGACAAGTCTGAGTAGAAATATTATAGACATCAAGAAAAATCTAATGAGACCAAACCCCCACTCTCCATCATGAGTGCTAATGACCACTTTATACCAACCATAGAGCCAGACCAAAGTGCTACGCACACATTTTCACACACAGTACAAACAGTTCATTAAGTAATCGAGTAGCACATTGCCAGCAGCGTTCTGCTCTAGTTTCTAATGTAAAATATTGAGCTCCCTTCTCTTTAAATGCACACATTTGAATGCTTGTGAAAATAAGGAGTCCACAAAGGCATCACAGACACTGGCAATTAGCATAAATACATATTCTTCCCTTTAACAAGCAAATTATTGTCTCACTGTTGCCAGCTGATCAAATTCAGCTTTGAGTGGAGCAGTGTTATGTTGGGCTGGGAGGGCCTATTTCTTTTGACCAGCTCTTGTAAACACAACATTTTTTATGCTCATTTACATATCAAACATGATCACTTGAAAGGAACTCCCCTCTTTCTCCTCCTCTCTCTCTCTCTCTCTCACTCATTTGATTGTTTTATAAAGAGGACAGAGGCATAATAAAAATAAATAAATAAATAAATTTATAAATATTACAGGAATAATGAGAAATAATACTAATTTACAATAATAACAACTCGTTATGAGAAAATGAAAGAGGGAATTATGATGCTGTTTTATTTCCTGTCCTGTCCTGTTTCAGCCAGTCCCCTTACTAACACATGTAAGAAAACCAAGCACATAGCCATGCAATCTCCATAAACAAACAATGGCAGTAGAATAAGAACATATGTGCATTTCAGTGACTTTATGTCCCACTGTCATAGGATGCAGGTATAAATGGCCCAAATCTGGTCTTTTTCTTCATCCATGACACAGATGTGTTTTTGTGCGATAGTGTGAACAGTAAAATCTCATTGAATCTGATTGTTTCAATTCAGATTTTGGACTCATTCATATGTGATACTAAACTTTATATGTCAAGTCAAGTCAAGTCAGCTTTATTGTCAAAACTACAATATGTACAGGACATACAGTGTACTGAAATCGCGTTGCTCTCAGATCCCTTTCAGATATGTGTCTGATATGCAACAATGTGAGCTCTATATGACCAGCTAGATCAGAATTCTGATCTAGACTTTTACATCAATCCAACTTCGGCAACTGAACAGTGCTAGTTTTCTCCTAACAGCATTGTGGCAATGCCTCATCTCCACCCACTCCTCTATCATACAGCCAATCAGGCAAGGCCGTGGCCAATGGTGTTAGGAAAGAATGTCTGCTTTGCAGGGTGGCTTAACAGGGTGCTTAACTGGCTCATTAGCGAATTCATCTTGTCTTTCCACTCTATGCTTCTTGGTTCCAAGTCAGATTAGTTGAGAACTTTAGTGAAAATTCGAATTTATATATAATTTACATAAAAATGGACAAATGCACAGGCAAAATCCAGGTCTCAGAAAGGCTGCTTCTATCCAGTGGATTGTTCTCCGTTGTTATAAATAATGCCATGTCATTCAGTGTCAAAAAACCTAATAAGCAAATTTATTTGAGATTACTTAACAAGTCTTCCCAGCAGTCTTCGGGCGGACTTCGGGGGATAGGCTCCAGCACCCCCGCGCGACCCTGATGGAGAAGCGGCTTAGAAAATGGATGGATGGATACTTAGCAAGTCAGTATGGTTTATAACAAGCATGTGATGCTTTCGGCATGCAGTTAGCATAGTAGCATAGTTAGCAAATTAGTTTTTGCTCATCCATTCTTTTAATTGAATTTGCTTCCCAAAAAACAGCATAAACTGATCTTTACAGAAGAATCATGATCCAGCTGTGATAGAGATTCAAGCTCCAGCTCTCACCTCTTCTCCTCTGGACTGTCATCTTTTCTGCATTCATTCTAATTCCCGGACACTCCTACCTATATTCTAATACTACAGAAATGTACATGATATATGCCCTGTAACTCTGTACATCTCATTTAGTGTTTATAGTATACATGTTCAATGTTCCACCCACAAAAGTATTTTAGTCAGTGTTTTTGCAAAAATCCCACTCAGTCAGCTCTATGTTTACAGTGTGCAGGTTAAAACTACCTATATAGGGATGTCATAACACATGCATAAACATTGAATCACACATCTAGTAGAGTTTTTTAAGGACTTTTCTGCCATGTTAACTTGTGCTACATTCATGGACTAACAACATGCTGATAATCACATCACGGCCCCCTATTTTGAGCTCCACAAATGTCTTGGTATGCTGTAGTATTAACATTACCCTTCGCTGGAGCTAAGTGGCTCAAACCCTGAAAAATGTAACTGTTGGCACTATGCCTTCCGGTTACATTTTCACATCAGGTGATAATAAGTAATACTTTACTGTAGGGCGGTGTTCATAATGACATCACATGACACATTCATAAGCTTGTCATGAAAACTGTCTTAAATCTATGTGAATGATTATAAAGGTTTATTATAATAGGTGTGATATGTCATAAAGGCTACTTTTGTCAACTTTGAGGTCAAGTTGACACAACACCTACTGGGTGGTTTTCACACCTTTTTGTGTAAAATGATAGAGCATGTTCAACTGACTTTGAAGCTTAGCGCATATCAGAGCAACATGATGTTGTGAAATCATATAAATGGCAAAATGAAACTCAGTTTACATAAGAGCCACAGAAAACCTAGTTTCATGATGTTTAGATCATTGGACTATGAGGGCCATTGCAAAACCTTCAGCTTGCACCTCTTGATGTAGTCAAGTCATTGTGGATTTTGAGGTGTGTTGAGGATCATTTTCCTTTACAGCCACAGAAAAGCATCACTTTTATGCATTGGAGTGCTTATTGAAATGCTAAGTGCTTATAAATGTGGATGTAGTTCTGTGTCAGTTTTCACGATGTGCTTATGCAGGTGTCATATCGCCTTGTCAAAACTACCCTGTTAGTCTTAGCAGATTTTTTTCCAGAATTCTGTACCACTCAAAACACATTTGTGGATGGAGCATACAGAGGTAAATTGGAGAAAAGTATGTGTGCATACATACCATAGTTGGGGCAGCAGACTTTAAACCAGCAGACGGATGAGAGAACGGTCAAATTACTCAGACTGCACAGGCCAAAGAGAACTCCACAGAATGCATAGTAGGAACATATTGTTTCAGTGAAGAGCCACCTGCAAAGAGAGAGAGAGAGAGAGAGAGAGAGAGAGAGAGAGAGAGAGAGAGAGAGAGAGAATCCATCAAATAAACACCCTCTTAAAGAGAAAACAAGATAGAAAATGGGACACAGGGGAAAATGATGATCACTAGTTCTTGTCCCATCTTATAACCAGGGTTATTTCCACTTGTTTGTCAGACACTGCCACTGATCCTATGGGATTTTAAAAAACCACTGAAAAGAAAAGTCTGTCTATCCCTGAACAAGCTGTACAAATACTCTCTGAAACAGCCTTAGCGTAAAATACCATGAATTAATGAACACAGCAGCATGTAGGAATGTAGGCATTTTTAGTATTATTGTTATTTACTCAACTGCCAATCAATAATGTCTTCTAGGTGTTTCTGACACTAGAGGGAGCCAAAAATGAATGGGTTCCTATGAAATATTCATCCATCCATTCATCCATCCATCCATTAAGCCGCTTCCCCATCACGATCGCGGGGGGAGGGTGCTGGAGCCTATCCCAGGTCGCCAGTCCATCGCAGGGCAGACAGACAGACACAGACAGTCACTCACACCTAGGGGCAATGTAGCATGTCCCATTGGCCTGACTGCATGTCTTTGGACTGTGGGAGGAAACCGGAGAACCCGGAGGAAACCCACACAGACACGGGGAGAACATACAAACTCCACACAGAGAGGACCCCAGTCACCCGGCTGGGGAATCGAACCCAGGCCCTCCTTGCTGTGAGGCGACAGCGCTACCCACCACGCCACCGTGCCGCCCCTCCTATGAAATATTTATAATATATAATATTATATTTATAATATTAATCATAGGGTGTGTCTCAAATAGCTCCATAGTTCAATAGTCAGGGCACTGCCCATGGAATTGGTAACTTCCTAAGGTTTTCCACAGTACACCATAAAAACAGTGAGTGTCGCCTGTTGACTACAATGCCCGACAATAAATAGAGTCACACCTTCACCTCGACCTTCAGAAAGTCTTAAAATGGAGGCCAAAGCTATGTTATCTTACTCATCTTACTCATCTAGGTTTGATTCCCTGGCCAGGTGGCCAGGTCCTTTCTGTGTTCTGGGTTTCCTTTGGGTACTCTGGTTTCCTCTCACAGTCCAGAGACATGCAGTTGGGCCAGTCAGAGATGTTAAATTGCCCCTAGATGTTAATGTGTATTTGTGTTAGTCTTCCCTTTCTTGGACTGGCAATATGTCCAGGGCATTTCCTGCCTTCCACCAAATGCCTGCTAGGATAGGGTCCAGCAAACCAGCAAACCCTGTGACCTTCTGCTTCACAAGTATTGAAGTTCATTTGTTCATTTAATGAACAAACCATGACATTAAAATAGCCTGACCTTCTAACAGGCTAATTAGGCCCATTTAGAACTACTCAGTTAAGCACTTTAAGTTTAAATCTTTATTGAAAGGATTAGATTTAATGTCTACTGTCATCAGTTAACTGTTTCAGCTTATGCTACTATGAGTTGCTTAGGTGAACCACAGTCATCTTGCCGCTAGCGAAGTGAACAGGAATTAGCATTTAGACTAGTGTTGTTAATCATATTAAGATAAATACAGTAAACTTTGCTATATGTGACACATTTATACAGAAAAAAAATCTGTTTTCTTAACATAGAACAGCATAAAATATTTCTATATTCCAGTTAAAGGATTTACGAACTGTGTTTTTCCACCAGTGTTCTTATTTCCATTTTATAGATATCTTTTTATTGTTAAAATAACAAGTGTGGACACACTGTATGGTCAGTTAGTTAGGTCATTAGTAATATCCCCTTTGACAAGTACCACAGCTTGTAACACTTTTTGTAGCAAGTCTTTCAATTCTTGCTTGGGGGATTTTCACTCTTTCTTCCTTGCAGAAGCCATCTAGTTCCTGTGAGATTACTGGCCAGTCTTACATTCAGTGCTCATTTGATGTCTATTTTTGCCTGTGTAGCAATCCTATCAGTGTAATTGGTGTTCCAGACCTCAACTTAACCTCCACTGTCCCTGTTAACTGCCATTACTTAATTGCATTACAAAATGAAAATACTTTGCTATTTACTTTTAGCCTTCTGCTGCTTTGTGGGCATCAATTACTTTAATTTTCAAAAAGAGTTCTAGGCAGCTGCTTAGAGAAGCTAATGACTGCTGATTTTAGGGAGGGTTAAGAAGTCAGATTATTTAGAAAGCTTTGAAATTCACATCATCCGGCCTTTTCCTTAGCCAAAGCCCTAAAAAGCTAATTATGGTCTGAGACCTTAGTAAAAGTTATCTGACAGCTCAAATGTCTTGGCTAGCCAAACATTTGCATGGTGCTCTTTTTCTTTACTTTAAAGTCATTCAAAACAAAAGTAATATAATAATCTTGCTTAAAATGTTGAAAAGAATGTTTCATCTTTAACTTAGCATCCAGGTGCAAAAGCTGAATATAAGTTTGATCATAAGTTGGAGTGTAAATTTTGCTTTAAATCTTACACTGAGAGGAGTTCACTTAAGATGACACACAGAATTTCAGGTGCACCACAGATACTTACATCTTAAACAGTAGTGCTTAAAGGGATCGTAGATTAAAACGACATTTTCACTCCTTGCAGCCAATCAGTAAAAGCTACCGAAATAAAAAGGGATCATTACATGATCACCAAATTTCTCTCTTTCTGTCTTATGTTTACATCATTTAAAGTGTGTCAATCATATTAGCTATAAATCAGAAAGAGACTGCGTTTTACAATAAAGTATTTTTTTCAAAGCGTCCATCTCTTGTATGTGCGTTTATTTACTTTTCCTATGATCTAACTGAGTTACCGTGCACAATATTTAAATGGCACTTTATCAACAATTGGTCGGTAATGTTGGCTAAGTTAGCTATATTTTAAAAACAATCTGTTTTATGCACTCTATGATAAGAAGGTGAACGTCACACACAACCTGAGCACTGAGGGAGCTGTTCTCTGCATGTTGTTGACTTGTGTGCTTGAACATTGTCTTCCACCAGATTTTGGAGTGTCCCTGTAGCAAAACAGCTCAGTGATAGACACAAAGAAGGACTCAGGGCTCCGTTTGGGTTGTGTAAATCTGCTGCTAGATCTGTGATCTTTTTTTTCTGTGATCAACGGAAATATTTTATTTTATTTTTTAGATTTTTTTGATCCCACAACCGGGGAAATTCCACCTCCGCATTTAACCCACCCATGAAGTGAAACACCACATACACACTAGTGAACACACTAGGGGGCAGTGAGCACACACTTGCCCGGAGCAGTGGACAGCCCTATCCATGGCGCCCGGGGAGCAGTTGGGGGTTAGGTGTCTTGCTCAAGGACACCTCAGTCATGGACTGTCGGCCCTGGGGATCGAACCGGCAACCTTCCGGTCACAGGGCCAGATCCCTAACCTCCAGCCCACGACTGCCCCAAATGGGTATAATCTATCCTGCAAAAGTGCTTGCTGACACATATCTTGCAAATTTTCCCATTGACCAAATTGATCAGAGCTTACACCTACTGTTGGATATGTGTAAGTTTTAAGTTATAACTTAAAGCTATGTTGAAACTATGCTACTTGGTGCCAATTCTAGTAGCTTGTAAACTTGAATGTAGTGGCAGTTTACATTCAAACCAGGCTATGATTTACTTGACTAATGTTCAGGAAGTTCAGATTTTATTTGACTTGTGTTCAGCAAGTGCAACTGGCTGCTGGTCATCCTCTACTCACCTAAGTGATTGACAGTAACAGAAATTTTGAACAAACTTTTGCATGCCACTCTAATTTCCTCAGTTAGAGAGATACACACTCTACAAACTACAGCTCAGCACTACCCTTTTGTAGAGGGATAACTGGTACAGTACTTTAGCCCAGGTGGGCACAAAGATGGAAAGAAAGAAAAAGAAAACAAAAAGCGCTGAAGCTAACAACACAAAAGAAAAGAAAAGAAAAGAAAAGAAAAAAGAAAGCTACAAATCACTGCTGTCATATCAATATCTCATACAATCATACTTTTTACATCTTTTGAAAACACCAGCTTATACAATGTATACAAATTTCATGACCAACAGAAATTGCCCAAAGTTATAGAAGAATGCAATTTTATTTTAACTTACATTAAAAATTACAGACTAATAATAACATGATAATAAAAACTGAAGAATCAAGCTTTATGAGATTGAAGAAATAGAAAGGGTATTTTTTTTAAAAAGGAGTGATGGAGGGGTGAAGAGTGACTCATGAGCAAAAGACCTTCACCTGTGAGAGAAAGCAGAGGGAATGGCCAAAGGAAAGAGGGAGATGGTCATGCCCAGGTCACTGATGGACAGATTTACGATGAAAAACTCAGCTGGCTTCAAGGAGGACTTCTTACGATATGCCACGAGCAGCAAGATGGTGTTCCCCATCAGAGAGAACACACCTGCGAAAGAGAGGGAGAGAGAGAGAGAGAGAGGGAGAGAGAGGGAGAGGGAGTGATAACAGCAACTGTTTTTGGTGATTGCTTAAATGAAGCTTTTGGCAGCATTTCTTTATCCTCAAGCTTAAAACAAGACCTGAAATCAAAATCATTTAGTGACATTTTATTAATCGGGTCCTTTGTAGATGAAATAGATACTCAACTGGCTTTCAGTAACATCAACACCATATCAGTGATGTAGCAGCTGTGAATACATTCAGTTCATTATTAAGAGACTTTAAATTAACAGTACAAATAACATTTATTTGTAATCTATTAAATTCAGTTATTTTTCACTATTTGGAGTTGCCAAGTTCATATCTGTAAATGTTAATCTGGGAGGAACTGAACATGTAACAGGTTTATACAAACCATCTAAACATTCTCAAGGTTAGGTTTTGGTAAGGTTGGGTAAGATTAGGTTTTGGGTTACGTTGGTTAAGGTTAGGTTTAAGATTAAGTGACCTTTATTAGTCCCACAATGGGGAAATTTCACCTCTGCATTTAACCCATACGTGAAGTGAAACACCACATACTCACTAGTGAGCACACACACACACTAGGGGACAGTGAGCCCAAACCGCAGCACCCGGGGAGCAGTTGGGGGTTAGGTGTCTTGCTCAAGGACACATCAGTCATGTGCTGTCGGCTCTGGGGATGGAACTGGCGACCTTCCGGTCACATGGCTGGTTCCTTAACCTGGTTCCCTAATCTCCAGCCCATGCCTGTCCCATTTTTAAGTTTAGGTTTTGGGTAAGGTTGGGTAAGGTTAGGTTTTGAGAAAAGTTCAGTAAGGTTAGGTTTTGGTAAGGTTGTGTAAGGTTAGGTTTTGGGTAAGGTTAGGTAAGGTGAGGTTTTGGTAAGGTTGAGTAAGGATAGGTTTTGGGTAAGATTGGGTAAGGTTAGGTTTGGGTAAGATTGGGTAAGGTTAGGTTTTGGTAAAGTTGGGTAAGGTTAGGTTTTGGTAAGGTTGGGTAAGGTTAGGTTTGGGTAAGATTGGGTAAGGTTAGGTTTTGGTAAGGTTGGGTAAGGTTAGGTTTGGGTAAGGTTAGGCTTTGGTAAGATTGGGTAAGGTTAGGTTTGGGTAAGTTTAGGCTTTGGTAAGATTGGGTAAGGTTAGGTTTTGTTGAGGTTGAGAAAGGTTAGGTTTTGGGTAAGGTTGGGTAAGGTTAGGTTTTGAGAAAAGTTCAGTAAGGTTAGGTTTTGGTAAGGTTGTGTAAGGTTAGGTTTTGGGTAAGGTTAGGTAAGGTTATGTTTTGGGTTAGGTTGGTTAAGGTTAGGTTAGGTTTTGGGTAAGGTTAGGTAAGGTGAGGTTTTGGTAAGGTTGAGTAAGGATAGGTTTTGGGTAAGATTGGGTAAGGTTAGGTTTTGGTAAGGTTGGGTAAGGTGAGGTTTGGGTAAGGTTGAGTAAGGATAGGTTTTGGGTAAGATTGGGTAAGGTTAGGTTTTGGTAAGGTTGGGTAAGGTTAGGTTTGGGTAAGGTTAGGCTTTGGTAAGATTGGGTAAGGTTAGGTTTTGGTGAGGTTGAGAAAGGTTAGGTTTTGGGTAAGGTTGGGTAAGATTAGGCTTTGATAAGGTTGGGTAAGGTTACATTTTGGTAAGCTTAGGTTTTGGGTAAGGTTAGGTTTTGGTCATGTTGATTAAGGTTAGGTTTTATGTAAGGTTAGGTTTTGGTAAGTTTGGGCAAGGTTAGATTTTGCGGAATTGGAAATAAAGTGTTGCTAAGCCTTTTTGCTGATAAGCTTATTAGAAGATGAATAAAATCAAATATCTCAAGCTCTCTCTCACAGGGCAATGATTTATGTCCTGTTAGACAAGATTTGTTAAGTTAAATGAGCCCCTTTTACTACCCTAATGCCGTTGCTATAACTCCTGGTATTATGTTACGTTATGTTGGTCTCTTTACCGAAGATGGTGTAGGCAGTCCCCAGGAGAAAGTCATACTCTTTGGCTATTGTGGACACAAAGGTTACTTCAGAGGCATTTCCCATCTGCAGGGAGAGGGAGAGAGAAAGAGAGAGAGACAGAGAAATACAGAGAGGTTGGAGAAGTGTAATTAAACAGAAGCACGCTACTGTGTTATGTTAATATATAATATATAATATATAAATTACTAAGCACTGCCCCTCAAGGTCTCTCTGCTCTGTTAAGAAGCAGACAGGAGATGAAAGGAAAGAGAAAGAGGGAGGTAGAGGGGAAAAATAGTGATTCCAGTGATTCCCCTTCTCCCATATATTCAGCAATAGCTTGCAGTAGCAATATCCAAATCAGAATCAGAATCCTTTATTGATCCCAGAGGGAAATTGCAGAAGTGTTTGATGCTAGTCTGAATGCAACAGTGAATGCCGTATTGGAATTGAATTAGTTTTATTGTTTTTAAGAATGATAAAATAAATAAATAAAAAATCTGTCTTAACACACAGCTCAAAATAGCCTGAACTAAAGGTCACAGTCCATGTGTTCATGTCAGTTATACTACCTCAGTATCATACAAAACAACCAAAACAAATGAGTGTAAAATGTTGATATATCTCATATTTTATACAGCTAAAACAGTCAAACTGACCCAAAGAATACTGATGTGTACAAAATCATGTTACTTTTATGTTTATCAGGTTGTCCCTATTAAATTTGGAAAAGATATTACTATGAAGTCATTACTAGAGTCATAGTTAAATGTCAAATTATGTCAAATTGAGGGTTAAAATCTCTCCACAATTATTACTGTGAACCTGTAAAAACACACATGTATTCACACTGCAGATTCATACAGGATTACAATCTCTCCACAGTTATTACTGTTAGATTTTAAAAACTACACACACTGCAGACTCATACTGGTTTAAAATCTCTCCAGTTATTACTGTCACACTGTAAAAATTACACACACTGCAGACTCATACTGGATTAAAATCACTCCACAATTATTACTGTCAGACTGTAAAAACTACACACACTGCGGACTCATACTGGATTAAAATCTCTCCACAATTATTACTGTCAGACTGTAAAACTACACACACTGCAGATTCATACTGGATTAAAATCACTCCACAATTATTACTATCAGACTGTAAAACTACACACACTGCAGATTCATACTGGATTAAAATCTCTCCACAATTATTACTGTCAGACTGTAAAACTACACACACTGCAGATTCATACTGGATTAAAATCTCTCCACAATTATTACTGTCAGACTGTAAAACTACACACACTGCAGATTCATACTGGTTTAAAATCTCTCCACAATTATTACTGTCAGACTGTAAAACTACACACACTGCAGATTCATTCTGGATTAAAATCTCTCCACAATTATTACTGTCAGACTGTAAAACTACACACACTGCAGATTCATACTGGATTAAAATCTCTCCACAATTATTACTGTCAGACTGTAAATCTACACACACTGCAGATTCATACTGGATTAAAATCACTCCTCAATTATTACTGTCAGACTGTAAAACTACACACACTGCAGATTCATACTGGATTAAAATCACTCCACAATTATTACTGTCAGACTGTAAAACTACATACACTGCAGATTCATACTGGATTAAAATCACTCCACAATTATTACTGTCAGACTGTAAAACTTCTACACACCTCAGATTCATACTGGATTAAAATCTCTCCACAATTATTACTGTCAGACTGTAAAACTACACACACTGCAGATTCATACTGGATTAAAATCTCTCCACAATTATTACTGTCAGACTGTAAAACTACACACACTGCAGATTCATACTGGATTAAAATCTCTCCACAATTATTACTGTCAGACTGTAAAACTACACACACTGCAGATTCATACTGGATTAAAATCACTCCACAATTATTACTGTCAGACTGTAAATCTACACACACTGCAGATTCATACTGGATTAAAATCACTCCTCAATTATTACTGTCAGACTGTAAAACTACACACACTGCAGATTCATACTGGATTAAAATCACTCCACAATTATTACTGTCAGACTGTAAAACTACATACACTGCAGATTCATACTGGATTAAAACCACTCCACAATTATTACTGTCAGACTGTAAAACTTCTACACACCTCAGATTCATACTGGATTAAAATCTCTCCACAATTATTACTGTCAGACTGTAAAACTACACACACTGCAGATTCATACTGGATTAAAATCTCTCCACAATTATTACTGTCAGACTGTAAAACTACACACACTGCAGATTCATACTGGATTAAAATCACTCCACAATTATTACTGTCAGACTGTAAAACTACACACACTGCAGATTCATACTGGATTAAAATCTCTCCACAATTATTACTGTCAGACTGTAAAACTACACACACTGCAGATTCATACTGGATTAAAATCTCTCCACAATTATTACTGTCAGACTGTAAAACTACACACACTGCAGATTCATACTGGATTAAAATCACTCCACAATTATTACTGTCAGACTGTAAAACTACACACACTGCAGATTCATACTGGATTAAAATCACTCCACAATTATTACTGTCAGACTGTAAAACTACACACACTGCAGATTCATACTGGATTAATATCACATATCTCAGCAGTAATAACTTATATAACAAAACAATCTGATATTAAATTAATCACTAAAGTGTTTAAACACTAAAAGAAACTTTTCAGGAAACAGAGAAAGACAAAAAGAAGTGCATGAAAGATCAGATGCAATTTAGCAACCTGAAGCTGTGCACTCTGCATAAAGGAATGCCTCATTCTGCTGTTGACAATTTATTGCAGATATCCAGTATGCAGGGCTGGACCAGATGTGCATATAAGCTGAGACACAGCACAAAGTGACTCTTGATGCGACCGCAGTACACACCCACAATACCTGACTTTAGCAGGATGTGGATCCGCTCGTGTGGAGGAGGTGGATCGCAAAGCCCAAGCTCCCCAGACGGATGCGAGTCACGAGAGTGACAGCGGGAGGAGGACGAGGATGCTGGTGCCGACCACGAGAGGTACCAGAGGGAGGAGCAAGTCCCGAGCTCCGCCTCCTGGGCCCCGCCAATAGTTACGCAGCGAGGCTGCTACACTACACCTCACGTTCAACCCGGGCGGCTGATCTGCCAGTAACAAGGAGCTCTCGTTCCCTGTTGCCTCTTGCTGCCTTTAAAATGCCCTTTTTTAAAAAGAGCTGAGAGGGAAAAGAGAGAGAGAGGGACAAGCAACAGCAAAAGACTGAAAGAGCTGAAAAGCTCCTGTGAAGGACTTAAAAGTCTCAGTAGAAGCCACTGAAAAGTGGGTAGCGTTGGTTTTGGTTGTTGTGTTTAATTTGGATGAAATTAAAGAAATGGCTGCTGCATCCTTGAACCCTGATTCCAGTGTCCTCCTTGAGCCTGGGGTAGCACATGCTGTGCCACAGTGTTATTTTGGTAGTAAACATTCTTTGACCACGTGTTTGAGGCTTGTGTCTCTATGTAGCCACTGTGTCTGCTGCTGGTGTTAAAGTATGCACCTCAGCAAAACATCTTTTGAACCGCTAACATGAATTTATGGTAAAAACCGGCATGCATGTAGAGGGCAGCAATATTATTAACTGCAATAAGGCAGCCATGATAGAGTCCCTGTATCACCCGGGGCTTTTTGCACACTGGCCACATCTTGGAGACCCTTCTCATGTACCTTCACCTTGCTGGTGTGCAGTTAGAGACTGTGGTGTCCAATCCTGGCCCTCAGTGTAAGCGGATCTGAACTCTACAGTTGGATCTGAACTCTACAGGGTGGTAGATCTTCAGGACCAGGATTTGGCACCCCACTCTAGCCCAGTTTCTGACCACAAAGCTGCTCTTAGCTGAATAATATTTAGGTGATGGACCACTCTTAACCTAACAACGATGTGTGCAAAAAAGCCAGCAACACTCCATCACAACATACGCTAAGAATGGTCCACCATCCAAATAATATCTGGCCAGCAGTCGTCCCTCTTCATTGGTGAACAAGGTAGAAAGGGGCTAATGAATTATATAGTAATAAATGGGCTACAGCCTGTAACTCTAAACCTACAAAATGCACTCTTCTGGAAGATGTTTCCTACAAAACGGCCAATAAGTGTGTTGAGTGCTGAACTGGGTTTCAGTGAACTCAGGCAGAGAGACAGTTAAAGACGTGAAGGCGGTTAAAAGCAGTCTTATAGAGATCCTCCTACATCACCACACTGCCACTATAAGTGCATCAGAGCGAAGCAGAGCAGAGAGCAATGGAGCAGTTAGAAGAGACACACACTGTACGTGTGAGTAATGAGTCCTGTCGCATGGCTTTCCCTGGGGTTGAAGCTGTGGTTTAGGCCTCCAGGTACTCACATACATCATGCTACTTCACCAAATGTATCAAGGTATGTGCTCAGAAACACCACAAGGGACTGATATTCTTTAATGCTGCATAATAATGCAATATATGGAGTAAGAAAGCATAGCATTGCAGCATTTTCAAGAAATGCTTTGCCAGTTAGTTTTAGGTTATGCGTTCTCTAGCCTTTATTGCACTTGCTTCAGTTTGATAAGGACTCTTATTGTGGAGGACAGGGTTAAATACTGCCAGGGGCCTGGGTGTGTAAATGTATGTTGAGCTGAAAGAGATGGCAGACAAGAGTAGTGAAGGAGCTATTAGTAAAGAGAAAGCTCTGTTTGTGTGTGGTGTGATTGTGGCCAACAACATCTAGAGAATAAAGCACCATGACAATTACTTGTGCAAAAGCTCTGTCTCTTTAATAGTAGTGAACACTACATTATCATCAAATACTAAGATGTAAGATGTCATGAAATGAGACTTGAGTGTGAAAGCCAAAACACTGTTGAACAAATGTTCTGAACAGAACAAATACAAACACTAAAAACACTGGTGTAAACAAACATCATGAATATTGAGTTTTGTCCACATCAGAAATATACACACTGAATGTGGTGTGATTTTTTGCAATTTTGTGTTGTTTGCAGTGCACCAAAAATGGACAAACAGGCCAAATGTCTTCAAGTGACTCTTCGACTGTCAACTTCACCATGTCAGCATGCCAGCACCAGAGATGACTGTGATTGGTCAGAGAGTTCACACTGTTTGTGAAAGTTTGCAGAAATTAAATATGGAGCAAATAACGTATGCCACATTTTCAGCATCCAAAAATTTTAGTGTGCCAGATTTCTCAGCTACACACAGGGTCAAAATCACATATTGACATCTAAAGGAACGGCTCAAACAAAACTGCATTTGGTGAGCAAAGGCCCTACAGTGAACAGATACATATTATACTGTATATAGTTTGCATATAATACACACAGGAATAGAAAAACATTAATTGAGCCCTTGCAATGAAAAACAGTATATGTGATATTTTCTGTAAAAAAAATATTCTATTTTTAAAATAAAACAGTCCCTGAAACATAAATAAAGGATATTTTGGCTTATTAATGTAAAATGTATAAATAAATACAACATAACTAATAATTCCACAAAAAGGGTGGAATAGTTATTGTATGTTTTTTTTTTTTGGAGGGGCTACATTACAACCCCAATTCCAATGAAGTTGGGATGTTGGGTAAAACCTAAATAAAAACAGAATATGATGATTTGCAAATCCTTTTGAACCTATATTCAATTGAATACCCTACAAAGACAAGATATTTCATGTTCAAACAGATAAACTTTATTGTTTTTTGCAAATATTCACTCATTTTGAATTTGATGCCTGCAACATGTTCCAAAGAAGTTGGGGCAGGGGCATGTTTACCACTGTGTTACATCACCTTTCCTTTTAACAACACTCACTAAGCGTTTGGGAACCGAGGACACTAATTGTTGAAGCTTTGTAGGTGGAATTCTTTCCCATTCTTGCTTGATGTACAACTTCAGTTGCTCAACAGTCCGGGGTCTTTGTTGTCGTATTTTGTGCTTCATAATGTGCCACACATTTTCAATGGGAGACAGGTCTGGACTGCAGGCAGGCCAGTCTAGTACCCACACTCTTTTACTACGAAGCCACGCTGTTGTAACACGTGCAGAATGTGGCTTGGCATTGTCTTGCTGAAATAAGCAGGGACGTCCCTGAAAAAGACGTTGCTTGGATGGCAGCATATGTTGCTCCAAATCCTGCATGTACCTTTCAGCATTAATGGTGCCTTCACAGATGTGCAAGTTACCCATGCCATGGGCACTAACACACCCCGATACCATCAGAGATGCTGGCTTTTGAACTTTGTGCTGATAAGAATCCAGACAGTCCTTTTCCTCTTTGGCCCGGAGGACACGACGTCCATGATTTTGCGTCAGTCCATCTCAGATGAACTCAGGCCCAGAGAAGCCGGCAGCGTTTCTGGGTGTTGTTGATATATGGCTTTCGCTTTGCATGGCAGAGTTTTAACTTGCACTTGTAGATGGAGCGACAAACTGTGTTCACTGACAGTGGTTTTCTGAAGTGTTCCTGAGCCCATGTGGTAATATCCGTTACAGAATGATGTCGGTTTTTAATGCAGTGCTGCCTGAGGGATTGAAGGTCACGGGCATTCAATGTTGGTTTTCTGTCTTGCCGCTTACTTTCAGAGATTTCTCCAGATTCTCTGAATCTTTTGATGATATTATGGACTGTAGATGATGAAATCCCTAAATTCCTTGCAATTGCAATTGTAGAGAAACGTTGTTCTTAAACTGTGGGACTATTTGCTCATGCAGTTGTTCACAAAGTGGTGAACCTCGCCCCATCCTTGCTTGTGAACGACTGAGCCTTTCAGGGATGCTCCCTTTATACCCAATCATGACACTCACCTGTTTCCAATTAACCTGTTCACCTGTGGAATGTTCCAAACAGGTGTTTTTTGAGCATTCCTCAACTTTCTGTCTTTTGTTGCCCCTGTCCCAACTTCTTTGGAATGTGTTGCAGGCATCAAATTCAAAATGAGTGAATATTTGCAAAAAACAACAAAGTTTATCCGTTTGAACATTAAATATCTTGTCTTTGTAGTGTATTCAATTGAATATAGGTTGAAAAGGATTTCCAAATCATCATATTCTGTTTTTATTTATGTTTTACACAACGTCCCAACTTCATTGGAATTGGGGTTATAATTAGTTAGATTAGATTAATTTAAATAATTGTTTTTAATTGGTAAAGGATAGAGCTTGGAAGTAAAGTAGTGCAGCCAAGTCATTCTAAAGTGCATATAATATATATATATTTTATTTAAACACTTCAAACGAACTGCATTTATATCCATATAGCTATTACTAAAATATATATCTGCTATGAGCAAAAAAGGTAATTAAATAAACAAAGTCTGGATGTTTTATTACCCAATCAGGAAACGACCCTGCAAGGAGGTTGTCCTCACTGCATGGCAACTGTTTTGCACATGCATTGGTAACCTATAGAAGGATATGCTATCAGTAAACAAGAAGCAAACAATACCTTCATTTGGTTGGAGACAAATCTAGCAGTGGTGAAAGAAGGCTGATTTCTATCAAAAGGTCCAGTTCCTCTGTCACAGCAATGGCCTACACAACAAAACAGCCTAAGACTGGAGTCCAGCAGAAAATAAACTGCCCACAAAACTTATGCAGTTGTGTGTGTTTTATGTATTTAGAAGGATGAGTTCTGGAGGAAGGTTTGGATGGAAAGCATGGGAATGATGAGAGGTAGTAGACTTGGATCTTGGTGGATAAGCCTGGAAGACGGTAGTAACAATGTAAAGAAAATCGCTTTTAGATGTAAGATTTTACAGTGAGAACATAGATAAAAGGGCCAAGAGAGAATGTGGCAGAGACAGACAGAAATTAAGAAGATACAAATGAATAGCATAGCATATCACACCCTGCACAGTGTGTTTGTGGGGGAGTGCTGGTGATCCCACAGAATCAGTGCATGATTTAATAATAGATAACAATAATAGTTTTGTGAGTTAGAGCTTTGTATAAGCCCAAGCTGTCCTGTTCTATCCTTTCCTCAGAATAAGCTTTCTGTCTGGATGGTTTGAGGTGTTAGTAGCAAAAATGCAACTGTAGCTCATGTGTGCTACTGAGTAAAAAAATCCCATTAATATCCAAAGCATATAGGATATTTTAAAAATGCAGTCATGCAGAATTCTCTCCAGTGTCAGCAACTTCATAAAACAAGAAGACAAATGGCAGGGGCAATGGCCAGTCATCCATGTTTAACAGTTTAGCAAACAAAAGACACCTGAAATCTGGGTAAAGCCTGTTATAGTCTGATTTTGGGGAAAAAAGATTCATTATTTGCTTTTAGCATTAGTTTGGAAAAGAAAACCATCAAATCATTCTGTATGTGTGTGTGTGTGTGTTTGTGTGTGTGTGTGTGTGTGTACAATTGCAAAGCAATAATGTTACTTCACATAGGCAGCGCACTTAGCGAAAGCCATTATAAGGCTATTATGTAATGCATTACTTACAAAAAACTAATTCCATTACATAGCCTGAACCACACATTGCAAGTGACCCTTAGCTTTTTGCGAAAATTGTCTAACAATGTCTACAGTTCAATCAGAGCATGTTCTGAGATTAAAATGCATGAACTAGAAAGCACTACGAATATGTAACAATGGGTAGAGATAAAAGAGAAAATGATAAATGGCTGGACAGTGAGGTCACACAATTAGCAAAGCTATGAGTCTTAATAATGGCAGCTATACTTATCACTATTATCATTATGTGATAATAAATTTGATACATTAAAAAGTTTTTTTTTTTCTTTTTCTGTGAGACCTGACAAAAGAAAACAACCTCTGGCTTGGTCCAGCGCTTCTAAACACATTAATATCATACATATAGATATGTAAATTCAAATTTATAACAGAAACATGTTTTTTTTTTTTTTTTGGTAATTGAAGCCCCCCCTTCCGTCCATTCTTGAATCAACTAAAATATGTCTAGGTTAATAATAAAGTGGGGGCTTATATGGAATCCAGGCTCAAAAAGTGGGGGCTCATCCGGGACCCAGGCTCAAAAATTGGGGGCATATCTGGCATCCAGGCTCAAAAAGTGGGGCTCCTCTGGGATTCAGACTCAAAGGGTGTGTGCTTCTCTGGGATCCAGGCTCAAAAAGTGAGGACTTAGTCATGATCCAAGCTCACAAAGTCAGGGCTTGCCTGACATCCAGGCTCACATAGTGGGGGCTTGCCTGGGATCAAGGCTCAAGAACTAAATGCTCATCTGTGATCCAGGCTCAAAAAGTGGGGGCTTGTCTTGGATCCAGGCATAAAAAGAGGAGGGCTCATTTGGGATCCAGGCTCAAAAAGTGGGGGCTTCTCTGGGATCCATGCTCAAAAAGTGGAGGCTTGTTCAGAATTTTACTAGAGCCATGACATTCTTAAAAATGATAGTGTCATAAAAGGTTCTAGTGAGATTGTTTAGAGGATTCTTGTATGAAAAACTTTCAAGAGGCATGGTAATGCCATACAAAAACATTTCAGTAGATGGCAACAGCTTGTACAATGCAGTTATGCATACCACACAAATAGTAACACTAAAGTTTTAGAGCTGTACATCCAAGCCAAGAACAATTTCAGAACCTTTATTTTTAAGAGGGAACGGCAAAACCTCTTTAACAGAACAGAGCAGAAAGGTATCCAGTTTTTAGCCAAACAAACTATGGCACAAAGGCATTGTAGCACTAACATTGTAAAAAGCCAGTAGACAATCTTTACTTTTTAATGGTCCATATAACAGAAAAAAATTGCATTCATTTCAACATGTTTGATTGCACACTGGCTCCTCTAGATACGTCTTATGTCTTATGTTTTTGTAGGTGTATTCAAATTCCATCGAAGTCCATTCAAACATACTCCCACTTTCCATAGTCTGCTACAATATCATCTTGCTGAGCAACCGCACTATAATAATACTGTGGACTGTTTGTTGATAACTAGGTCTTTTACAAGACAACAGCAGAGGAGAACCCTCGGGGCCTTCTGACTTTCAGAGAAGGCCTAATGATTTCTGGAAATTAAAAATGCCTGCTTTATACAGTCATGCTTGCATTACACTTGTTCTCCATTTCCATCTTGGCTCAGAGCGCAGCTGTTTCTCAAATTAAACACCTTTTTGGGATTTAAGGCAAAAGTCCAGTTTCAATATTACATGTTTATAGTTTAATCTTTCCCTCTCTACTTCCTTCGCTTTCTCACACATCCCCTCTCAGTCATTCCCCTCATGTTTTCATTCTGAAAGTCGTGCAGCAAGTTTCTGGAGCTTGTAGGGCTCTTGCTTAAGCTTTAAAAACATATAAAACACTGTTCTAAACTCTCTCTCTCTCTCTCTCTCTCTCTCTCTCTCTCTCTCTCTCTCTATCATTCTATCCCTCTTTCTCTCTCGCTCTCTTTCTCTCTCACTGTCCTAAACCCTCTCTCTCTCTCTTTCTCTCTCACTGTGTTCGAAACCCTCTCCCTCTTTTGCTCTCTCTCTCGCTCACTCTCTCTCTCTCACTCTAATCTAAACCCTCTCTCTCTCACTTTCTCACTCTGTTCTAAACCCTCTCTCTCTCTCTCCCTCCCTTTCTCTCCACCCTTTCTCTGTTTCCTTCTCTCTCTCCATATGTATCTCTTTCTCTGTTTCTCTCCCTCTTTCTCTCATTCTGTGCTTTTTGGTCCCTGTTTTTCACTCTCAAAATTCTCCTCTTCTCTGTCTTCCTCACTTGTTTCTTTTCATGTTCCTTTTTTTTCCTCCTTCTTTTCCTTTCTCTCACTTTATCTCCTTTTACTCCATATTATTTCCCTCCTACCCTTTCTCTTTGTTTCTCTCCATATCTGTCTTGCTTTATCTCTCTTTTACTTTTTTCTCTCCTTCTCTGTTTCTATTTCACACTCTCCTTTCTGTCTATTCTTTTTGTTCTTGTTTGTCTCTTTATAACCCTCCCTATATTTTTTTCTACTGTTTTTTCTCTGTTTCATATCACTTTCCTTCAACTCTTCTCTCCATCTGTCGTCTATACTGCTTTCTCACTCTTCTTTCCTCAGACTGCTCTCTTTCACCCTTGTGTTACCAGTACAAACAGTTGTTTTCTTGTCCAGCTGTTAAACACCAATTAAACTTGTGCATATTGAGGTTTGGATTAAATGCTCTGCACACAACCCTGACTACTGAATAAAGATCTGACACACTATAACCACAAGCCTAATGACCTCAGCGCAACATTAAGCAGACGACCAAAACAAGAACATTGTCACACCAGTACTGCAAACAAAAGGACAAACTGTGATGATGTAACTCATTACATCAGAGAGCGTGTTCTTAAAAACAGGAGCAGTATTCTTAAGGCCTCAAGCCATGTTTGGATCCATGTGAGAAAGGATCTGTTTTTCTTTGTTTTGGGCATCCATCCACACATCCAGCAACAATTCAAACCAGATGAGTACCCACTGTTTTCAGCCTGACCAATGAATACACCTCTATCAGCCTGCGATCCTTCCTTGTTTCTTGATCTCTGTTCCAACACATCATTATTAACCCAGCCATTGTTAAAATTTCTAATTGCAGCATTTATTCTCCATTCCATATATGGTAGTTTAGAAAAATGCAAAAATATATCTTTACTTGAACCCTGATAAATAACATTGACATAACAATGCCATTAAACATGTCATGGCAGTTGTCATATGCTGTCATAAGTCATCATAGACAATTATGTCCAGTAACAATCTATCTGATCATGACACCCAACATTACAGGATCTATCATGGTATTTACTGGTAATGATAGCATGACATTACATTAATGAACAAAACCATGTCATGCCATACCAACTCATGACAGCATAAGGCATCTACCATGATACATTTATAACATGGTTATATCATTGTTGTGCAGTTAGATTCAAGTTTTGTTCTAAGCCGCAACAATAGCCTATTTTGAATGAATTGTTTTTGTGATGTCATCAAAACAAGCATTCACAAATATCCTCTATTTAGCCTACAGCACTGAAGTTATCCACTTTTATCCACTTTTCTTCCCAATTTAGCTATGACCAATTAGCTAGATGAGCCCACATCACACAATGCTGCCAAAGTGAAAGACTGAAGGCTACAATGTGTCCTCTGGGACACATGAAGGTCAATCTTTTCAAAACCAGTCAATGTCATTGAACACCTCAACACATTTGGAGGAGAATGCCAACTGCCAGTTCTGTTATTCCAGCTTATAGATGCTTGCAAGGCCATTTGTACCTCAGCTATGCATGGCAACACCAGGGACTGAACAATCCCCCATCAGTAGGGCCGATGTTCAAACAGTTGTGCCACTTGGAAGCCTGACAGCTTTCTCAGTTAGCTTAGACATCTTTATTAGCATGCAACACAATAAAGAGCTCACTAGAAATCTCTTAAGTTTCCTGACCATGGTCAGTATAGGTCTTAGCATTTCAGTGTGGACAGGAAAATGCAGATATGGATAAGATTTGGGCTGACATGTTAGATTTGGAATGTCCATTGTTGATGGCTGATAGTTATCACAATGTTGAGCCAGCATGATGATGCTTTTTACTGAGTCTTTATGAAGCCACAATCTCATGTTTGCTGAAGCTCTCTGCTATTTATGCTTGTAGCATTGATGCTCATGCCATAATTTCCAGAACGCCTCTGAGACATTTACTTAAAAAAAAAAAAACAAAAAACTAAGCCCCCAAACAAAAACAAACAAACAAATAAATAAATAATAATGAGCCCCTGAACAAAAATAAATAAATAATAATAAGCCCCTTTTATTTGCTAAAAATGGCGATGAATGTCATCCATTGCATAATTTCTGGGTAGACATCAACCAATGCTGATGTAAAGAGAAAAAGGCTTAGATAGGAAACTACATTTTCATACTTTCATATTTGTTTGGACAGTTCTTTATACAAGAACGCAGACACAAACCTGGATCCTACAGCATTCACTCTGCCCTTTGAGAACAGTTAATATATTGCATAACCAATTTGCTCACATTTCTCCCAATCAGCTCAAAATGTGTTTCACCCCAGAGGAGAACACTGTACCAGCATAAAGATTGAACCAAATGCCTGCCATGAATATTTTATATACCAATTTATTTATCCTCTTTACATATCACATGCTTGCAGTAAAGATGATCTGCCAAACAAAAAGCAGCAAGCAACATGCCAACAGGCTGTTTTTACATATCACTGCTATCATATCAAACTCTTAACTTCATTTTACTTTTTGCTTTTTACTTTTTAATTTTATTAAAATTTGTAAAAATTCCAACTTTTAGCTTTCCCGGAATTGTTTGTGATAACATCTCATTACCTTAATGTATATTAAAGATTTAAAAAAGGTATTTTAAAATTTTCTTGTAGTTCTTACTTTGGAGATGGTTTTGAAGTAATGAGGTTTTCTTACAGTTCATTTGAATAGTATTACTTTTCATTGTTGTCATTAGAAAAGCCCTCTCATTACATGGCATGAAAATGCAAGTTGCCTCCAAAAGAATGTGTTAACCAACACATTTTGTGTCATAATTTTACAGTTACAGAAGTTTGCAAACACATTTACCCAGAGGCACAACAGTTACAAAGGTGGACAAATATAGTGTTAAGAGTATTGTCCAAAGACTCTTACTGGTGTGGCATGATGCCCGGCCAAGGAACTGAACCCAGCAGCATTACCCACTACACTATACCAACCACACTAATCTATATACTGTATATTGGCCAAAATGTATTATTCTTAACTGGACACAGAAATGTTTTAATATATTTTACATTAAAAGTAGCATAAAAAGTAGCTGTCCTTGCATGCCCTTGTGTATTTCATAAGCATAATAGGACAATGTAAGTAAACCTTAATTCCATTCATATTATGGGCAACGTTAAGGAAAAGTAAAGTGCTGTCCTTGCCTTCTACTCCAGCTGGCTATCTTCTCACTGCATCTGGACACTGTCTGTCAGCTGCACACACATCTTTATACTGAGGATTGACCACTTGCCAGAACCAGCTGGCCAATAAAGGAAATGAATGACAAATAATAAAGAAACTCATACTGAGTGAAAAAAAGAAATTAAGTTGACAAATCAAATAAAGAACTATAAATAACATTTAATATATCTCATTTGCTTATTCTAACTCATTATCCATGTAAAATCATCATTTCCAATGTGAAAAATGTCTAAGCAAGCAGCACAGTTTATGGGCCATATGCAGTTTTTAAGCCTCATTTAGCCTCATTTATTTTCTATTCTAAGACACAAAAAACATAAAAATTTTAGCATTTTATTTTAGGCCTTAAGAATAGATTAAAATAAAGATCAGAATACAACCTAAAATCTTCAAGTTCTTCGCTGATTGATGCTTTGATTTTTTTTTTTTTTTGGAAGTGAACCGAGTGTTCCCCCAATTTAGTCATGGCCAATTATACCTGTTAGCTAGGGCCCCCCATAACACAACACTTCCAAGCTGGGCAGGTGAAAGCTAGTACATGCTTTCTCTGACGCCTGTGAAGTTCCACCAAATCTTTGTCACTGGACAGTTCAACACTCATGGAGGAAACTGCAATGTCAGCTAACAGACACCCACACTAACTGGCATCATGCTGAATGATGAGGGAAACTCAATTGCCAGGAATCAAATTCACAAGTATTTTTTGGCCTGATACTTTTTTATTGTTGCAGCTGTTTGGGTCATTGTTTTTCTTTAGACCAGTAAATTAAAGTTATGTTAACTCCATATTGAAAAATATACAAGTGTATATAATTAATTAATTAATTAAATGAAATAAAAATTGGCCATTTTCAAACATTTTCAAATGTAATTGATGAATACACCCACATATATTTATTTTCCAAATGGAAGCTAGCTAGCCAGTATCTACTATCAACAAGTCAAGTCTAAGTGTATTTATATAGCACTTTTTACAACAGGCATTGTCACAATGCAGCTTTACAGAAAAATCCAGGTCCAAGACCCCATGAGATTCACCAGTGGTAACTGTGACAATGAAAAACTCCCTAAGAGCAAGAGGAAGAAACATTCAGAGGAACCAAGACGCAAAAGGGGAACCCATCCTCCTTTGGTTGACACTGAATAGCAGACAATAACAGCAGAGAATACGGTTTGACCATTAGTATGTGTGTAGCAGTGGAAATTGATGCTGTGTTTACTGAGAATGTTATCCAGTGGTAGCATAGGTAATGTGAATGATAGAGGTCCTAAAACAGAGCCTTGTGGAACACCATAGTGTAATTTTGTAAGAATAGGTGATTTGTTGTTTACAATTACAATATTACTTCTGCTACACCCAGAAGAAATGTATACTAATTGTCTTTATAATGTAGATGTCGTTTTTTACAATATGTCTCTTATCCTCCAGCTGCTCCAGATGCTGACCTGGCTGTTGTTCGAGTATTGTTCCAACATTGTGCCAAGACTGATGCCACTGCTGCCTGCTTTGCAGAGCTTTGGCCTCAGCTGCAGCCTGCTGACCAAGGTGGTTTAACACAATGGGGTTGTGACCCACACACGCACAGTCTTGTAAAATATCTCTGTTGGGTATTTCCCAGTGGTGGACAAAGTATGCAAATCATGTACTTGAGTTAAAGTAGAGATACCCAAGGTAAAATATTACTCCAGTAAAACTAGAAATCCTCACTTTAGACCTCCACTTCAGTAAAAGTACAAAAATATTTACCTTCAAACGTACATGACTTTTGCTTCATTTACTCGTTTTAGGTAAAAATACTCCAGTGTTTCTCTTGGTAAACCAGTCTTTTAATAGAATGTCATTAATTAGTGATGCTGACGTCTATTAAAATTATCATAAGCACAAAACACTGAAAGCAAACAAATTCCATTGGGTAGAACTGAGTGGCTCTGAAATAACCTCTTGCAAACAAGCAAAGTTTCAGTTTAAGATTTATTTACAACTCAGTTACACGTTTAGTTTAATAAACTAGCAAAAACAAATTTACTTAAAAAAAATTAAAGACATTTACTATGAAATTGTGTTTGTATAAATTCAGAGAAAGACAGATGCCAGTCACAACTGCATATGTGTACATATTTCTATATTGTGGTCTATTTACACAAAGTTAGGTTGGTTCCATCATTTATGTTGGAATAGACACTCCCGAAATTTTACACTGCTGCACTGATGTTGAACTGTGTGCTTGCACTAAGTCTGTATGTCCAAAAGGTCAAAACAAGCTCAAAACAAAGTGTGCATTGTGCCCTGATTGGTGTTCTTGCTTCATGCTTTTTTCATTTTGTTATGTTTTTATTCACACATAAACCAAAAGAAACGACAGATTTCACAAAATGTAGTGGAGTAAAAAATAAGATATTTGACTTGAAATGTAATAGAGTGAAAGTAAAAGGTTACCCAAAATGGAAATACTGAAGTAAAGATACACAAAAAACTACTTAAGTACAGTAAAGTACTTGAACAGTGCTCTGCCTGTAGCTACTGCTGCTTTTCTCATGTAGAGAAGCCAAATGTCCATACAACACCAAAATATTCATGTTTTCTGGGACATCTGGTCCCCATAGAATGCTATAGACAACCACAAACACACATTCTCACTCACTCATTTCCCCACTTTCACCAAGCATTATGTTGGATAGGGCTTGATAAGGCACGGTGGGAATTAAGAAGAGGAAAAACAAAGAAAAAGAACAAAAGAGGAAGAAAGATGGCAGGATGACCCATCACAGATCAACGAATTCTGGAAGTTAAGTGATGCAAGCTTGTGTGTATGGTGCAGGGAGGTGATATCAAATACAAGTCATTGTTTTGGGGGGTTTTTTCAGACAGACTCAGACAGTGTACTGTATCAATAACTGTACCTTGGGGGTCAAACAGTTGCCATGCTATTCACAGCCTCTGCAAACTGCTGAACGCAGAAAGTGTGAGGCAGTCAAGAATGGTGGGCTAGAGGCCAGACGTGCGGGAGTGCTTTGTGCTTTGTTTTTCTCTAATCCACAGCCCAGAACAATGGGAAAAAGAAGAGGAATAAGTGGGGCAACAGGCAAAAAAGCAGCTGTTGGCAGAATGACCATTATAAAAGGGACATGCCAGTCAAGTAGTTATCACTAGTAGTTGCACTAGCAAGTCTTTTTAGGCTGAAATTGGGCTGCTAGGAAGGGAAGAGTCCACTTTACATCTTTGTTAGTAAGTTTCAATTTACAGGAACAATGGCCCATAAACCAGGAAAGTGGTTGGAGTAGTGTAGTGGATAACACATCTTGCTTTTACATTGTAGACTGGTGTTCAATCCCCACCTTGGTAAACACCCTACACTATACCAATAAGAGTCCTTGGGCAAGATTCCTAATGCTACCTTCACCTAAATTTGTAAAAGTATCAAACTGTAAGTCGCTCTGGATAAGAACGTCTGCCATAAATGTAAATGTAAAAGAGAGAGACAGGAAGAAAAGGAGGAAGATCAAAAAAGAGTCGAAAAGAAACATGAAGAAAAGAAGAAAGAGCAGTGAGAGAGCGAGAGATAAAGGAAGAGACAAAGATGGATATAGAGGAAAAGAGATGTGAGAGAATAATACTAAAACAGATGGAGTACAAGTGTGTCAGTAAAGAGAGGAGGTAGCTGAATGAAAGAGGGATGGGAATAGATGGAAACAGAGAATGAGAACACGAGTGAATGAAAGAATCCCCTGATCATTTCACTGTGCCAGAATGAGTCTCAGTCCATTCCTCTTAAACTGAAAAATGCATGTGCCAGCAGCGGATTAGTCTGCCTCCTTTGCCACAACAGAGTCATTAAATTGAAACAAACTTCAGCTTTAGCAAGAGACTGTCCAGTGGTTCTGTTAGTGAATGCAATCTGGCAGGCAAAGCAAACATTATAATATATCTAATTAAATTACAAATTAAAACAAAGAATCACAATCACATTATCTAAGCTGCTTATCCTCCTGGGTCATCGAGGGGTTCTGCAGCCTATTACTGCAGTCATTGGGTGGAAGGCAGGAAACACCCTGGACTGGTTGCTAGTCCATCACAGAACAGACAAACTGACATAGACATTATCACCTAGGTGCAATTTAGCATTAGTAATTGACTGCATGTCTTAGGACTGTGGTAGGAAACACAAACAGACATAGACTGAACATGCAAACTCCACACAGAAAGGACCCTGGTTGTCCAGCTGGGGAATCGAACCCAGGCCCTTCAGTGCCACAGACTGTGCCACCATGCCACCCTACAGAGAATCATGAATGAATAAATAAATCCATGAATGATTGAGGCGTGAACAATGATAATATGCTGTACTATACCATTCAAATTTTGCAATCAGTTGTTATATTTGTGTTTATTATATATAAATATAAATGTTAATGTAAATCTTGAAAAAAAAAGTTACATTTTTTGATCACTTTTAAAATCTGACATATTCTGAAGGTTAAATTTATTTTGTGTATGTTTATGTTTACCTTGATGTTCTGTGGCTTTCTTGTTGATTTTAGAATCACATACAGCTCTGTTCATTATTTTGGTTGCATCTGAAAGCTTCTTTGTGTTAAAACTTAAAATTTTTCAAATCTTCAGAAGTAATGATATCATACAAAGAGCATGTTAAAATCATTTAATATATATTAACAAAACAAATGCACAAAATAGGTTTATTATAATGAAAACATTTAATCTAAGCATCTGAATGTATGTAGTGCATAAAATTAACATTTAGTCTTGAAGGAAATTGTTTTATTTCGTAGTTTCTTTTTTCTCTATTTTAAATTTTTATTTATTTTTATGCAGTATTAATGCTGAAGGGTTCTCATCAGTTAAATTTGTACCTGTTCTCACGGTTTAACAATAACAACAAATTTTCATCAAATCATGCCCCCAGTCGGGCAAAGTATGAGAGCTGTGTTACTGAACTTCTGGGTGAGCGACTGGGTGATGCTGGCAGAGCTCTCTTTTGATTAAAAATCCACCTTTCTGTGAACCCCAGTCTTGTGAAACTCCGTCTGTGACAAGATGAAAGATTTACATCAATCTACATTCTGTACTGCTACATTTTGGTACAGGTGACAAGATTGTTTTGATGTAAAAAAAAATACAAGACTATATACACAACAATACTTTTTCATTGGATTTTTGTCACAGTTAAATATCTCTGGTAACATTTTCTGGAGCCCTGCCAGATAACATTGACATAACCATGTCATAACAGTTGTGGTGATTGTCACTACAATTAATGCTGTTGATGACGTGACGCTGTTAAATTACTACACATACTCTGTCATGACACATATAGAAGCTATATGAAATCTGCTATGGCATGCTCATGGCCTGGTTCAATGATATGTAGAAAGATGAAAATAAAACCTCTACAGAATTTCTCTGTGTTGCATCATCTCTTCTTTTAATAATTTTATGTAAACATTTGGAAGTTTATTCCCTGGTCTCTTTTACTATGAAGCCATGCTGTTGTAATATGTTCAGAATGTGCTTTGGCATTGTCTTGCTGAAATAAGCAAGGCCTTCCCTGAAAAAGATGTCATCTGGATGGCAGCATTTGTTGCTTCAAAAATTGTATAAGCCATTCAGCACTAACAGTTCCTTCCACAGATGTGCACATCACCCATGCCACATGCTCTAATGCACCCTCATACCATCACAGATACTGATTTTCGAACTGTGCACTGATAACAAGATCTCCTCTTTAGCCTGCATGGTGCAGTGGCCATGATTTCCAAAAAGAATTTCAAATATTGGTTTGCCAAATCACAGGACACATTTTCATCTTGCCTCTGTCCATCTTAAATGAGCTCTGACCCAGAGAAACTGGCAGTGTTTCTGGATCCTGTTTATGTATGCTTTCTTTTTTGATTGGTAGAGTTCTAACTTGTATGTGTGGATGCACTGGCAAACTGTTCACAGACACTAGTTTTTGGTGTTTCTAAGCCCATGCGGTGATTTCCACTACAGAATCGTGTCTGTTTTGAATGTAATGCCTCCTGAGGGCCCAAAGATCACAGCCAGCCAATACTGGTTTTTGGACTTGTCTCTCAAATACAGAGATTTTCTCTGGATTCTCTGAATCTTTAAATGGTATTATGTACCATAAACGAGGAAATCCCCATGTTCTTGTAAAATGAGCCATTTACAATGAGAAACATTATTCTTGAATTGTTGCAGTATTTACCTGCACAGTCTTTCACAGAGTAGCGAACAGAGTAGTGAACTGAACCTCTGGTGTAACAATAGGACATTAGCAAGTGCATGAATCAGTGGTGTGATTACAGGAGGTGAGCCAGAGCATTAGTCAGTGGTGTGACTACGAGACGTTAGCAAGAGCATGAGCCGGTGGTGAAATTATAGGACATTAGCAAGTGCATGAGTCAGTGGTGTAACTACAGGACGCTAATAAGAGCATAGGCCAGTGGTATAACTACAGGAGAATAGTAAGAGCTTAAGCCAGTGGTGTGACTAAAGGATGCTAGCAAGAGCATGAGACAAAATATCTGGAAACATAATTAATTTCAGTTTTCAAGTATAAACTGTCAGTAATATTTAATAACAGAGTTGGACTAAATATCCACAGGAGTGGAGTTTTATTCCAGCTCTAATCAGATCCACAACCTTAGAATTTTATTGCAGCTTGTGCTACTCACCTGTCTGGGCCCTGATGAACTCCATCAGAGCCAGCAGGAAGGTGGGGCCAAAACTCCAAGCTCAGACCGAGCGTAAGTGCTTTTTCAAAGGAGCAGAAAAGGAACAGAGGGAGGAGAGAGATGAGCAGCAGCAGCTTGAGAAGAGGACTGGCAAGCTGGGGAACTCAGATGTGAGGGAAAAAGGCCTGTACAGTGTAGTGTAGAAGCCACTGAGAAATGGCCAGTTTTAGGTTTTTGGTTTCATTTTATTTGTTGAGTTTTGTGAGTAAAAATGTTTGTAGAATATGCTCTCTGCAGACATTTCCCCAGCATCTAATAACCTTCCTGATTCTGGGGTAGCACAGGCCGCACCACACAGCTCTAATCAGATCCACTTGATTGCCCCTGTTTAGATGTTCCTAAAGATTCATCAACTCTGTTAGATAGGTGACATTAGAAGTATGGAAAGAATCAACTCTTTAAACAACCTACTATTGAGTTTAAATGTTAAATGACACCTTTATAACCTAAGAATAACTTAGTTACTGAATAATAAACTTTTGGATGTAATAAATCTGGGATTTTAAGCAGTTGTTATCAACAAACTGTGTGAAGAAGTGTTTTCCTATCAAATAAGCTAGAGTAAAAGTAAAATTATTTTGAAACTTGCTGCTTGCTTCCAAGCATTTGGCCAGCAGTGTAGGGCTATATCTCTGTATGTCTCTAGAAATGAAGTTTCTTTTAATAGCATCTGTGGTGTCAAACACTTCAGTGTAATCCTGACAGCAGCCTGAGCCTGTGTCAGAGCAATCTCTCTACACACATTCTGAAGGGGCTTCACAACCCTGGAGGTCCAGAGAGAGAGAAGTGTACAGTAAGCCCAGCCAAACTCACCGGATTTACTACAAGAGGCTGCTGGGGCTGTCACCTCATGTTATTACATTTCCTTCTGCACTCTGTTCTCTCTCTTTTCCTGTCTCTTGTGCTCTCTGTCTTCCCTCTCTCTCTCTATATATATATATTTACACATATGGACAAAAGAGACCTACATATGACCCCTCTAGGAACTTTTATGATGTCCCATTCTAAATCCATAGGCATTAATATGGAGTTGGTCCCAAAGAGCTAAAGAGAATACACTTCTTGTCCAGTGGTGGTGTGCTTCACAGCACTCTATCTGACACTCAGCATTGTGCATTTTGGTTACAGGCTTATGTGTAGCTGTGCAGCCATAGAAACCCATTTTGTGAAGCTCCTAATACACAGTTCTTTTGCTGATGTTGTTTCCAGAAGCAATTTGGAACAGAATGATGATACAAAAGAGGATAGCCGCTGTGTGCTTCAACACACTGCGGCCCCAATCTAAGAGTTTGCGTGGTTGAGTTGTTGTTGCTCCTAGATGCTTCCATTTCACAATGATAGCACTTACAGTTGACAGGGACAGATCTAGCAGTACAGAAATTTCACAAACTGGCTTGCGGCAGAGATGGCATTCTATGACAGTGCCATGTTTAAAGTCACTCAGCTCATCAGTACAACCCATTGTACTACCACTGTTTGTCTAGCAAGACAAAGCTACATATGTGCTTATTTTATCCACCTGTTAGTAACAGGTGTGGCTGAAACACCTGAACTCAATAATTAGGATGGGTGTCCCAGTACTTTTGTCCATATGGTTTACTTAGATATTGTCAGTATAATACATATAGGATATAACATCAAGTGAACGCAATGATGTCTGAAGCTCTTGGCAAGTGATCATTTTAACCACTGCCTGCTCCTGGCAAGAAATTACTTTGAGCAACAAAGAAAAGAAGTGACCAACATTCTGCCACTGGAGGCAGCTTAGAGATGAAATTTGGTCCTGAACTCGCAACATTTCTTCTAGACTGGTAAGTAAAGGACTGTTAATGAGAACATTGGCTAATTAGCGATAGCAATTAAGCCAGGCGTGAAGAGAGAGGAAGGACTGTGCATTTCCTTGTTTCTTATGATAGGGATGGACACTGCAACTTTCTGATGATAATTTGCCCTCTATTTGTTTGGAGCATGAATTTGATGACTTGCATCATTTTACATATTGCATCTTACAGCTACTCTTCACACTGCAAAAAAAATCAAGATGACATTACATTGAAATTTAAGAACTTTTTTCTTTCTCCTGAAAAAAAAGTTGCATTTTTAGATTTTATTTTTGAGGTTTTGTTCTGATTATGATGACATTCTTTTGTTTTAAAAACCCTATTAAAAGTGAGTTTAGAACTGCCTGATATAACTGTCCTGGACTGGGGACTTGTCCAGGGTGTTTCCTGCCTACTGCCCAATGACTGCTGGGATAAATTCCAGCAACCCCTGCAAGCCAGAAGTGCTTAGATAATGTGTGTGTGTGTGTGTGTGTGTGTGTGTGTGTGTGTGTGTGTGTGTGTGTGTGATACAACTGTGCCACAATCAACCATAATCAGTCAGTGCTGTTTGCGTGGAAGCTGTTTATTCCAGAAACAGTCTGAGAAACATTCACACTCTCAGCAAACATCCAGAGGCAAGTTGGAGAAAGTTTTGGCCCAAGAAAGCAATTACTACCAGAACAATCTAATATTTGTCAATGACTGGAACTCTGCATAAGCATGAAAAAACGATCATGTTTCAACTGCTGGCTGGACTTATTAGCCTGCCATCGCAATTTCTCACTTTGCTAGAAATGTCTATTTGCTCAAAACATTGCGAAGCTGGGCAGCTGGAGGCGGAGTAACTTTATAACAGCTGTTCCAGGACACATGATTGGAACGGGCAGGCAGAGTTCATATTTGGAAACAAATCTCAGAGCAAAACACAGAAAAAACACTCAAAATTAAAACCACTATTAAATCTAACCAACATAGATCTATCAAGGCTTTACAAAATACTGATAAAATCAGGTGACCGTCTCATTCAGTCTATGAGCAAGATAGAGGTCAGGATGATAGGCAGGAGGAGCCAGAGCCAGTGTTGACCATTATCCATTGACCAACAGTGTTTCTCAATAAGCCCTTTCTTAATGTATTACTTTAACTAATGGTAACTTGTCATGTGTTTTTATCCTATAGACATAGTTCTAAAACTTTTGATGATGTGCTTTAAAATAGAGTCTCTTTTCAATGCATATCTCCAGTGCATGTGACTAAGCTAGGCCAGAGAGCTAGCTAGTCAGCTCTGGTACCTAACAATACAGTGCACAATTCTATAATACATTACAAATCAGTAGTTAGCTAACAGTTACACAAGGCAGCAGCTTCACTTACATTGTATAGCTATCATTAAAGGAGTCACCCTAAAACTGCAATGTACAAAGTAAAGATTGTTACTTGAATGGCTGCTATGACCTTAAGTTATCAACAACCAGTGCCGACATCTTTCATGAGTTACATCAGGCCTTTTAGAATAGGAATACAGGGAATTATGCATTGCAGATGGTCTATACAAGTGGGGCTGGAAACCTACTGCAAGACGTGTGGTCTCTTCAGCATTTAACTCAATGTCCAAGAGGATGAAAACAAAGAAAAAGAGCATGCAAATGGTGGAGTACAATTTGCTTCAAGTACAATTTATTATATCTTCATAAAATAATCCTAATAGCATGACAAAGTGTGGTTTATTGAGTTCTTTGATCATGTGTGATGAGGGAAATAAGACTCAGACTTTAGGATTACCATGGATTCAAATGGTAGTTAGGGGCTATAAATGAGAAAAAGAGAGAGAAGAGATAAAGCTGGATAGAAAACAGGTGAGAGGTCACCATTCTCATTACTACATATTGTCTGCAAAACTGCAGTCCCACTTTTTATTCCCTTAAACAACTCAAATTCCTTTTTTTGTCAGCTTAGGTTTTCACAAGCCAACACAAAATAAAACAAAAAAAAACTACTTTCAACACAGTTATACTGCACACTGCCACCCGACCCAAGCCCACCAGACTTGAGCCAAAATTGTTTTTTTTTTTGTTTTTTTTGGGGAGGAATATGCCGAGGTAAACTGTGCTCTCACTCTCTCTTTCTTTCTCTAGGAACATTATGGTCTATGGTTTCTGCATAGCTCCAGAGTTTGAGGAGTGGCTAAAAGTGCCTCTGAATAAAACCAGGAAAGATAAGAAGGATATGTTCAGTTGGTGAAAGATCAGCAGGTTTTTGCTCCTTTTATGTTAATAATTAAAAGGCAGAAATTTGCACTACTACTGCAGTGAGTGCTGTTATCCACTTTATATTCTTCTTCTTCTTCTGCCAGATTTTTATTCACTTACTCATCCGTCAGTTTTCAAGATATCGGCACCATTCTACTTTGTTATGTTGTGTCTGATTGGGATGTGCTTGTGTACAGCTTACTATGATACTTAAATAATATACTATGATCATTAAATAATATTTTTTCTTTCCCCATAGGAATGAATAGGTCAAACGTTTGTGTACCCGGTTTATGATGTAAGTTCATAAGCAGCATTCTATTAACCATGTGAGCTACATTATCAACCATGAAGCAACAACCTAGCACCCTCTTGGGACACCATAACAAACAACCAAGCAACACCCTAGCAACCATTTCTTTATGAGATGCATTTTTCGAGTTAAAAAATAACTTTACATTTTGGGATTTTTCATAAGAAGATATCAGAAAGATGTCAATACTGTAAATATGTAAATGTATGACACCTCATAGGTAATTTTATATGTGTATCAACAAATGTGAGCTGTTAATTTGACTAATTGGTGGAGGAACTGAATGAATCATGTACTGCTTTGTTCTTGAATTGCTTTGTGTAAGTATTTTGCAGGCAACTCAAAACATCCATGAAAGTTTGACTCTGTAAAGCCAGCCAAACTGATATGATAACCAGTGATGGCTATGGAAAACTTGTGACACCTGTCAAGATCAGCAAATTCCCCCCAAAAAATTATAGCTTAGATTTTGTTATAGATCATCAGAACTTGTGGCTATTCACTGACTTTTCAAATTTCCATATTTCTGTTCCTCATTCATGTAATAACCCAAAGATTTCAAAGCCAGTTAAATCCAGAAGAGTGAGAAGACCTTTATATGCATGTGAATCTATATACAGCATTGCACTGCATCTCTAAATACATATATCTATGAATACATACATTTTGAAAGGTTTTCTGCATTCATATATACAGTGTATATAACACTGGCCAATGCACACAGACCAACAAATGAGGTACAGATAATGAAAATGGGAAGTTACAAGGAAAAGCATGGATGCATGGCATATTTTTCATTACTGTTGCTGAAGGTTATGTGCTGCATATAGGAAAGTGAGGGAGGAAGATTGATTAAGGAGAGGAGGCATGGGGCATTATAACTGTGTCATATGAATTTCATTTAAAATCAGCTCGGAGACACACACTACACGGTGAATGACACCTTGCTACCTTGCTTTTCAGTGCAACCCAATTTCCATGTAAAACTACACTAATATTCATGTGCAACTGCAAATGCAAACACGGCCAATCAAAATGCAAGAACTCTCCTGAAGCCAGTGACATTGTTCAGGCAACTCAAATCTGATTTTTGCTTCATAGAGATGTTGTCAGTTTGACTCTATTGAGGGCAAATCCAGGGTCATGGACAAAACAGTCCAAGGTCATAGAGCCAATACGAAGCGATCGGGGGACAGACATGACAGGATAAAACACTAAACAGGATGCAAAGGAACAAACAGCACAAACACGACGAGCAAACAACGACCAGCGAAAACAAAAATAACGAGGGACAGGTGAAAACAATCAGGGGCGGAGTTACAAAACCAAAACAAAAACGCACATGGACAGGACTGGGAGGGGCCAATCGTGACACTGAGTCACTAAATGAATGACTGAGAACCCACATTTGCAAGAATTGGCCAGGACAAGCAGCAAGTAGCAATAAACACATTAAAAAAATATTATTAAAGGATGCCTTCATACCCTTTCAACATTGCCAGTATAAGGCTAATACATAATAGAAGAAAACAGAAATGTTTTCATAATTCTTACAATAAAGATGACCTAATAACAGGTAAAATAACCCTATTGGCCACTGTTGTCTTGTCGTTGTTTTGTAGTCAGAACAGCAGAGTTGTGGAGTTAACTGTTCTTCATCTGATACTTATTGAAACATGCTAGATCTTTCCGTTCAACAGACATGGTTTGATTCAACAGACTTACCTGCACTCAAGCTAATTTAATACAGACTCAGCTAAATATTTTCATGCTGGTAACATTTTCTGAGGACATTTTCTCAGGACACTCACTAGCTTCCTGTTTTAATTTTCCCATTTAAGATGGAACAGAAAAATAAAAAAAAAGAAGCTGACTTCAGCTTCATGGAGAGCTGAAAGGCATGGTATGAGCAGGTTGCTCTTTTTTTGCTTGACTGCTGAGTGATAAACTTATTTTTGCTGTTTCTCAGAACCAACAGGGCAGTAATGTTCTGTCCCTTTTGCTAATGTTCATTGTAGCTAATCACAACTGTTGCACCATTTAAGGTGTATCAGGGAAATAGAAGCTAAATTCAGCCTCATAGTTTTAACACTATTAATACTTTTTGATAAGGAGTCTTAGGCTGTCAAAATATCTTATATCTTATTTACAGGTATGCTTGTAAATGTGTGTTACAGTAGAACATTTTGATATGGTAGAACAACTCGCTCGAACACCACCAGCCTGCTTTAGTCTCGTGTAGCTTAGTGACTTCAAATTGATGCGCAGTAACTTTAGCTCACATGTAGCAATATTAGTATCAAGGCTCTTTAATAAACTCGTAATTCAAATGATCCAGTGATATTAAGGAGAAAAATGTACACAGAACAACATGTATCAGGTTCTGTGCATTTTTCTGGTCAGTTCTGAGCATACCCCATTCATTTTGGCCATGGAGAAATCAAACTTAGACCCAGAGTTAGTAATATGGGCATAACATGGACTACAGAGTAATGCAATACTACAGTGGTCTAAGTGCTTGTATTTTGGGGTTGGCATCTAATTTTAGAGGGAATTTTTCATTTATCTTGCTGTATACACAGTTTTACTTAACTATTGTTTACTGAGGATACAGCCACCAAGCACAAGTACACACCGGTCAAGCATAACATTATGACCTTGTTTCTACGCTCATTGTCCATTTTATCACTGCTGTGTCTGGTCCACTCACACCAGTACAACCCACACTAACACACCACCACCACATCAGTGTTACTGCAGCGCTGAGAATGATCCACCACCCAAATATTACCTGCTCTGTGAGGGTCCATGGGGGTCCTGACCACTGAAGAACAAGGCAAAGTATCAGAGAAACAGATGATTACAGTCTGTAATTGTAGAATTACAAAGTGCACCTATATAGTAAGGGAACCTGGTTAAATGGACAATGAGTGTAGAAACAAGGAGGTGGTCATAATGTTATGCCTGATCAGTGTATGATGAATGAATGCATTAGAATGTAAACTAGAATATTTGGACGTGTCATTCACATGTCAATTTTTGGATTTTGCTCATGTTTGTGCATTTTTAAAGGAAGATGTACATTTTGCTTGACTGTTCACATGACCTTGAGTAAGGGTAGGCAAGTACAATTTAATGGAATGCCCTCACCATGCCTAATTAACGTGAATGAGAGCACTTAATTTGTGGGATTCCTCCAAACACAATCCACAACAGTCTGTCATCACCATGCCCCCACAGCACAAGCAAATCAGCACAAAACAAAAGGAAAATAAGTGAACAATAGCCATTAATTGAGCTTGAGCACTGGAGACAGACTGAAGACTGACATCTCCTTGTGGGGGCGGACATTCTAAACAGCAGATGAACTGACTGACACGGGGGATGTGACTAGACTTGGTTTGCAATAACCACAACCTTCTTTAAGCTTATGCTTTTGCCGCTCCATTTCCCCACCCCCTCAGTGGATCCACTACCATCTCTCTATAACCTTACCTCAGTCCTAACAGTCAGACAGGGGTGGGAGAAGAGTGGAAAGACAAAGCCATTCATCAATCTCCTGTCCACACTGGTCCCTCACTGGGACAGCCAATCAATCTAAAGCCAAGAGCTCACTGAACCAATGTTCTCACCAACAAACCCAAAGGTGTGCCATACCTGTGTGTGATTATTAGGAGTCTTTAATATGTTCTCCACACTTGACTAGATGTTCTTCCACATTTACAAGGTTCTAGATTGTTCTGCCCATTAACATGGTTCTAGAATCATTTTCTTCTTCACACCATTCGAGAATGTTCTTCTCATTTCAACTTTTGTTCACATTCGATCAATTCTGGAATGCTTTCCCCACTCGCACTGTTCCAGGAAGTTATCTCTGTCCTTACTGTTCTAGATGTCCTCCTTAGTTCACACCATTCTAGAATGTTCTCCCCATTAACATGGTTCTAGAATGTTTTCCTTATTCATACCACTTCAGAATGTTATCCTCATTAATGCTGTTCTAGAACACTGTCCCCATTCTCTGAATTTGGGCATTCACACTGTCTTCTGAGAGTTCTCCCCATTCTTGCTGTTCTAGATGTCCTCCTCAATTCACACCACTCTAGAATGTTTTCCCCATTAACATGGTTTGGGAATGTTCTACTTATTCACACCATTCTAGCATGTTCTCTGAATTAACACTGTTCTAGAATACTCTCCCCATTCTCTGGATTCTGAGATTTACACTGTCTCCAGAGTGTAAAGTTCTCTCCATTCTTATAGTTCTAGATGTCCTCAATTTACTTCACTCTAAAATATTCTCCCCTTTATTCACTATATTCTAGAATGTTACCTAGAATTGAAACTGTTGTAATGGAGATCCGGCCAATATAATGCGCACATGACACTGACGCACATTTCTCCAACACAACACAAACAACGTTGGTGTAACATATCTGTGAGGGTTATTGGCATTCTTTCAAATATTCAACCCCAGTGCACACTGTCACAGAATTCTCTACCCATTCACACTGTTCTAGCATGTTCTTCACCTATTCATACTGGCCTAGAATGTTCTAATCCATTCATACTGTCACAGAATGCTCTCCCCATTGTTCTAAGATGTTCTCCCACATTCACACTGCTCTATTCTATTCACACTGTCCAAGAATGCTCGCTCCATTTACACTGTTCTAAGATGTTCTCCTCTATCCATACTGCTCTAGAAAGTTCTATCCAATTCATTCTGACACAAAAAGCTCTCCCCATTCATACTGTTCTAAGATGTTCTCCTACATTCATACTGCTCTAGAGTGTTTTATCCCATTCACAGCATGCTTTCCATATTCACATACTTCTAAGTTGGTCTTCCCCTGTTCATACGGTTCTAGATAAACTCAACCATTCACATTGATGTTGAAAGTCCCATTTTTTTACTGTTCTAGAATTGTCTGCCAATTTGTAGTGCTCTAGTAAGTCCCCTCATTCTAACAGTTTTAGACATCCTCCCCACCCACACTGTTCAAGAATGTTCTCCTCATTCACTCTTTCTTGCTATTCCTCAATGTTCTCTTTATTCTTACTGTTCTAGACATACTCTACATTGACACTGCAGAAGAACATTCTCTCCTATTCATACTATTGTCCTCTTGAAGATTTAAGATTCAAGATTTATTGTATAATGGGATTCTTATGAAGGAACAGTGTAAAAGGCATGCATGTGAGGTTGTATCGCATAGCAATGTAGAACATACAGTGTAAAACCCTGTGCAGAATAATACAATGCAAGATGCCTTATGGAGTAGTGAAGTATATACAATATACAATATTCAATTAACTATTCAATACATACAGCTTATTGTGATATGTACAGTGAACATGATTATGCTACATAATACATTAGTTGTAATATATCTAATTAATTAGGTAAAGTATGGTACAGTATATACAGGTGCTTTGACAATAGTGTTACTGCAAGCATAATACAAGACAGATGGCAGTCAATCTGTCCTAGAATGTTCTCTTTCACTTATTATTCTAGAATGTTGTCCTACATTAACACATCACATAAAATCATTTTATTATTTAAATGCTTCTTGCATTAAAAGTTACCCTGAGTACAAGTCAGTTATAATGATGCAAGTGTGAGAACATTCAGCATTAGTCATATCTTTCACATTTTCTCCAGCTTACATCCTCTCAGAGCAAAGACAAGCTTTTCTCCTGTCAAGCACCTGAGTCTCACTTGGCATGTAATCTAAGCACAGACATCTTTCCCCTGGCTCAACTCCCACTTCTGTTAGTCACATTAATCCAGCAAACACAAACTTCAGGAGCACAGCATCTTCTCCTCCTATAAAATCACTCTGCATTGCAGTACAGCACTGCAGCGCTTCAATAGTTAATGTAGAGCGGTTTCAACAAGCCTGGGGAGCAGAAAGGAGAGCTTTGTCATGTCAAATTCAAACAGAAACAAAAGAAGCAGGAGTTCTCACAAGGGATGCTGTTTGAGTGACGTTTCGGGATGGCTGTAACAGGCTGAGTGTGATAATGATTGCTTAGTGTCAGAATGTGGATTAGTGCTTGACACTCACACATAAAATGACAAATTACTTAAAGGTGGCCGACTGACCTATCGTTAGTGCAGCGTGTCTCCCCTGTGCCCTGAAATGCAGCAAGTGAAGGTATAGAACTGAATGAGGTGTGAGTGCATTTGGGAAAGAGCCATTTAAGGCAGAAGCTACAAATATCAGTTATGGCATTTTAACAGATTCTTCATCACATGATTGTCAGATTTAGTTTGAAATATTTGTAAAGAATATAACCTAACAAAGTGAGAAAAAAAATCTTGGGGGTTAGAAGGTTTGAGGTTTTTAGCTTTAACCAGCTGACTAAGTCTCCCATTATCACAAAATGCTACCAAGCTGGGAGGGTGAAGGCAAGCATGTGCTTCCTTTAAGTTCCGTGCAGCCCTACCACATCATTTCAAACTGCCTCTAAAAGAACTTTGATTGAAAATGCTTGAAGAAGAACACTAACTGCTAATTCTGTTATGTCAGCTAAGAGACATCCATTTAGTGAGGCCATTTATGTTCTTTTCAATGTTCAGCTACATTTATTAGCTAACTTTAGCTTTCTCCCCTGGCAGTTAGTGTTCTAGTTGAAGTGTGAGGTATTGAGCTGTTGATGGACATTGTAACATCCAGGTGGCCTGCTGGGACTCTAGAAGGAGCCTGAGATGAGTAAGCACTAATTAGGGCTGAGTGGTCACAGCTTGGGGTGTCTTACTTATTATTCACATGCTGCTCTCCACTCAGTCTTGCATTCACAGTGCCATGTGCATGTTATTCTGACCCAGCCAGTTATTTGGTAAAAAGGGTTGCTCAGTGTCAAGTTCTGAGTGTTTTCTCTGTCAAGGAACTTCCACACAAAAGGATTAAAAAAAAAAAAAGTTCTGCTCTCGTGTTCACAAGATTTTATTAGTTTCATCTCAGGGCACTTTAGTTTAAAAAGAAGGACATCCTCCCTAAGGAATTCTTAATGGGATTATAGTATCCTTAGTGAGCCCTTCAGTTAGTATCACCACCATTCTTTCAGATGACATGCAGTGTCCCATGTTGGCTTGACAATGCAGAGATCAAGAGTTTGACCTTCTCCCTTGACATGTTATTCATGTTTTCATGTTACTGTGTTTTCTTTTCCTCTTAAGACTGCTGGTTTTCCTGAGTACTCATTCCCTTGTTTTTCATGAGTCATCTATTCTGCCTTGTGTCTCTACTGCTCTGCATTTGAAGCCAACCTTTTAATGATGTTGGCAGTTAATCAAATGTTTATGGCCTTCAGTTCAGCTCCTGAAGTCTTAACATTTGGGAGACATTATTTGGCTGTATCTGCGTAGATGCCACAAAGAAAAAAAAATCCAGATTGGACATTTTTTTATTTGGAAATTTCTATTAGAATTTTCTATTCTATTTGGTTTCCCATTCAAAACTTAATGATGTATGAGTATTATTACAATAACTGCAAAGTTTAAATACAGCAACCACAATGATTTTGTTAAACAAAAATTGACCAAAAGAAATCACATTCATGATTTTCAGAGAAATCATTAGGTCATCTCTGTAGACCTAGAGGACCCTGATGGATCCCCACTGAATGGTGTCTTCACAGTACACAATACAGCACAATACGAACAGTGATTGCTGCATTCTCTATCATTCTGAAGAACAATTTCACCATGCAAAGAACCATTTAAGCATATATATATATATATATATATATATATATATATATATATATATTGTTGCTGTCAGTTGAAACCTTTGTATCTCCATTTTTGTCATTTTCCAGTTTTTGATATAATGTGAAAACGCCTGTTGCCCTTTACATTGTGTGTAAATATCATTATGAATGGATCAAAACAAACAGTCCAAACTGAGTTGGAAAAAAGTTCTGGTTCTATTGTTTTTTCCTCCTCCTGTAAAGTTGCCATTTTGGTTTTCTTCCAACAGCAGCAATATACATATATATATATATATATATATATATATATATATATAAACTACTTTCTTTACTAAAGAACCTTTGAACAACCATCTTTTTAGTATAAAGTATACATGTGAGTAGGAATGAAAAAAAAACTGCCCTACACACCTAAATCTGACTTCCACATTTGGGTTCCATGTCCCATCTGCAAAACAAAATGTTCACTCAAACATTTTCCACTGAATCATGTTAACATACCACCATGTTTTCAGCAATCACGTGCAGCTAGGGTAGGTAATCTGATCTGATCAGGGTGAGTAGGAAAACAAATCTGATTTGAAATACATATCATATGCGCGTAAAAAGAAAGAAAAAAAGATTTACCACTAAGTGCATTGTGAACTTCAGTCTGGCTAACTGATATGAATAAGTGGCTGTAGAAAAGGTCAAAAGGTGCTCAGGGCCTAGATCAACTTGTATGTGACAAGAATGCATGGACACATTATCATGAAGGAGCTGAGTGTTTTGTCTGTTATTTCAATGCTTGCATTCTACATCCATTAGGCCTGTCTACTTTACATTTGCAGGTCATGCCTTGTCTACTCAAATTAACGAGACTGTAATTGACGACGTATGGCTGCTGTTCCTCTTTTTAATGCCACATGACTTCCAGAAATGGTGCAGACATTACACAGTACTTAATGGCCCCCTTTAGCACATCACATGTTCCAAAGGCTTGTATTTCAAGATTAACTGGAAGTATAAAGGGGCCACTGATGACTCCTGACAAGACGGTCACATTCTTTTGTATTCTGAGGCATAAAAGTGGCTATTCTGTCTATTTATCAACTTGTGTTGGTTATTCACGTGATTTCTGCAACTGATGTTGCATGTATTGGCTAAGTAAAGAACAAGATGTTATATCAAGATCCATCTTTCCAATGATATGGCACATTTTGACATATTAATGACAAGGGGCCTCATTCACCAACCGCTCTTCAGAAGAAATTTCTTCTAAAACCCGATGTACTCAGTTTTCACAAAGATCCTGACAATCAAGTTTTCATTTGGTATTTGTTCTTAGGTAAGAACAAAATCTATACACACTCAAGAGCAAAAAGTTATGAACAATTCTGTGGTTTAAGAACATGTCATAAATCTGACATATAGGACCTTTCTCACTTCTGCCTGATGACCGCTGGGATAGGCTCCAGCATCCCCCTTGACCCTGAGGGAAAAGCGGCTTAGAAAATGTGTGTGTGTGTGTTCAAGCCCCCTCCTCCTCTGCCTCAAATTAATAGTCCCTTTCTGACTTCTAAATGCTTAATGTACTGCTATGCAAAACCAGCATAAAACATAAAACAAATAGTGCCCTGTATTTTTTCTATGATGGTATTTTCTTTCTATCAGCTTGATTGGATCTATGATGAAAGCTCCTTCTTTGTTGGAATGACACCTGCAGCCACACTGGCTCTTTGTAGATAACATTGGTGACCCCTGTCATACACTGAAAAAACTCCTGATATGAACTCTTCCAGAAGACCACACTTGTGTGATTTGTGACAGCCGGTATTCTTTCCACTTCAGACCTGATGAAGGCTTGGGGCAGGTTTTTATGAGTTAAAAGGGGCAAAGCCAAAATCTCTGAATGTATCACTGGCATAATATTAGGTAAGACAGGATTCCTGAAATGGAGAGGCAGCGCAGTATTAACAGCATTGCATTCCACATCACATGAAACACATTTAACAAATTAGGTTTTAAGACCATGACTCACATTTTCATTCTGCTGATATTTGGGCTCTCTGGTCAAATGCTTTTGGCTCTGCTTTCCAGTCCAAGAGAACTTTCTCAGCTGTCTGGCATGACACATTCTACAACACCCATCTGAATTTCAAAGCTAGCCCTGAAGCTCTCCAGTCCATGAAGCTGGCTGCAGTGGCCATATCTTATGATGTTAGCCTGGCTTAATCCTCAAAGGCTAAACCACCACACAATTATAGACAATTTGTTCAAATATGGAATTAGGATGTAAATGATTTGTGAGCAGCTGACCTATTTTAAGTATCAGTCACATCATGGCTCTGCTAAAGAGGATGTTTTATGCAGAAACAAGTTTGCCAAAGGCTTTGATATAAGCGTTTCATACACTGTTAGAAATAAAGGTTCTGTGCAGTTTTTCCATTTTTCAGTCATCAAGGTAAAAACAACTTAAATGTTCACTCAAAGGTTTTAAGGTTTGACTGTGTACCTCAAATAAGTTTTTCCCAGGTGAAATGTACATATCTGTACCTTTTAAAAACCTATTGTTTTAAAATAGAGCAATAAAATAAAAAGCCTGGAGATGAGATGGTGTGTGTGTGGAATCATTACAACTTAGATTTCAGATAAATTTCAGTGGATTGTGGTACAATTATGCTCCCTGACTAAGGGTCCTGAGATTTACCCTTAAGGGGACCACCCCTGTGACAACAGGAGTACTGTCCCAGTGACAGTTTAATACCTTTTTTCTGACTGTAGTTATTTAAAGGTGTAGGCTAAAAAAATGTAACATTTTCACTTCAATGATATGTGTTGGCAGTCACCTATGTCAGTTGGCATGTCTTTTCCAGCTGCTGAGGCATTCCAACCTAAAACGAGCTTTTAATGTTTGCTTTGTATTTTCTTTCATTTTGCTGTTATCTCACTACAATACCCAGCATTCATGAGGTAAAGCATCATACAACCATTGGGAGGTAAAGAAAACCTGACTGCCAGCCTAAGCACTGATGTATAGGCTAACAAATACAGATGTGATATTCTATTTTTATAGCAGATACATTGATGAGTTCCTTAAAAAATAGCCCACCCCTAAAAATCCACCTGGTAGTTTTTCAAGACAGTGCTACCTGACAAATTTCTGTACAGATGACCAAACGGATACCAGGTCAGCAAGTGTCACTCAAGAGATCGGGACTAGGTTGCATCGTGTGTAAGTCTAAGCTTAATTTGTGTGTAAAGTCTTTATTGTCCTTAGTTACATTAGTTAGTTTCAAAAAATCCCTTTACTATATTGGGTTGCACCACGAATCTGTAAGTCATGTCTTAACTGGAAACAACTTACTAATGTGAGTATCACTTTAACATGATGGACATTAACTTGAACATGTTCAGAATGAATCAGTAAACCTGATGCCATGGAAACGCAGTGGAAGTTGGCTGTGACTTCTCCATGGAAAAAAGTATCCAGAAGAGAACAGTGTGTTAAACTCAGTAAAACAATGATTTACAATGATTGTCTGTTCATTCTTTAATATTTCCCTTTTTAAGTTTCTGGCTAACCAACAGAACAACAGCCTCAATTAAGCCATTTGGATAGCTACTCAGTCTCATTGAGCTGGAGCTGTGGGTGTTTAGCTTGGAGTTTAAACCTGGGCAATAATTAGAGCTGTAAGTAAAGTCACAACATATAGTCTTTAGAGTTTTCAGGTTAATTATATTTATGGCATTTTGCTGACACTCTTATCCAGAGCAACTTACAATTTTGATCTTTTTACACAGGTAGGCCAAGGTGGTGTTAGGAGTCTTGCCCAAGGACCCTTATTGGTATAGTGTAGGGTGTTTGCCCTGGTGGGGGATTGAACCCCAGTCTACAGTGTAGAAGGCAAAGGTGTTAACCACTACACTAACCAACCACTGTCAACTAAATAAATCATGTTTTTGGTCTTTTGTGCTTTCTTGTTTCCCTAAAACTTACACCTGCTAAGAGGAAGGTGTGAATATTTAATGACTACTAAGCTCAACATTAAAACTAGTGTGGTGCAACTCTTTTGGATTTATTGATGCATAAACCTGAACTTAGTAAACACTGGCCACTGAGCCCAAGGTCAAAAAATGGAACATTGTTTTCAATCTGTAAATGAAAATATTTTGACCCCAATAACTTTAGATACAGTGAGCACAAACACACTGGAAATAAATCATGACCATTGCAAATGTGATGCTGTGGTGGAGCTTCTCTCTAATATTCTCTCCTATATTACATAAAATACACAATGACATGGTTATGACATGGTTATGAATGAATGAATGAATGACTTAGTAGTGAATTAGGCCACATTTGCATTTAATTTAGAGTCTATATTTTCAAGTTTAAATACGAACTTCTAAATTTGCTTTAAATTTATTTAAATATCACAAAATGAGCAAAACATTGCAAAAATCCAAAAGCCATTTTTCTTTCTGGAAAACAAGACTCACATTTACATTATAATAAAATATCACCTCTTCAACTAATGAACACAAATGTGTTGTGGATTGAAAGGTGAACTGAAAGGTTTATAATCTGTGCTCTTTTTACAGCACGCTTTTATAATGGCTATACTGGCTATGACTGTCACATCTAAGGGTTCTACCCTCTCACAAGTTGCTACCATCATGATCTGGTTAAACCATTTTAAGCTCAAGATAAACAAGGGAGGAGAACAGCTAAGATTACCCCCATTATCCATCCACTTTTCTATATTTTACTCTTTCCGACAATGTGTGCTAATAGTCAGATTAACCTCTGTGTGGTCCACTGAGAGTCCTGTGGAAATGAAAACCCCAGTGGACATCTTGCTGCACATGAAAGAAGGAGAAATCCATCACCACTGGCTTTAACTCTCTTGTGTTAGGAATCGATCTTTACCTTGACACTGACACTGATTTACTGGAACTAAGCTTAGCCAATGAATACTCATTTAATATCTATTAAGACATTAGGGCTACATAGACACCCTTCCCTGTCCACTCCATCCTTACCAATTCCTCTCTAAGTGTGGTCTGCATCCGTCTATTCATCCAGCTCCAGCTAAACTCTTTATATTCTCACTTTGCAGCAGCATATCGCAAAGCTACAATCATTCCTCTTACGTCTGAGTTACAAAATCTATTAAGTGACACTCAGTATTCAATATTTGTTATTCTTTATTACTATATGGCAAGCAATTAATGAAGACACGAAGTGCATGGAAAATAAGCTAAATGATCTGATCATTAGAAATTACTCCTCAGTGGTCAAAAGTCAGACAAATTGTACCTTGAGCCCTTCAATCTTTAAGTAAAGCTCAGCCTGACCCACCATCCTTCAAGCCACATGGAAGACAAGCATTGGGATTTTTTTTCTGTTCTGGCATGCAGGTGGTGGAACACACTCCCTGTGGCTGTCCACACAGCAGACTTTCTTGCAGTCTTCATGAACAAAATCTCTTTTAACAGCACTTAAGTGAGCACTAATATAAGTACTTATTGAACTCTATTGTACTGCAGCATGTGTAACTATGTTTCTTTTCTCTAGCTATCAACATACACGTTTGTTTCTAGCAATATCTGAGCTCTGGAGTAGCTTTCACTCTAAACTATTTGTGCTAGCAAAGACACATTCTCTGAGTAAACAACAAATACTGTAAATGTAAATGTCATCAAAAGTTACAGTTACAAGTAGCTATGTACCTATTTCGATACCTCACCTCAGTTCATTTTCTATTGTCTGAATGAAGGGGTGGAACTCTGTCTCTGATGTCTGTTTTGTGCTGAATAAGGTTAGAATAACTGCTTTATTGACTAATTTTGTCAGACAGCTGAGGTAAGAGTTACAATTAGTACTAGCTTGGCTGTTTTTGGCTTGGCTAGCAGAGTAGTTGACACCACAGGGATTCCTAATGTTTGTATAATGTATTTGTGTAATGCATGCTCACGATCAAAGAGAAAGAACACATAAATGAAAACATGACTTCAATATAGAATTATGAATTCTGAGGCTGAAGGATACAATGCTGAAAATAATGCTTTGCAAATAATAAGTTTGCTAGGCTACAGCAAAATAACAGCAATTATCTGTGTCTAGTGCTGTAGACCTGTGGTTAATTTGCTTCTCCCTGCTGTAGTATGCTGTCACTTTTTTTCTAGTAAACACTGTAATACAAACTGTGCATTATGCATAAAATGTATTTATTATTCATTCCTAGTTGGTAACAGGGGTAATGCCCTATTGATGCAGAATGAAATAGCCTAGGTGGTGGTTGTTTACCTGGTAATAGCAACCCCTCTGGGACATAATTCTGACTCTAAACTATGATTAGGTGATGCAATGCAAATATTATACACTGATACAATGCAGTATGAGGATAGTGTAGTGATTAACACTTCTGCCTCCTACACTGTAGACTGGGGTTCAATCCCCACCTGGGCAAACACTATACCAATAAGAGTCCTTGGGCAAGACTCCTAACACCGCCTTGGCCTACCTGTGTAAAATGATCCAATTGTAAGTCGCTCTGGATAAGAGCGTCAGCCAAATGCCATAAATATAAATGTAGTGCAAACTGTAAAAAAAACATCCATATGCAGTCAACAATGAAGTGCAGAAATTCTCTCATGCTTGAGCTGATACTGTTCCTGACTCACTTCACAAGAAAAAAAAAAGACAATGTGAAAGAGTGTGAGAGAGACAGCTAAGTAGCAGTATGGACTTGGCTGCTGATAGCGCTGAGGAAATGGAGATCCACTGGTACTGAAACAGAAGCACTGATGCAGTGCATGCATCCAAACAAAAGCATGAGTGTGCAGCCTGGAGATAAGCACCAATCAAGGAGCAGAAGGGGGGATTTATCATATTGCAAAACTGAGTTGACAAGATTTTGCTGCTTTTCATTTCAAACATTTCTGCTTCCTCTGCTACTGTTTGGCTTCAGTTTTCTTTGTGGGGAAAATAAGGGACTTTTCTGAATACAGGACTGTGCAAAAGTCAGTGACCACCCTTCATTAAATTTTCAGGCTTTAAACAGCCTCTAAAACAAACACAACACACATTTAGCTTGAATTTATACAAAACCTCTAAAACTAAATATAACAACATGCATTTCAGGATTAAGTGTGTCCACTCTGTCTTTATTGCACTGTCCATCCTTTCCAAGGATCTTGCTTTCAGTTTTTTCAAAGCAATGTGTGGGGACATTTTTCCATACCTCCAAAGTTCAGTCTTGGAAGTCGGTTGATCATTTTCTGAAGTGATCAAACACATTCAGTGATGTTGAGGTATGGGCTCTGGGGTGGTCAGTCCATTGTTCAGCTTCTGTGTTTGATGTGTCCATCTCCTTTTCTCAGTGAGGTTCTTCTTGACAGCTACACATCCTTTCAGACCCATAGTGCTGAGTTGTCTTCTCACAGTGGAAGGATGGACAGAAACACCTGTGGATGTTTTCAGATCTGAAGCAGCTTGATTTTCTCCTCTCTCTCAAAGATGAAAGCTTTAAGTGCTGTTTATCTGATGGGGACAGTTTGGTGTCTACCAGGTCTTCCAGGTGATTGTTAGGAGTTACATTTTCTCTGTAGCTTTCAATCATTCTTGAACTCCAGTGTTGGAAACTCCTGTTTTTTTCTTTGACTTTTCACTTCCGTGTGCAACTTCATTATCTTATATCCAATCTTGCAACATATTCCACCCAGCCTGGTGGCCAGTCTCTCCTTACCACTCTTGGGGCAGTCATGGGCTGGAGGTTAGGGAACCAGCCTTGTGACCGGAAGGTTGCCAGTTTGATCCCCAGAGCTGACAGCACATGATTCAGGTGTCCTTGAGCAAGACACCTAACCCTTAGCTGCTCCCTGGGCACTGCGGATTGGGCTGCCCACCTCTCTGGGCAAGTGTGCTCACTGCCCCCTAGTGTGTGTATGTGGTGTTTCACTTCATGGATGGATTAAATGCAGAGGTGAAATTTCCCTGTTGTGGGACTAATAAGAGTCACTTAATCTTAATTACAGTCTCTCAGCTGGATCTCGTTTACCTGCCTATCACCAGCTCTACAAGAGTTCTCTCTCCTCCTGGTTCTCTCACCTAGCAATGCACTACTCCATGTGCTTTAACTCTGCCAATTTCTGACTCTTTCTACTCCCATTCTGTTCATTGCTTGTTCCTTTGTGTTCGTATATAGAATAATAAACAGCTGAAGTGTCCACACTTGTCAGTCCTTCTCTCCAGCATTTTGAAATCTACAGAAAAATTAATAACTTGTATTTAATGGCTGTTTTTTATTTAATTTAATGTTAACTTAATAAAGGATTTATTAGATAATCTAGAAAATGGAGGATAAATGGTAAATAATGGACTATCTTGAGATGAGACTGGTTAAGAAACACTGACACATCACACAGTATTGTTCATTTATTTATTTATATTCACTCTACACTGTAAAAGATCTGCTTAACTGAAAATTATATAGGAACAGGCTTTTTTGAGTTGACTCCAGAGTTCACACAATTCAAATTTCTTAGCAGAGTCAAAAATTCTGCCAACTACTGTTTCTAGCTCTGCATCTCAGTTAGATGAACAAAACTGAATTTGCATTTTTATTTTACTTAATTTCCCCTAGCTGGCACTTCTTCTGTCACCCAGTCCTAGCTGGCATATTTTCCTCTTGGACTTCAAGATAAGATATCTATGACATGGGGTCTTATATATATATATATATATATGAATGATATGTGTGTGTGTGTGTGTGTGTGTGTGTAAAAAAAAGAAATGATGTGCAGCTGATACCCTAAGCACCAACACTGAGTTTAGAGCATGCTTGTCCTGGTTGCTAATTCCCTACTCCATAATCTCCTCAAAGGCAGGCGTCGGACTGTCTTTTCCACCCTCAATCTCTCAGCACACACAAACATTAATATTTAAATGTTGAGGATCAGAAATATTGAAATAACTCCAGGAGAAACCTCTCTGATTTGTTTTTTCTTTTTAGGAGAATCACTCAAATGCTTGAATGCCAGCACCAAATGCATATTTAAACCAAAGAGATGTTCTTTAATTAACACTGATTTAACCTCCACTTCTGCCTTCACTTGCATATGCAGCTTCATACATCATTAGCAACGCCTGCTTAGACATATTCATCTGCTTTCATCTGCCAAGATTTTATCAACAATTTTGCAGCCAGTCACATATTCAGGCTAGTCAGTCCACCACACAGCGTAGCTTATTATGGAGCTTCAATAATAGTCTACTTCCACAGAAATTAGGAGGAAAAAGTTTGACATTATAAATTGGTCTCATTCGTGTATTCAGTTCAAATCTGACACCCACTAGAGTACATTGGTAATAATAATCTGTGAGACATTGTCTAAAAAATGAGACATTGTCTAATTAAAAATGCATACCTTTTTTTATCCTTTCCTAGTTCACTGTACTGGTATCAGCACATTTCCATCGAAGCGTTCACTTCCATTTTTACACATCATTGAATTGTCCAGCAATAGGATGATGAACTGTACTGTTAAACAGCTCCAATTTAAAAAGGATTTGATTCCCAGTTTATCATTCATTATTCACAGCAGTTACTATGATCTTATTTGTAATATAAGCACCAAATGAGCAAACACTAGCAAATCTGTGAGTCCTAATCTATCTATCCATCTATCTATCTTCTAGGCCAGGATTGGTATCAAGTAGGCTATAATGTAAAGGCTACTTAAACTAATATACAAAGGCCTATATACACACACAGCAGAATAAAAACTCAAATACAGGTTGGTTCTAAAAGATTCATCCGATTTCAAAGCGTCATATTTTCACAACCATGAGGCGTCTAATGGAACCACTCACAGACCAACTGAAAGAGGGGGTCACAAAGATTCTGACTGTGAGAAGAAGATGGCTTCCTTCAGTCTACGAGGAGATGACAACCCCTGAACAGCGTTGTGTTCTCCACTTTAATAAGAGTGAATCCGTCACTATTGCACTGAAAGAGCCGTGCATACAGTGACACCCGACATGCTCAATCCAGTATAGGATGAATTTGACTATCACATTGATGTTGTCTGTACAGCTGGAGAAGGTCAAATTGAGCACTCATAAAATGACATAATGATCTTTATGTGCACTTAAACTATTTACACTTTGCTGCATTGTTCTGTAAAGATTTACAAGTGAAATAAACCATTTTGAAATCGCATTGAACCTTTTTGAATCACCCTGTATATAGTAAAGAACCTTGGATAGATGAAAGATAGATGAAAGTGGTGAGGACAACTGAAAAATTATGTAACGATTATAAAAATGTTGCAAATATGTTTATCACATCCCATGGATGACTTTATAGCAACAACAATACAGTCTGCTGCTAATTTCTCTGCCTACTTGGGTAACTCATTGTGTTGCATGCGACTTTGTTTTTGAATTGCATTTACAACATTTGGCAGACACTCTTATCCAGAGCGACTTACAATTTCATCAGTTTACACAGGTAGGCCAAGGTAGTGTTAGGAGTGTTGCCCAAGGACTCTTATTGGTATAGTGTAGGGTGTTTACCCAGGTGGGTATCGAACCCCAGTCTACAGCGTAGAAGGCAGAGGTGTTACCCACTACACTAACCAACCACGACTTGCTTTTGTCTAACTTAATTGGTTTGCTTTGTCTAACTGCCAGGTTGCATGGAAATTATGTTGCAGGCAACTCGAAACATCTCATTTCCAAAAAAGTTGGGAGGCTGTTCAAAATGTAAATAAAAATCCAATGATGTGATCATTTAAACCTTATATTTCATGTTATGTATCTAATGTATGGGCATGTTTACCACTGTGTTTCATCACCTCTTCTTTTAACAACACTCTGTAAGCGTTTGGGAACTGAGGAGACACTGCTGTAGTTTTGAAAGTGAAATGTTTTCTCATTCTTGTTTGATATAGAATTTCAGCTGCTCTTGTAGCACATGCAGAATGAGGTTTGTCATTGTCTTGCTGAAATAATCAAGGCCTTCCCTGAAAAAGTCTTTGTCTGGATGGCAGCATGTTGGCAAAACATGTGTATATATCATTCAGCATTAATGGTGCCTTCATAGATGTGCCAGTCGCCCATGCCATGTGCACTAATGGCCCCCCATACAATTATGAATACTGGCTTTTGAACAATACACAGATAACGATCTGAGTGGTCTTTTTCCTGGGGGACCACAGAACACTATTTCAATTCTCTTCAATCCACTTTAAAGGAGCTTGTGCCGCATGGCAGCATTTCTAGATCCTGTTTATGAATGGTTTCTTCTTTGCATTTAAGAGTTTTAATTAGCATCTGTGGATGCAGCAAAGAATTGTTTGCACAGAAAGTGGTTTTCAGAAGGGTTTCTGAGCCTTTGATTTCCACTACAGAATTGTTGTTTTTAATGCAATGCCACCTGAGGGTCCAAAGATCATGACCAGCAAATTTTGCTGTCCCTTATATGCAGAGATTTCTCCAGATTCCCTGAATCTTTTAAAGTTACTATGTACTGTAGATGATGAAAAACAAAAGTTTGCTATTTCTTGTTGAGAAATGTCATTCTTGAATTGTTACACTTTTTGATCATGCAGTCTTTCACAGAGTGGTGAACCCCTCCTCATCTTTACTTCTGAAAGACTCAGCCTCATCAGGATGCTCATTTTATACCCAGTCATGTTACTGACCTATTATCAATTAACCACCAGGTGGTTTTACACAACTGTACCAGCCTTTTGTTACCCCTTCCCAAATGTTTGGAACATGTTGCTGGCATCAAATTCAAAATCGGCAAATATTTTTCAAAAAACAATACAATTTCTCAGTTCTAACATTTGATATATTGTATTTGAAGCATTTTCAATGAAATACAGGATTTAAGTGATTTGCATTTTGTTTTTATTTACATTTTTCATGTGTCTGAACTTTTTGAAAATGGGTTTGCTTTCAATTTCACAGTGTAAAGCCAGCCTGAAATGTTTATTTCATTTTAAGCACAAACTCCAGAGAAAGGCCGTTACAGAATGGAAATAATTCCCCAAAGACAGATGTTCTGAAAACCACCTGGGAGTCTCAGCGTGGCTTTATCCAGATGGCCTTTAGCCCAGCAAACTAATCAAATAAAGCTAGTCAAGTCTGAAGGACTTCAACTGAAGAGGTCAGACTGAAATTTCTGATGGCAGCAGCTGGAACGACTGGGAGAGCATGTGTCTGAAAGAGATAACTGATCTTCAAGCAGAGAGACGAAAAGGGCTGAATTAATGCTGACATTTTAAAACAAACCAGGAAAAAACAGCAGTTGTGATGGAATAATGCTTGCATGTATAACCACTGGAAAGAAATTATTGCTTCAAGAACAACTAAACCAACGAATTAGAATATATATATATATTCTATATAAACCTAAATATAGCACATCAACAACATATCAAATGTTGAGAGAGAGAAATGTTATTATTTTGTTTTTTGTGGAACACATTCCAATAAAGCAGGAACAAAAAAACAAACAAAAAAAACACTTGGAGGTTAAATGGCAGCATCAACAGCTAATTGTAATATATATTCAGTGCTAGTGTCTACTTTTTACCTTTAATACAGTTTCCATTCTTTTCGGGAGACTCACTTTTTTGAGTTTTTCAGTCGTAGACATTGGTTGATCATTTTCTAAAGTAATCAAACACATTAAGCGATGTTGGGGTCTGGACTCTGGGGTGGTAAGTTCATTGTTGTGTCTGTCTCTTTTTCTCAGTGAGGCTTCTTGAACAGCTACACATTCTTTCAGTCCCACAGCACTGAGTTGTCTTCTCACAGTGGAGGGATGGACAGAAACACCTGTAGATGTTTTCAGATCCAAAGCATCTTAACTTTCTCCTCTCTCACAAAGATAAAAGCTTCAATTGCTGTTTATCTGATGGGGACAATTTTGGTGTCTACCAGGTCTTCCAGTTGGTTGCTAGGAGTCTCATTTTCTCTGTAGCTTTTCATAATTTTAAGAAGTTTTCTGCTTTCTTATGCAGATCTTATCTAATCTCTTCAGAAATATCTCCTGAAAACAAATAGCTTTTATTTATAAATGCGTAGAAGTGTGGAAGAATTAAATAAATGAAAGGTGGTCTCTGACTTTTGGACAGAGCTGTGTAATATATTGTTATGCATGTAAAGATTTATGTCATACAAATCAAATGTATGACGAAATGTCAATCTAATCTGTGTCATTACATGCACTCTGACCGCATCAGTGCTAACAGCAGCACTATAGTCCTTTACTGATATGGGGTTTAGCTTGCTGGGTTTGAGATAATAATTTATTTATTTACAGCTCTAATGAGTTGAGCTGTGCTCTTGTTCATGTGAATGAATCAGTGCTGCTGACTCTCTGCTGGATATTCGATGGCTCAGCAATGGGTGTGTGCGCCAGTGTGTGTTACACACAGAGACATGGATGACTTATTTTCTTCCGCACTGAGTGTTTATACAAATATTTGCACATGCATATATGCAATTTTGCAACAAAGTGCTTGCACACATGCTCACATTTGTGCAAAGCAACAGCTTTCAATGGCATGGCTAGGATCAATAACATGCAGATACAAGTATGTACAAGTGTTATGTATATGTAAGTGTGTGAGTATGTTAAACCTTACGTGTTTACAGCTTTTAGTTCAATTTTATTTAGTCAAAAATTTCCTAACTCATATTTTTGGAGACAATGTGCCTTTTCACTCTTTCTTGAACACAGAAATTAAGGGTCTTGAGTGGAGACACTGTCCAAGAGATGGAATTCTGAGGCTGTATTACAGAAACTTGCTGTTTTTTTGTCTCAGTTATGATCTGACAGGTCAAGATTAAACAAATTTGTATTACAGAAGCAAATCTTGTCTTAATTTAGGAATCTTATCTTATCATCCAGCATCTCATCTTATGGTAGGAAATCGTAATCTTTCTGATCTAAGTTGAAAATCAACTGTCATGTATGGTACTTACCAACCATTTATCAGAGTGGTGATGGTTTCAGTTTCCATTTCTCAAATGTTTTATCCGAGCGCACTAACGTTATTCCTGCTAATAAACAGACACAGCTCTGTCTCTTCATTATTCACCACCATCACTGTAATATTTTATCATCAACATAAACACACAAAGGTAATAAGAGGTAATTAAAACACTATCAAAACACGGTTATTAATATAGATAAATGTAACATCATCATGCTAGTAAAAGAGGACTATGCTGCTTGTCACTGCACAAAACAATAGAAAAAGATGGTTAAACTGGACTTAATGTAACGGGTAGGATCTAAGAAAACTAGGAGAGTATGAACTATGGGCCACTAGGACACAGCAGCCGTAGCTAATACAACAGCCCTAAGACCCAGCAGCAGTACAGCTAACTGAGGGACATTAGGACTCGGTAGCTCTTACAAACTAATGCTGTTTCACCACGTCTTTATTAATCTCACCTGTGGCTCACTTGAGTTTATAGCTAGTGGCGTGCGTGCATGGGAAAACGTGTTCCCCTGTCCTGTGAGACTGGTGTGCCTACAGGGAAAAGGAAAAAATATTCTGTCTCAAAGGTTGCAGTGCCTTCTGCCATCAAGGTGGTTGAAGCTTGAGTTTGAGCAAGGGGAAGGCCAGTAAAGGCCTCGGATGATCAGTGCTGTTTCTCGTGTAAATACTTGAAAACTGTTCTCAGATGACTCCAACCAGAGTTTAATTAAATCTCTATGGCAGTTCATTGTGCTCCTGGGATGCTGTGAGCCAGGTGTTACAGGTGCATCTCAATAAATTAAAATGTAATCACACACACACACACACACACACACACACACACACTTTCTAAGTCACTTCTCCCTCAAGGTCGCAGGGGGTGCTGGAGCCTAACCCAGCTGTCATCAGGTGGAAGGCAGGATATACCCTGGACAGGTTGCCAGTCCATCACAGGGCAGACAGACAGACAGACATACACAATCAAACACACCTAGGGGCAATGTAGCATGTCAAACTAACTGCATGTCTTCGGACTGTGGGAGGAAACCCACGCCGACACGGGGAGAACATACAAACTCCACACAGAGAGGACTGTGGTTGCCCGGCCAGGGAATCGAACCCAGGCCCTCCTAGCTGTGAGGCTGCCCACCGCGCCACCATAGAATGTAATTGAAAAGTTAATTTATTTCAGTAATTCAATTCAAAAAGTGAAACTCGTATATTATATAGATTCATTATACACAGAGTTATCTATTTCAAGTATTTATTTCCTTAATATTGATGTTTATAGCCTACAGCCAGTGAAATCCCAAAAGTCAGTATCTCAGAAAATTAGAACATTGTGAAAATGTTCAATATTGTAGACTCATGGTGTCACACTCCAATCAGTTAATCAACACAAAACACCTGCAAAGGTTTCCTAAGGAGGGTAAACCACAAAAGGTTATTGCTAAAGAAGCTGGCTGTTCACAGAGTGCTCTATCCAAGCGTTTAAATGGAAAGTTAAGTGGAAGGTTAAAGTGTGGTAGAAAAAAGTGCAAAACAACAGGGATAACCGCAGCCTTGAAAGGATTGTCAAGAAAAGGCGATTCAAGAATTTGGGGGAGATTCACAAGGAGTGGACTGCTGCTGGAGTCAGTGCTTCAAGAGCCACCACACACAGACGTATCCAGGACATGGGCTACAGTTGTCACATTCTTTGTCGCAAGCCGCTCATGACCCAGAGACATCATGGGTTGCTCTCATCCCTTAATTGAGAGTGGTATAGTCAGAAGGTTTGAGCTTATAAGGGGACTAGCACCCCCCCTCGCGCCCTCATTAAGATCCCAAAGTTGTAAATTGAGTCTGAAATGAAGTTGTCATGGTGACTAAACAGATAAAACATGATTTCAGAGTTAAGAAGTTTCTGGTCCCTGGTGATTCTTAGCAAGAACAAACTGACAGGGAGAAGGAAACTGCAAAAACCAAAGACAATAATTTAAGCTATTTTGTGACAATATGTTTGCTACAACTTGTACAACAGCTGGCCACATACAGTGGTGAGCAAAGGTTAATTAGCCACAGTCTAGTTTTAAAACACTCAGAGTAGATATCTGTGGTGAACAGTTTCAAACTAAGATTTTTCTGCAGCACTGACTGTAGTTTTCATTACCACAGTCAACTTTACTGCTTACCTGGTTCCCAAAGTAGAAGCCTACACAAGGAACAAGCACAGCTCAGCTTTCTACAATTGGCAGATGCAGTGGAGTAGGATGATGCTATGTTTGTACACTGGCATTAAAAATAAAAGGTCGTTTTTGTGCCTTATTGTAGAGCATATTCATACTCACACTGCAAAAAATAGTATCTTAATTCTTGTAATTCTAAGCAATATATCGAATGTTTCTTATTTTAATTGGTTGTGCTCTAATCATACGATTGTCTAGCTTATTTCCAGACATTTATTACCTTTTTGAAGTAATTTTTGTATTTAAATTATCTCACTACGATTACTATATTTCTTAAAACAAGCAAAAATATCTGCCAATACAGTGAGATAATTGTACTTAATAAAATTATTAAAACAAGTAAAACACTTTTGGAAATATGTTAAATGATCTTAAAATAAGCTTAAAACAATCTCAACCAGAGAAATATTGGATTTATTGACAAGATTTACAATAATTTTACTTGACATGATACTATTTTGTGCAGTGTAATACACACTTCAACACTTCAACACACACACACACACACACACACACACACACACACACACCAATGCACACAAGACCTCACCTTCAAATAAGGACCCCCACAAAGCTGACAGCTGGTCCTGCTGAACCATAACTGCACTTACATTTTCTTAGAAATCACCTCTTGTGAAATTTCTCAAATGAGTGATGCTGTCATAATCAGAGCTCCACAGCTCCACAATGTGTCACAGCACAGGAGGCTGATTAGAGGCTACTGCTGCGACAGAACTAACATTCAATGACTTGCAGGGATGAAAAATAGATCAGAAAGCAGGTTTGTTGACAATGCAGATGAAACTGAGAGATCTGGTTCAAATCAGATAATGTGTCTTTAACCCTTTAAGGTGAGAGCTGAGCGATATATTGTTGGTTGTTCGTTATTGCTCTATTGGCCTTTACAGCATTCCTATCACAAAAGGGTACAAGATTCTATCTAACTGTTGGCCTGACTAGCTGTATTTGAATGAGAGGGCTACAATCACAGATTCTATAATAGTAATACACAATGCACTGCAACTGAGCTTCAGCCTGCAGTAATACAAATGGTTCAAAGAGATAAACTAGGGAACTGGTTTAATGGATTACATGTGGTTATTAATGTATTAGACCTCAAGAAGCAATATAATAACTCATCTCACTCATCATCAATACTGCTTGCTCTCCTGGGTTGCTAGAGCCTACTGCAGCACTCATTTGGCATGAGGCAGAAACACCCTGGACAGGTCACCAGTCCATCACAGGGCAGACACACAGATATACACATTCACACCTAGAGGCAAATTACTAACTCCACTCGGCCTGACTCTATGTCTTTGGACTGTGGGAGGAAACCCACACAGACACTGGGAGAACATGCAAACTCCACATAGAAAGGATTGTGGTCACCCAAATGGTGAACCAAACCCAGGCCCTTCTTGCTGTGAGGTGACAGTGGTGACCTGTGCTGCCCATGCAGCCCTGGTAAGTTAAATGTAGTTATGTTATAACTGAAGTTTGGGTTGAGGAAAGTGTCTGAAACCCCTCCTTCTTCCAGTCTAACACACTATAAATTCACATTATCACCTTCAGTTTCCAGGACAAAGGGTTTGCAATCACCACCATCCCATCTCCTCCCTGTTCTTCAATCCTACATCAGTCCTACCACAGCTATGGCCTTCTAGCCACACTCCAGCCCAAGTTCTCATATTTCTCCCCTGCTCCATCATTCAGTCTTCCCTCATACTACCACCGCCATGTTGAAGGCATGGTCTGAACTCACAAACCAGAATACTGACCAACTCCCTTGATTTTCTCTCTAAATGCATCCTTTTCACATCTAGAGTTCAATGAGTTCAATGTGAGACTTCATACATTTTAAAATCCTTTATTTTGTTGTTCAAATCTTGAAAAATATTTCTTTCTCTCAGTGACTTCTGCTTCATCCATGTTTTAAGATGAGTGACAAACAAAATATGCATTATATGAATAAATTATGTTGTAGTCAGTAAGACATTAGCATAGTTTTACACTATCATGACACTTTGTAGAGTACAATCTGTCTTGGATTTAAGTGCTTGTTAAAAACTCAATGCAAAAAACAAAAATAGACAAAAGGTTGGAAAAACAGCCATACATTTACGAATGAATCTTTACTATCTGTTTCTTATTCTAAGTCAAGCAATTCATTTCTTTGTCCAGTTTTGTTTTTCTGATGGACAGTGTCCATCTCACTATCCTGAGGTGAACGAGTCTGTGGTTTTTCTGGCTCTGGCACCAGTTTTCTGCCTCTCCAGCTCCAGATGACTGGGCAGCTCGGACAAATGATGGACAGTTTGTCCAGAGTGTCAAAGTCTTCCAGCAGAACTACAATTATTCACTACCAGGGGCGAGAGAGGAAGAGAGAAAGAGAGAGTAAGAGAGAGAGAGAGAGAGAGAGAGAGAGAGACAGAGAGAGATTCTCTCGCTTTTTTCTTTTTCTTTTCTCTTTCTTTCACTTTATCTATTTTGTTTACTTTTAATTTCTCTCTTCCATACTCTTCCATACGCTATTTCAATATCTCTTTTTTCTTTCTCTCACTCTTTCTCCTCAGCCTCTCTTTGATGTTGTCTTTTTGTCCTTGTTTTTCTCCATCAATTTTCTTTCCTTTCAACTATGTTCTCTCTCTCACACTCATTTCTTTCTCTCCTCACTCTCTTTCTCTCATTCTCTCTCTCTCTCTCGCTCTCCTCTTTCTGTATCTTTCCCTCTCTCTTCCATCTTCCCTTTAGCCTTTCTCTTTCAACATCTCTTTTCTTTCATTCTTTTCTTTCCTGTCAATTTTTTCTCTCTCTCCCATGCTCTTTTTACTCTTTTATCTATTTTGCTGACAGTCTTATCTCTCCATATACATCTGCATGTACTTCAACACCAGCGAAACATTCTCTCCACTAGCATCACATGTCCAAACACAGGCTGTGTGTAAAGTAGACCTGAACATGAACACAGTTATACAGGCACCCATTAAAACTGTAGTATAGTGTGGCGTATTATGTGGATTTTACATTATTTTTTTAGAAGGCATATTTACATCTATATAAGCATATATTTTCATCCCATGCACTTATTTTCTTTAAAAATGTTGCAGGATCTAATACAGTAGGGGTCAGATCTGGATCCAACTTGTTCTGGCACTAATTAATACAAGCCTGCAGAGCCACATTAGCACAAAAGAAAATGCAGTCAAATGCCTCTTAATATCTTTTCTTTCTGGGAGACTTTCTAAGTATACACCAAGATAAGTGGCACTGAGTAAAGAAATATAGTGATAGTATTTTGGAAAATCTCTGCATGCTGTTACATACAAACCTATAAGAAACAAAGTGTCAAAAATTGCAGCAACAGTATCTCTCACATATTCACTTTCAAACACGCTTGACTCAGTAAGCAAGGTCTGATTAACTGGGTGCTGGAAAGATTGGAGCCATTTCTATAAGAGTCTTGTAGCTCCACGTACACAACTAAAAAACAAACATGTTTTAGATGTTCGACTACATCTGGAATAAAATGTTAAACTGTAAGTTTTACGTTTGGTTGCATCTTTGCTTTGAATATTTAGAGGTCAATCATTCTGTTAGCAACCTCAGTGCTGTTTAACTGTGATTGCCTTTTATTTCCATGGATGCAAGTTTCTCAGCTGAAAACACGCAAATGTCACCATGCAAAGTTGCCTTGGCAACAATGTTTATGCCAATAATAATAAATGTATGCACATGCACACTTCCCAACTCATGTATTTACATAGACATGAATGCTTAATCTTAACTGGCACTAGCAGGTTTGTAGTGACGTTCAATTGCACACTTTAGAGGAATCAATGGCGATGATCAATCATCATCATTATCGAGTCTTTGTGATTTTCAGTCATTATCTCTGACAGGCTTGACATGATTTGTGACCCTTGAGGTCAGGGTAAGGCCTATAAATCTCAAGCCTGAAGGTTCATTTTCTCTCAAATGGCAAAGCTTTTATCAAACTGACCTTTGAGCGACAGATATGGGAAATCAGGACCTGAAAAAAAAGACATTTTTCTACATCAGTGGTTTTATACAAATTGCTTTTTTGAAAAAGCCCTTTCTCTATTTAAATGTAACATAGAAAACAGCATTCACCATCCCCACCATTACACACTATACATTGGCATGCAAAAGTTTGGTCAAAACCCTGGTCAACATTTCTGTTACTGTGAATAGCCAAGTGAGTAAAACATAACCTGATTTCCAAAATAGTATATAATATTTTATAACATTTTATTTATAACATTTTACAGTTTTAAAATAAGAAAAAAGGAAAGTAAGCAAATCACCATCTTAAAATCTTTCAATTCAATTTTGGGCCATTCTCTCTATCAAAAGTCTTCTAGTTCTGTAAGATTTTTGGGCCTTGTTTCATGCACTACTCTTTTAAGGGGGGCTGTGAGAGCTTCCTGAGTTGTGGATTTTAAGTGTGTTTAGGATCATTATCCTGTGATAGAAGCCATCTTTGTTTTATCCTCAGCTTTTACAGATGGTGTGATTTTTGCTTCCAGCATTTGCTGGGATTTATTTGAATCCATTTTTCCCTCTACCAGTGAAATGGCACTGGCTACAACCTAAGCCCAAAGCATTATCACTCCATCTGCATGCTTAAACATACCTTTGCTCAATGTGGCTAAAAGTTCTATTTTAACTTCCAGAGGACTTGTTTCCAAATGCATCAGGCTTGTGTAGATGCTTCTTGCTAAATTCTGATGCTGAATTTTGTTGTACGAATACAGGAAAGGTATTCCTCTGATTTAAAGTAAACTTTGGAACCCGAAGCCTACATTTTGCAGGATCTCCTAAGTGTCATAATACAGGGATGTTTAAGGTATCATAACAATCAGCAAAAATTACTTTTTGGTATCATAACAATCAGCAGAGCTTATTTTCTGTGACTATAGCAGTTTCATCAAGAAATGCAAAACATCAGTGAGTAATCTGGTTTGAAACCAAAAATCAAAGTGTCATTGCAAAAGCACTCACCTTGGCCCTGAGGAATGCAATTTAGAGTTTTAGTATTCAGCACTAATTTAAGAAGAAAAAAAATAGCAATCATTAATTACTCATAGTAATAAGCTGTAGAATGAGTCACAATAATTCATTGTTATATGTTATGAGTCTCATAACATATGATGTGTGACTGTCTCATGTAAATACTTTGTTATTGTATTTTGCAATTGACCGCAATGTGAAAAATTTGTACAAAATGAAAAATACAAACTAAACAGTTTTGAAGCCAAGCCAAGAACCACTTATGAACCTTTATGTTTAAGACTGTAGAGATAAGATAAGATATATATATATATATATATATATATATATATATATATATATATATATATATAATAAACAAAAGAATTATAAACTCTAGGTTTGGCCAGGTTTGGCCTCTATCTTGCCTTGACATCTGCAGCAGCATTAAGCCAGAGGAGCACATGTGCATCCTTGGAGGGAGCAGAGTGGAGAAGGAATGGAGTAATGCAACAAAGCTATCAATTCAGCAGGATTGCACACAGATCATGTGCAGTCTAATCAAGTACTCACAGCAGCAATTCAAGCATGTGGAAAAGTGGGAAAGCAGTCTCCATCAGGAAACACTCACACAAGCACCCACAAACAGTGTAATCAATTTTTCTCCTCTGCTTCATTCCTTCAAAGGACATTGCTGAGAGACAGAAGCAAGAAACAGTTCATGGAACATGGAAGGTGAAGACAATGGGGGAGGGAGGCTGAAGATGAAGCACATGAGATACATAGTCACACACACACACACACACACACACACACACACACACACACACACACACACACACACACACACACACACACACACACACAATTCAATCTCATTTAATTCAGTGACTTTGAGAGTTGCAGTGTCAGTTACATTTAACAGCAGGTCAGGATACTCACAAACTCTACTGCTTGGCCACCAGAAAAAAGGCAAATAAATGGGACCCAAAGTCAATGTACCTGTAGAATGTTGTCAATCAAGTCAACCAAAACAGTAGAGGGATGTAGCAATCAAATTAAATGGTGCTGTCACCATCTGTGAAGAAGGCTGTCATTGTTTCTTCACCAGCTTTAGATACTTCACTTCTCTTTAACTGGCAGATTTATCTTCTGAATCCAGTTTCAATTGTGGTGGAGCTTTTACATTTACTGGTGTTGTTTTTTTCCCCATGAAATTCCAAATTGCATAAGAATTTAAATCAATTGTGAACATTTATTATAAAACTGTATTTATGATGTGCTTTTTTTGTCAACTCTTACTCTGATTTCTTTTGGATTTTTTAGTCTGTGAATTTAAGAAAACAGATGGGAGTAATGGAAATTAGGTCTTTTAACCTGAAGGTATGTATTTGGCCCGGTCTGAAACTTATTATGTGCCCACATAAAATAAAACCCTGAACCAACACTGCATCTTAGCCCATTCATTTATTTATTGAGTCCACAATGATTGGCTTCTGGTCATTAGCCACATTTACATGCAGCCTAATCTGTTAAAAATCTGACTAATAGTTCAATCAGAATAGAAAATATCCATGTATACATCTCAGTAGGAATAGACTAGTCTGATTGAGGCCATTTGGAGTACAATCTTTGTCTGATTGAACGAGGTGGGTAATCCTGTAAATAATCAGTTAAATAGAATAATAATAACTAAATAAATGTCTGTATCCAATTACATTCCTAATCAGAAAGTTTAAGTACGTTCTGCGTCTGTCCGTCACGCCATAGCAAGAGTTTATAACATTTAACATGGCAGACAAACTGGACTGCAGAGGTGACAAAGTTTATGCTCTGATCTTTAAAAGACGGCAGTGGGACTGGTGTCCAGCTTGTGTGTCTCAGAATACGACGTCTTCCTCTCGCCCTTGTTTAATAAGTATATGTGAAGGACGTTTTCCCGAGTCTGATGTCATTTTACAGCAATAAAAACAGAAGCACTGTCTACTGCTGCTCATCTCACTCTGACTGGACTCATGTGATGCTCGTTGTCATAGTAACATCTACACTAAGCGGTTCCCCAGGCATGCACAAAACTTTAGATCAGATTGCTTGTAGTGTGCATGTAAACAGAGATTTTCATCAGATTGTTGAGTAGAGTGAGCATAAAAACACCTCAGTTTTAAAGTATAATTGGAACGTGTTCAATCAGTTTGGCAAAAATCTTTGTATGCAAACAGTTAGTTATTAAATGTAAGTTAAAATTATGTGGATGGCGAAAATGAAACATCTTTTTAATGTCTTTTTTTTTGTTGTTTTTTTGAAAGAGAGGGAGGGCCTAGGCCCACTCATCCATTTACGTATACCAGCCATACCTGACACTGTCCATAAAGATCCGCACTGCTCCTTTGCTTTGCAAAGCAAGTCATAGGGGGATTTCTCACCATTTGGACCATATAAAAACCTTTACAAATAACTGCAATCAAACTGAAATCAAAAACATAATAAACATCATAAAATAAATAAAAGTAAAAGCTAATGGGAACTTAAAATATATAATTACCCTGGTTAGTATCACAATAAATCTTAAATATTGACTGTGTTCCTTTTGTGGACAATGTACAGAAATACACAATCACAATGGCAAGCTTGTGATTATGAGCTATTATTGGTGGACTAATGCAGCTGTTGTGGAGTAAAGCACTGGGTTTAGGCTATAGCCAGCACATGCTCTCCTAGGACTTAAATAGAGTAAACTGATTCCAGATCAGTGCCATATAGACGATTTTTTTGCCAGTTTTAGTACATCATAACACACCAGTTGGCTGTGTGCCAGCTGACTCTTATAAGGAGCAAATGATGCATGAATTACTGAGCAGCTGTTTGCATCCTAAACAACTCCTGAGTGAATTTAACTGTGGCTTTTTCATTAGTAAATTACTCTGTTATGAACATCCATGCCAGCACGTGTAAAGTAAAAGTCATTTTGTAGATAAGAGCGTTCAGAAAGTAGAGATGTGTCTAGTTTAGAAAGACAGTTATACAGTTATATAAGCAGGGGATGCAATAATGGAGGGCATCATTTCATATAAAAAGCAGGTTAATAGAATGAAATACATTTAGATTAGAGTATGAATCTAAACACATGCATGAAAGCAAAAGGCTGCAGAAGAAACAAGCGTGTAGTCTTTGAGCCGGCTCAGGTCTGTACAGTCTTTAATCATAGGCTTGTTTGAGAACAAAGATGCAGCAGGAGCATTTTCACTCTCAGACAAAAGGCTGCAAACTGTCACTCATGTAGAACCTCTCTTGTCCCTTGGATGATACTTTTCATGACCTTTAGTTAGTAATTTAAATTCTACTGAAACTATATATTTTTAGTTTGTATTGACTTAGATAGCTTGTCTTGACTCCAGTATTTTACTGTTTTGCTTTAAAATATTAGGTTGTAAAAAGGTACAATATGTACCTTTCTCCTGGAAAAACCACTGCTGTACCTTTGAGGATTAATTTAAATCGTTTGTACCTTGATGAGTAAAAAAATTACCTGCACAGAAACTTCTTTCCGACAAAAAAATTCTATTACTGTTGAATAGAAGTTAAAGGAACTATATTTTTCTTCACGCAGTATTGGAGCTTTCTACTGGTCCATTCATGAATTAAATTTTAGCATGTTGTAAAAACAACACAATGTCACAATTGGCCCCTCCCAGTCCTGTCCACGTGCACTCTTTTGTTTCTTCCCTGTCCTGCCATTTTTTAAGCTCTGTGTTTGTCCTGGTTTGTTTGTCTGGTCTTTGTTGGAGCTGTTTGTGTTGTTGGTATTGTTTGGTGTTTTTTCGTTTTTCTGTTTATCATGTCTGTACTCCAATCTCTCCATGTTGGCTACCTGAACATCTTGACCCTGAATATGGATTTGCCCCTAATAAATCTTGCTTATCTCTGCATATGTGTCTGCCTCATCATCGCTCCCCAACGTTACAAACAAAATCTAAACTGAAGCTAGAATGTCTGTTAGAACACAAATGACAATGAAATAGAATCATAGAGTAAAGAACTTCAGACTAGCTTTATACAGAGAAACCTTCTTGAAACTAATGAGTTGCCTGCAACTTGATTTTGGTGTAATTTGCCAAGAAGCAATTAAAAACCAATGACAGTTGCACAGAACACATTTGTTTACTCCACTAGTTTGCCAGCTTGTTTTTTTTTTTTTTTGATACATCCTATTCTCACTATCAATAGGAAAATGTACATGTTTGGAGCATTTTTATCTTCTTCATCTCCTTTTCGACCACCTAAACCATCTTCTGTTTTATCTTCTTGTTGACTAATTTGGTTGAATCAGTGGTTTGATAGGCTCTTTCATTGTTTCACAACGCAACTGTTGTGGCTGAGTTTCAAATGAGTTGCAGAATGATTAACGCTATGCAACTCAATTGAAATCTGGTTTCATGTAGGTGGTAAGTTGTAAAGAACAGCTGGTGTTTTCAAATTCTCAATAAAAATAAAAATAAAACAACAACAAATGAAAGATACAAGCAGCTATTGATTTTTTGGTGTATGAGATGCAAGAACAAACTCTACACACGTCTGGTACATATATTACATACACACATTATCTGCTCTTAGTAAACACTTACACACACACACACACACGCACACATGACCCTTGTTAGTGGTTATTTGTAGGTGTAAGGTGGGACCAGAAAGCAGAGGCTCACAGATTGAAAACACAAGTGAAACCTTACTAGTTGAATCAGGGCGGTATGACGTAGTCAGGAAACAGGCATGGGTCAGTTCCAATAAGCACAGTAAGGTAAGAATGGCAACCATAACAGACAAGGGCAAATTTGAGCGAAGTCCACAAAACAAGCAATGGGTCAAAAACATAAATCGAACAAACCAGGCAAAAGTACAAAAGGGCAAATCCAAAAACAGAGTCAAAGAAGAAACAGGCAAAACATAAACATGACAAACAGCAGGAAACGAATACTCAAAGCAATACCTCACAACTAATACTTGCTAAAGCCCGGGCTTATATACTAAGTTACCTTAGTCATGTGACAAATACACAGCTGAACATTATTAGTACTCAGGTGAACGTAAACAGTGATAGGATGATGAGGACCGTTCCAGAGTCATGTGACTTCACTGTGAAGTCTGGGTATTAGAGTTCAAGTCTGATTGCATATGTGAGGGAAGTAACTCTGCCTCTTGATTCCCCAGTGGATTCTGGGGAATGCCGTTCTTGTTTGTCTAGCAGAATGCATGAAGTAGGGGCAATTTCACTCCAGAAAACATGACCATAAGGATCTAAAAATGCTATAATAGGTAAGAGGCTCTTTGATGCTCTTCTCAAAAGGCTACTTAAGTGTCTATGGGTACAGTGAGAATGTCCTAGAGGTTTTAGGTTCACCAACTAAACTGCAGATGGAAGCTCTGTGCTATTTTGTGTGATAAAAATCAAATTTGTACAGGAGGAGGAGGAGGAATAAAAAGAAGGTGAAAAAATAAGAAAGATAAGAAGAAGGAGGAAGACTGTGATAAGGAGTAAGAGGAAGAAAAAAGAGAAGTAGAACAATGAGAAGAAGAAGAAGGTGGTGGAAGAAGAGGGTGAAAAAGATGTACTTTTGTACGTTTTTGTTAAAGGATGAGAAAAATGAATGAAAAAAACTAAGCCATGAATAAAATGAAGAAGAAGGAGTAAGAGTAGAAGATAGAAGAAAGAGAAGGTAATGGGAAAAAGAAGAAGAAGAAGAAAGGAGAAAGAATAAAGGAGGACAAAGAAGAAAAAGAAAGAGGAGAAGGACAAATGTGATGAAGAAGGTGAAGAAAAAAGAAGGAAGAAGAAAAAGAAGAGTAGGGGAGATGGGGAAGAAGATAAAGATGGGGTAGGGGCAATAAAAAGACTGAGAAGGAGGTGAAAGAAGAATTCAAAGAAGCTGGTGGAAAAAAGAAGACGAAAGAGGATGAGAGAGAATATATATTCTACTTATATGGGGACAGGAGCAGGAGGAGGAATAAAAAGAAGGTGATGACAAGGACAAGCAGGAAGATTAATAAAGAGGAAGAAGAGGGAGAAGAAGAAAAAGATGAAGACAAGGCAACAAACAAGAAGAGAAGAGGAGGTGTAAGTAGAAATAGTAGGTGATGAAACTCTAGGGAAGAGTAAGAAAGAAGGCGGAGGAGAAAGAAAGTGAAGAAGAAGATAATCATATGTCACACAGTCAGAAACCACATTATGAATTGAGGATGCCAGGGCTTTGGACATTGTGTAGAATTGATTGATTGTGGAATCACTATTTGTGAACCTCAACAAAAGCATATATTCACATATTCCTTGACTTAATGCATGTGATTCCACTCTTAATGTCGTTTTCAAGGCCTTCATGACCGGATGTGCTTGAAAAAGAGTGAACATTAAATCATGTAGAACATGGGCTCCATTATTCTGATGCTGAAAAGCAATTCTGTCTGTCCAGCTTAATGCATCTCTCTGTGGTTTCTTAATGTAAATATATCTGTGAGGTCTGAAAAAGCTGAACATTTTTTAATAAACATAACAGTAATTTGCAGCAACTGTAAATTACATCAGCACAGATGAGCTTGCCTTGCCTCATATATCTCATCACCTGCATTAGCGGCAGAACAGGTGGCTAACATTTTCCCTGCTAATTACTCACACCTCTGGTGATGGTAGGCGGAAAAACACAGAGCTGAAAAATCACCTTTATTGCAATAAGGCCTAGCACTAGTCTATGATTTGTAGACAACTTGCTTTTGTACAGAGACGGACTAACTGGCCTGACAGCAGACCATTTGTTATAGGGTCTAATGAAGTGCTTCATCCAAAGGAGTTAATGTTGCTGCTAATGAATGCTAATGTAAAAGGCCAGTGAGCATTCCACAAATGCAAATCACTGCTTGCCAACTTAGTAGTCCTGAAATATTCCTGTAAGACAGAGACAGAGAAAACCAACAAGGGCAAAAAAAAATTTGGCAAATTTGACTTTTCAAACCTAGGAACTGGAGGTTTTTCTTATAACATCATTGATGTGACATCCAATGAAATCACCCTCACATACTCAGTATAATGCACATCATTTTTTATATGCAATCTTTTGAGACTGGTCACTCAATGTCCATTACTAGCAGACATCAGTGACTCAGGACATTTAAAAAATAGTTAAATACTCAAAGACTTTCCCAATCAGTTACTTCAAAATAATGGGCCATGTAAATCAAATAGGCAGAGAAATGTAGAGGAATAAAAAAAAAAAAAGAAGAAGAAAGTGATGCAAAAGGAGAAAAACAACATGGACGAACAATGAGGAGAAGGAGCAAAGAGGAGGAGGAGAAGGAAGAAAAAGAAGGTGATGCAAAAGAACAAAAATGAGGAAGAAAGTGATACGGAAGATCATACATAAGATAGAAAATGCAGAGACAAAATGATAAAGAAAGTGAAAAAGGAAGGAGGATAAGGAAGAATGGGACAAAAAAAACAAGGCAAAGAAAGGAGTAGGAGAAAGAAGAGGAGGAGGAAAAGTAAAAAGTTGTTGAAGTAGAAAGACAAGGAAAATGAGGAAGAAGAAGAAAGCAAAGAAGATGAAGAACAATGTGAAATGGAGAAGATGAAGGAAAAAAGAAAGTAAGAGAAAGAAGAACAAGGTGATGAAGAAAGAGAAGAAGAGAAAGAAGAAGAAGGAGAAGAAAAACAAGATCAACTGAAGAAGAGTAGGATTTTCTTTTTCACTGAAGATAAAGAAAGTGGAATGTGAAGAGATTGTGAGTATTTTGGCTAAACTCCTCCTTCGGCACACAAGGATATACTGTTTATTAGTGTCATAGGCAGGAGGACGTTATCTGGAAAGAGCCTCTCTCTCTCTCACACACACACACACACACACACACACACACACACACACACACACACACACACACACACACACACACACACACACACACAAATATACATTTGTGATATATAAAAACTTGTGTCCACATGTGTAAATGCCAGCCTAAGTATCTTTAACTAATTTAGCTGGTGTTGCCATGGGCCTCACACTCCTCGCTACTCAGGCCACCCAGGAAAAATCAATGCTTAACATTGTTAGTGGGTCACTTGAGTCTCATATTTTAGTGCAAGTCTCTTGGAACTCTGTACCATTCTGACTTGAAGTCCAGTCTTGAATCTCTCTTATTAAACAGGAGATTCAACATTGTACAGTAGCAACTCTAATGAAGCACTGTGGTGGTCTAGTTTATGTAAAAAATGTAGGCATTTTGACAGTTTGGCGCTCCAATTTCTGATTATGCTGAATGGGACCTTTGTCAAAGTTCTATAAGGCTTGTCTAAACTGACAACAGATAGCCACATATCAACAATTAGATTGGTCATCACACAGTTCATCAAGTGTGTCCAGGAGGAGAGAGAGCAGAATAGAATGTGAATCAATGGATTGATGGTATAATTTATAATATTAGTTCTGGGTGTATATGTTGTCTCTCATGTTATCATAGGTTACTATAATGTTTTATTTGATGTAAATATATAAAAGGCAACATTTTTTGCATGACATCATTCACATCATATATACAGTTGTACACAGATTTTTGAGTACCCTGGTCAAATGTCATGGTTTAATGATTTTCAAAATTTGTAAATGCTTTAAGTGAGCATAAAGTTTATTATGTAATTTTACAAGTGCTCAATGATGGACAACATCAACGCGGTAGTCAAATACATACCATGCTTTCATTCCATACATCCCATACATATGTCAGGTGTCACTGTACTCACGGCTCTTTCAATGGGATTTCAGAGATCATCCAATGTTGTTGGTAGTGGTGGCACATAAACAGAATCCTTAATGTACCGCCACAAGATGTGGTGATGTGTCACACGTGAGTCCCCATTTGGACTCGGACTCGGACTCCCAGAATACCCTGGGAGATCAGGTGACCTCGGACATTAACATGTGTTCCTATCAGCACTCATAATCACCTGACTTTTAAAAGATCTTCACCTGTGACTCGTAATAGCTGAGACTACCAAAGCCCGGGCTTTAGACTCAGTCTTTGTGAGGTATTGTTTATCTGACTTTACTAACTGTTCTCTTGTGTGTGTTTATTGGATAGACCACGTTTATGAACCTCTGTGTTTCTGTATTTGACTACGCCCTTTTGCCTTCCGTTTTTGTACCGTTGCTGTTTTTTGGAAATTGGTTTTGACCCCTTGCTAGGACTCTATTTACTCTTGGTGTTTTGCCCCGTTTGGATTTGGTTGACCGGTTTATCATTAAACCTTGCTATCTTCCCTCCGCAAGCGTCTGGAATTGTCATCGCTCTGCGCTACATGATGCTGGTGACCTTTTTCTCGGAACTGTTGCTACCAATGACGAATGCTCTGAGCTGTTGGAGGTTCATTGCCATACTGACAGTCAGAAACTCTCTGACATTAAAATGTACAGAAGTGTGTTGTCTGTAGAGAATGTGTGACTTATTTTCACTTAGAAAATCAACCAAACATGTCCTTTGACTAGGCCTTTGCAATCAAATGCATGCGGCATAAATTTTCAGCACCTTCAGATTGAAACACAACTGTCTCTATAGAGAGAGAAATAAAGACAGAGAGAGAATGGATAATGGTTTTATGTCTGTAATGCAGATCTAACAGCTTTGCCTAAGGCAGAGGAAGTCCCTCATTACCGCAGATAGAGAATTATGTAATTCTGGGTGATTGGCATTAGATGGGGGTGTAGGGGGGCAGTGTCTCACAGTGTTAATTTGCTGTGTTGTCTACTCTCTTGTTACATGTCCCTACCCACTTATCTCCCGACACATCCCCTACGGGCAAGAGAGGTGGCCCCTGACTCACATCTGGGGGTGGAGTGAGCGAGTGGTCTGTAGAATGACGTCTGTATAGAGATTGCATAAGCGCGCCTCAATAGAAGTGATCTAATCGATTCATCCCACCTTATATTCATACAGACATTTACAACACACATAGCTATAACCATCTATAAAGACACTACTGGGGTCCAGACCTTGGTCGTTTCAGAGGGATTTCATTTATCTTCATTCATTAAATTTAATGTGAAAACAGTGCTGTTCTGATATTGAGCACCTCACTAAGAGACATAGCCATGAGTAGGACAGGCCTTCCCAATCAAATGGGGGTGGAATATTTAATAAGCTGCAATTTTTTTCAAAGATAATTACATTTGACTCATTTTCTATGAGTGCTGTCACCGTGTTACTGCTAATCAAAATCTTTACACTCTGTGGTGGTCCTGCAGACGTCCTTGCCATTGAAGAACAGTGAAAAGGGGCAAAAAATTATGCAGAGAAGCAGATGGACTACAGTCTGTAACTGCCGAACTACAAAGTGCTCCTATATGGTCAGTGGGGCTGATAAAAAGGACAATGAGTCTAAAAACAAGGAGGTGTTCTTAATTAACTGGAAAGAAAGTCTAAAAGAAAGAAAAACTGGTTAAAGTTAAAGGAAATGTGGTGGGGGTGGGGAAGGAGAGAGAGGGGGTGAGAGAGAGAAGGGAAAGATGGAACAAGAAGGGAAGAGAAAAAAGATATCTAGGAGAAAAAGTAGAGTGTGTGAGTGTGTGTGTGAGAGAGAGAGAGAGAGAGAGAGAGAGCAAAAAGGGAAAGATGGAACAAGAAGGGAAGAGAAAAAGAAAGAGAGAAGGTTAGAGGGAAGAAAAACCCAACAAAGAGTTGAATACACAAACACACTCATGCACAGTGTGCTGTTCTGCATGCCTCCCTTAACATAAAGCAAATAGGCCCCTCTCACCAGCTGCTTTCATGAAAGTGTATTTGCTCAGTAAGGGAAGAAGAATGTAATAGTAAATATGTTCTGCTGACACACTGTTTCTACACCATTCTAAAGAGTTCAACACTTGCATAAATTCATTTAATAAAGAAGAAATTCACCACTTTTTCAGTTTGATTTTGCATAACTCCATCATGTAAACAAAGTCATCCAGAGTGATTTTATGCAAAATGGTTCATTGTAGAGAAGCTTACAGACTCAGACTCCTCTACAGTGGTTGTGATAGGAACCAGGGGTCACCATATCTACAACTTGAATAAAGCAATTTTATTTACTATCCAACAGTGAACCTAATGTTGATGATGGTAATATTGTGGAAAATTTAATGAAAGTAGTTTTGAGGGGACCGTTTTGCCTCAAAATGCCCTTCACGTACGCCTGTGTCACGAATGGATTAATGTTTCAGGCATTGCAGTGTATTCATGACCCTTTTCTGTAATAATTTAAGAGAGCTTTTAGAGGCATTGCACTCACTGCAGAACACATTTCACACCAAACCACTCTAAATAGCTTACTCCTGACAACAGTAGAGTCCTCACACTACCTATTCCATTGCACCCTCCCTATGATGACAAAAAAACAACTACAAGACTGTACATATCAACAAGAATGCGGTATTCAAATAACACTAACATAATGACACTAACATAAGCAAGTTCACATCAGATGAGATTTAGAAAAATTAGGAAAAACAGCACAGCAAACACCTTAATCTAATTGTCCAAGGCTAAAGCATACTGCCATAACAGGCTTGAATTTTTTTATAAACTATTTTTGTCTTACCTTTGATGACTTGATGCATGGATGGAGACATTTGCTTTGACATTTTGATACAACCCAAGTTTTTATTTGTCTTTGACTTTGGAAATGACATACTGTGCTCAGGGACATGAGCTCACTTTTACAGGTCCTTCAAGTAGATCTTTTTGGAGATTCAAATTGAGAACTAAAGACTTAGTGACAGTTTATAAGCAGTGATTGGAAGGCTGAGAAAATAAGACAGAGCTTGAGATTAGATGATACTTCACACATTCAGGGATGATATGGTCAGAGTGTAATGATTTTGTTTGGTCACCGTGCAATAAAATGTGTCACAGAAATCAAAGTTCATTATGCTAAAAACTGTAGTTTAATTAATCATATTAGATCTGCATTTAAATTAATTTCACTTTACAGGAGAAGGAAAAATGTCATTATGTTTACATAGAAGATAATGGAAATTTTTTCCAAGTAATTTTGGAGTACTCATTCTGATCTGTTTGTCACGAATTGTTGAGTTGAGTTGAGGTTTGCATCCCTGTGGTGTGGCTGAGTTAAGTCTCCAGTCTTGCAATCCAATTAGAATCTCTAAGGTGCAAGGCCAAGTCGATTGGTGAATCTGAGTCAAGGCTCAGGTCTCTGAATTGTGGTTCCAAGTCAAGTCATTGAGGTGTAAGCCAGAGTCGAGTTACACATCTCTGTGGTGCAAGCAGGGGTGCAACTACATACTTTCTGAGGTGGATGCAAACATATTATCGGCGCCCCCCCCAAACCCCGCCCCTTAACTTAAAGTGACTGAAAAAAATTAAAATTAAAATCAAATATTTAAGCAGGCAAGCTAAAATAAGGAACTTTATAAACAGAATACAAATTAAATGGTAAGAGCAAAAAACAAGCAATGAGGATTTAATTAAGAAGAAATAAAATAATTCAGAATAAACTGATAAGTGGACAGGCTAAAATGTAATGCAATAAAATAGAGATTAATAATTAGAATAATAAAATATAAGCACAAAGAAAGAGGGTTAAAACACCAAGTTTATATAAAAAAGTAAATTATGGAAATAAACAGTAAACCAGAAGACAGAATAAATAAAAGGAAGAAATAAATGAAATAAAAAGGTAAAAGGTGAAAAGTATGGAATAAAATAAATAAAAAGGTAAAACAGAAAATTAAATAAATAAAAGGACAAAATAAATAAAAAATGTAAAGGAAAACTCAACTAAAACAGTTACAGGCTGAATGTGTCTGAATGTGGCTAGAAACTAAGAGTTTAAGATGATTTAGTGACACCAGCGAGCTGAGCTTTAGACCAGGCTGCCACGGTTAGGATATTAACTAGAATGTTGACTAGCTAGGTTAGCTAGCTAAACAGGCTACTATAAAGAGCTATGGCTTGACTAATGTCACTCGTTTTGAAGTTAAACCGAGAAAATAACCAGTTCAGGGTTAATCAGGTCGTAGCTGGAGAACCAAGTTTAGCTTTAACGTTAGCTTGCTTCCTCACTGCTCTCATTCATCTGGCTGGCTGGGTAATATTAATATGGCTAGCCTTAGCTAGCACAGTAACATACATCTTAAACTGAACAGGCGATCTCTTCTGAGTGTGTGAATCTATTCACGGTGAAGTACGGGATCTTTGGGGAAACTATGGAAGGTTTGACCTCTATTAGATTCCTTTATTTTTGAATAAGTGCATTTGGGAACGCAGCAGTGAGGCAGCTTTGCTAGAACCCAGTGGTCCAACGCTACTTTCATACCCTACAGTCTCGTTTTGGTAGACAAAGGTGACGTAGGTGAATAAAGCGTATAAACTGACCAGCCTGCTGTCTTTCAACCACTTTGAGAAGCTTTTCTTCATCCCTACAACATCTTTTTCTCTCTCCCTCTTCTGTTCCCTATGGGGCGCGTTCTCAAGCGCCTGTGTTTGGGAGCAAATGACAGGAGGGTAGGGGACGGAGTGGATGGGCGCCTGATTAGTGCTGTGCTGTTTTTTGATGTGTATTATCATACTTGAACAAACAGCTCTTACAGAAAATGCAGACTAGAAATAATTTTCCGGCATCGTTTTGGCGCCCCTCTAGTGCAGCGCCCATATGTGCCGCATACGCTGCATACCCACTTTTTGCGCCACTGGGTGCAAGTCTTGAGTCTTCAGTCTCTGGGTTGCCAGGCCAAGTTGCGTTTTACATCTCTAAGGTGTGAGTCTGAGTCAAGTCTAAACTCTATGAGGTACAAGTCTGATTTAAATGCCATGTTTCTGATGTGTGAGTTTGAGTCTTGAGACTCTAGGCTGCAAGTCTGAGTTGAGTTTTGCATTTCTGAGGTGCAAATCTGAGTCTTGAATCTCAGAGTATAGCTTTGCGTCTCTGAGAACTGAGTCTTGAGTCTCTGAGTTGCAAGTCTGAGTCAGTTCTTCTGTGTCTGAAGTGAAAGTCTAGTCAAGTTTGAGTCTCAGAGGTGAGAGTCTGAGTTAAGTTTTGAATCTCTGGAATTACAGAGAGAGAGAGAGAGAGAGAGAGAGAGAGAGAGAGAGAGAGAGAGAGATGAAGAAGGAAAGATGTAGGAAGGAGAAGAAACAAGGAGAAAATATTGCATATACACACACATTTTCTAAGCCGCTTCTCCCTCAGGGTTGTGGGGAGTATTGCATATATAAAATATAAATATCTAAAATATAAAAATACAGAATATAAAATATAGCAGTGATTAAATAAAAAATCTGATACAGAAGGATAGAGAGATGGGAGGAAGTAGAGAGGCTAGAATGATGCACCTAAAGACAGAAAAGTAAAGGTGTAATTAAAGCTGTAGTACCTAAAGTCAATTCTAAAGGCAAAATGACTCTGTTAATCAAGTGAACATGAATAAATAGATACTGTGAAGGTATAGTTTTGATAAGTTTCAGATCATTTTGTTACATTTTTAGAATATATCTTTCTTTTTTCTCCTCACTAATGTGTAATCAAAGCTGAATTATGTTTTCAATTCTCAAAATGTTCAAAAGTTGAACCTGAAGCCAAGTTTCTGAGGTATGAGTCCAAGTCAAGTCTAAGCTCTCTGAATTGCAAGTCCAAATCAAGTCTATGAGGTGCGAGTCTGAGGCGAGTTTTATGTTTCTGATGCACGAGTTCAAATCTTGAGTCTCTGGGTTGCAAGTCCGAGTTGAGTTGTGCACCTCGGAGGTGAGAATATGAGCCAAGATTCGTGTCTCTGAAGTGAAAATCAGAGTCGAAGTTAGCATCTCTGAGGTGTGTCAGAGACCAGCCTAAGTTCTCTAAATTGTAAATGCAAGTTAAGTCTTTGAGGTCTGAGTTGAAATTCCCTCTTCAGATGTGTGAGTCTTGAGTCTCTTGGTTGAGTCCAAGTTGAGTTTTGTGTCTCTGAGGTGAAAATCTGAGTCAAATTTTGCAACTCTGATGTGCAAGTCTGTGCCGAGTCTTAAGCCTCTGGGTTACACTTCCCAGTCGAGTCTCTGGGGTGCCAGTCTGAGTTAAATTTTGAGACTGCTGAGGTGGCAGTCAGAGTTGAGTCTCACATCTTTAAGGTGAGAGTCTTAGTCTCTGAAGTGCAAGCAGAATCGAATCTTACATCTCTGGGTTGCAAGTCCCAGGAGAATGTCTGAGGAGTGAGTCTGATTTGGGATCCATGTCTCTGACAAATCTTGAGTCAAGTTTGAGTTTCTGAGGTATAAGTCTGGGTCGAGCTTCAAGTCTCTAATGTCACTAATGCAGTAGAAGTCAACTAATTAAAGTACATATTTCAAAACACTTCACACCTCTACACAAATACAGCCATAGATTAAACAGACAACTGCAACTTTCTTCATATTAAACAACCATGAACACATTTTTTGGGTGGATATGGTTGATCCAGTGGCTTCAGCTGTGTGAATAAACAAGCCAGCTCAAGGAGAGTGGCCATGTTCCTCTGACAGGTGGAGTTTTGGTGGCAAATGAACTCTCCATGTTCTCCTAGTCCACACTTCACTTCTCTCCCCCTCTCCTCCTGCTGGCAGCAGCACTACAGCAAAAACTGGGGAATATTACATCTGCTTAAAAGCCTTTTCATGTTAATGCCCAGCTGCTTGCACCAGCTCTTAAAACCATTGACCTCTGGCCTTCATCTTTTTCATAAGCATGCGTAATTTCCTCTGATCAATTGCCATCATCCTGGCTCTCCGGTCCAGAAATCAATATGAGGGCCTTTGGGCTGAAATAGCTGTACTTCAGGGCTTACAAATAAGGTCTGCTTTGAAGAACAAGAAAAGAAAAGACTGTCTGGCAGATGATGAGAAAATTGGCACTCTGTACAGGGAATCGATGCAGTGAAGTTTGGAGTGATTCAGAACCTCAGACTGACCATTTCTTGCGGAAGTGAGTCACAGAAAAGCAGGTCAAGATGTTGGTTTACTCTGAGAGCAACAGTTTAAACATGAATTGATCCAGAGGTAAAAATGGCTTATTTTGACTTTTTTAACCTACTCTTTTCCTAATATGACGTGATTTCTCAATGCTTTGTTCTAGTTTGTGCTAGAAAAAAACACATGAATAGTAATACGCTCCACAATTTGGGGGCCTTTTATTGTTAATCTGTTGAAACAAATCAATAAGTATCCATAGCAATGTGAATTACATGCTGAATGTGTGTGCACGCTCGCTCAGAAATGTTTGCAGTGCATCCAACAATAAAGGCAGCATAAAGTTTCTTTTATGCAGTGATAGAAAACACAGCAGCACACACAAAGCTGAAGTTCCACATGCTGATCCATTTTACTGACCAATGTGGACATATACACTCACTAACTGCTCTGGGGAATTTAGATTCATTTCTACCTCAGTTAAAGAATTTAAACACAAACCCTCTGAATGGACCACTGAAGAGGCATCAGGTAAGACAGGATGACAGCTTTTCTCTTTCCTTCTGAGATGATATGTACTAGCAAAATGTTATAGAAACGAGTTGCCTGATGGAGGTTTGCAGAAAAAGAAGTAGCCATTATGTATGTAATTATATATGTTTATTTTATTTATATCATAGATGTAGGTATGTTTACTAATAATAAAGTTGTATGTAAAAATTTGAACACTCATTGTCACTCTGACAGAAAAGTCACATATACTATATTCAAACAGTAGGAAAAAGTGGCCACATTTTTTTTGTTTGGCTGTTCACAATATATTTTAAGTGTGATCTGTATGCAGCATTAGTCTGAACAGATCAGCTCCTAAACTGACCTGCATGCACAAAAGAACAATGCATCGCATTGCTTCATGTGGCTCATCCAGAGGTAAACAATCATGATTACGAACGCCTCATCTTCGCCAGCATCACAGGAGCTATCATGAAGTCTCACTGACTGACAGCTGGGCTTTCACTCAGAATGTGCTTGAGCCTCCCGTAAAATGGCATGGTCACTTATTTGGTTCGTGTCCTCAGATACTTTAAACTTTGGTTTCAGACTTCTTTGATGCTTCAGCCTCGAAAGAAGTCAGAAGGCCTCAGCAACACTTGAAAGTGTCTCAAATTGGAACTGAACATTTCAGATTGTGTTCTTTGCCGTTCACACTGACACACAGACAACACATCTGTGTTACATAAGAAGAAATTCCCTGTTTTGTTGATTGTTTAGGTGAAAATAAGTTAACTGTGCTCTACAGAGAAGTTAAATATGAGAATTAAAAAAAAAAATGAACGCACAATTTTTATTTATTGCTGAGTTTAACATACTGGGATGAAAAATATAAAACAAAAGTTAAAATGTGCCATAACTTTCGCACAAGTTACATTTTCGGTTTAATTTTATTTCTTCTAATATGTATAATTCAGTAAATAAACAGTAATCGCTCCTTTAAATGTCATAATTAGAAACAAGAAATTTGAAGTCACTTCAAAGTTCATGTAATTTGATCAGGGGCACCCAAACGTTTACATAGAACTCTCTCTCTCTCTCTCTCTCTCTCTCTCTCTCTCTCTCTCTCTCTCTCTCTCTCTCTCTCTCTCTCAAGAATTGCTTGTTCACATACATTCATACTAATTTGACAGATCAAAATAGGCATGACTTGATCTTCTCTTGTTCATCTTCCAAAGTACAGCCCACTAGCAACAAGACAATCTATTTAGAGAGAGAAAATGCCAAAGGGGAATACATGCACACACACATACACACACATTCCATCACAGGAGTCACTTAGCACACATTTGTTTTACAGAGGGATCACAAGAGCCTTTCATTCAAGAGCTTTCACAAGAATCGCACTCTCGTCAGCTGACTACACATACAAGCAGAACTTTTCCACTTTAGCACCAGCACACGTTGTGCATGTTCACTGTCCCATCAGTCTTTGATTCTGACAGCCATCCTGCATTTGACAATCAGACAACAGCTGTCTCATCATTTAGCATACAGCATACGCAGTGCTGTAACATCATTAGAGCCTCCACAACTACCACAAACATCCCCCAGTGAACCCTGAGAGGTGCTCCACTGCAGCTGCCAGTTCTGTGTCATTATAGAAACGTTTGATACTTTTATAATGGAAAGTTTGATGATTGTATAGTGGAAATATTTGAAGATTGCAGAGTAGCAATTTGATGATTTCATAATAGAAGGCTTGATGACTTTATAGTGGAAATATTTAATGTTATTATAGTAGAAACATGTAATGACTTCATAGTGGTAATATTTGATGATTATTTAGTAGAAAATTTGATTATTTTACAGTGAAAATGTATATTGACTATAATGCGAATGATTATAGGGGAAATGATGGATTTTATAGTAGAAACACTTAATGATTTTAGAGTGGTAATATCTGATGATTTTATAGGAACAAGTGTGATGATTTTAAGGTGGAAATATTTGATGAATTTCTCGAGTGGAAATGTTTAATTTTCTAGTGGAAATGTTTGATGATTTTATAGTGGAAATGTTAATTTTTTTATTGGAAATGTTTGGTAGTTTTATAGTGAAAACATTTGGTGATTTTAAAGTGGAAATGTTTGATCATATAGTGGATGTGTTTGCTAATTTTAAAGCAAAAACATTTGATGATTTTTTTTAGTGTAAATGTTGACGTTTTCGCAGTGAAAATGATTTTATAGTGGAAATATTTGATGATTTTAAAGCAGAAATGTTTGAGGATTTTGTGGTGGAACGATAACCACCTAAAACTAAAAACCTTTCTTTAATTGAAATCTTCACTTCAAAAAAAAAGAAAAGAAAGAAAACTTCAGAAAACCAGACAGCGTGAATGTCGCTCAATGCAAACATAGGCATGCAACAATTCACAAAGCCTAAAAATAGTTAGCAGCCAGCCCCGTAAACCTCTCCTGCCCAAACAATGAAAAAATAACGATGCCACAGCTCAGGACAGATGTACCACTCATTCAACACACACACACACACACCCACACACACACACACCCACACATGCACACAAACAGAGATCCAGTAGTGCCTACCTTACATGGAGAATATACCAATGATTTCATACAGCAGCCGATGGAGGACAAAGTGTGGAGTCTTCATTTCACAGAACAAATAGAACGAATGGAAAGAAGAAAAGGAGAGGAGAAGAACGCAGAGCAGAGAAGAGCAGCGTGTGGTTTCATGGTGCACACACTAGCATGTGCTGAGCAGAGTGTCAGAGCGGAGTGAACACATCGTGGATCACACTCACACAACCATTCGCACACACGCTCTCTTTTACATACAGCCACTGAACTGCCTGCTACAACCCCCTCCCTCTACATCTCTCCCTGTTTCTCTCTCTCCCCTTACCTCATCTTCCTCTCTCGCTTTCTCTACCTCCTTCTCTTCACCTTCATCTGTATTACTCTTTATCACCTTTTCTGTTTTCTTTCTCTCTCTCTCGCTCTCTCTCTCTCTCTCTCTCTCTCTCTGTCTGTCTCTCCCTCTTTTCCCCTCTCTTTCTTTCTCTACATCTTTCGCTTTCTGTGTCTGTACCTCTCTCGCCCCTTACCTCACCTTTATGTCCTCTCTGGCTTCCTCTACCTCCCTCTCTCCATTTTCATCTCTATTACTCTCTCTCCTTCTTCCCTCTCTGTCTTTCTCTACATCTCTCTCCTTCTGTGTCTGTGTGTCACTCTTGCCCCTTTCCTCACCCTCCCTAAGTCTCTCTCTCTCACTTACTCTCGTCCCCCTCTTTCTCGCTCGCTTTCTCTTCCTCTCTCTCCATCTTTCTGTCTGTTACTCTGTCGTCTTTTCTCTGTCTTCTGTCTCTCTCCCTCTCCTACCGTCTTTCCTTGCTCATTCCTTCTCTCTCATTTTTCCTCGCTCTTCATTTGCTTTCAATCTCTGTCTCTAACTCTTTGTTTTTGTTATCTCTCTCTCTATTATGCTTTCTTTCTTTCTGCCACATTGACTCTCTTATTCTCTCTCTCTCTCCCTCTCTCCCCTCTTAATCTCTCCCTCTCTCTATGTTTGGCTGGATGTGCTTCATTCATTTCTTTCTCTCTTTTTCCTTTTTCATCACTTTTTTGTCTGCTTGTCACTCCTCCTTTTGTTCAACACATCTCTCAGCTCTTCAGATCTCTGTGATACAACCTTCACTTTCTCTCTCCGCTCTCTTCTCTCCCCACCTGCGCACCTCTGTTCGTTGGAGAAGGTGGCAGGAGGAGGGGAAGAAAAATGGAGTGAGTGAAAGAGGGAACTGTTAGTCCAGGCCTGTTAACCTGAGACTCGTGCTAGCATCATTCTGCACTCTGAGATCTGCATCCACTGAATAATTCATTACTACTGTGGTTAAAATGAGAAAACAAGATTCATTTGAAGCAGCGGTCACACTGGAACACCCCATGTGAGTGGACAGGTAGACAGATAGTAGGTTTTTTACATTGAAAACAGGGATGTATAGGATGTCTACCAATGTATTCATTTCAGTTAAGACCACATTAACATTCCTAGTTTATTATTAATTTGCACTTAATATTTTTTTTTCCTTTTTTTGTCTTTATTCATGCATATCTCTTCTATGTTTATGCACATTTACAAGTACAAAGAAAAGACAGCAGCGCTTATTCATCAACACTGCAAGCACTCAAATGCATAAACTAATAAACTTAATAAATTAAGTGCACACAAATTTCACCAAACGGTTGTTCTATTCTTGAACTTCATCTTCAGCGTATATGTCAAACTCATATCTGGTAGGAGTGCATATATATTTGTAACAGTATAACAATCTGAATAAACTGCAGTTTACTAAGCAAATCTGTTATTAACTAATCTTTAATACCAACAATACGAACAAAACCAGAAATAACACAATAATTCTAATACTCTGTGTACATGGAAGTCCAGTACAAAAGTGGGTGCACTTGTTTTACATGCATATTGCTATAAACAAATGCTGCAACCATTCCATGTCTCATGTAAAGACATATTACACTCTACTTTTGTTTTATACTCCTGACTCCACCCACAAAAAAGCAGTACAAAACACAGCTAGTGCAGAAGCATCTCATAGACTGCAGTAATAATGCATAAATGTCATTTTATGTCAAAATGTCATTTTAGGAAAATAATCACTTCAGGAAATACAATCACGTCACTCTACCTTCTCAAAAAACTAACACGTTTTGTTAATTTCACATTTTATTCATTCTAGCCTTCATAGTTTTCACACTTCAAAGTTTGGTCAGCAAAGGGAGCAGTGCACACACTGCTCAATATCAAACTCCACCTATGAGCACAGCCATTGGCTCATGAGCAGCTGAATGATGTTGTTTTATTGGCTCTTTACTGAAACACTCACAAATAGGGACATGTTTTATGTAAATCATATGAAATTAGGTGCTGGTAAGTTGCCATTTGATTTCACGCACTGAAACTGACTGTACTCAAATATTCACTTGTTTCCATGCCGTATGGAAGTTTCATAAATCAAATGTATGTCTTTTTAAAAAGGAGTATATTTTTTATGCAACTTTGATGGATAAGTGCTATTATGTGTGTAAACCCGAAGTGGAAATATGTACTGGATGTACATTACATAACACAGACAAAAGTGTTGTTTCTCCTCCCTGCATATACTCCTTATCTTCTGAAGGCTTAGCATTGTTTGCTCTGTAGCCCTTGTTTTTTTTATGCTGCTTTTCTAAGATTGGTTGGCCTTTTTCTGTGTTGTCTGTTTGTTCTTAAGTCTTTGTTTTGCAGTTGTGCAGTCAATGTGTTTTTGCTTTAGTTTGCCCTTCCTTATATCAATATGGACTACACTGTGTAATGCGGCGACAGAGTACCAGATGCTTGCGGATGTTGAGAGAAGGTTGTTTAATAAACACCAACCAACCGTAGTCGAAAAAGGGGCAAATCACAAGCCGTAGTCAAAGTCCAAGCCAAAAGGTCAAAACACAGATCAAACCAAACAGGCAAAGGTACAAAGTGATGAGGCAGAAATCGCAAATCTAAGAAACATAGCAAAAGATCAAAATACACGGTAAGCAGACAGAAAACGCTCAGAAGTCTCTTTAAAACAATATTTTGCAAAGTCTCTATCTAAAGTACTCTGAACTATAGTCATATGATCAAACATACACAGGTGAAGATTGTTAGTAGTCAGGTGATCGCTGATAGGAGTGCTCACGAGAGATCGAAGCCATGTGGGATTCTACAGAATCCTGGGTATTGGAGTCCTCTCCTAAGATGGAGCCAGAGTGTGGATGTTCTGTCACCTGATCTACCAGAGCATTCTGGGAGATGAAGTCTGCTTCCTTTTCAGATGAGGCCGAATGTGTGACACACAGAGACAGCCTACAATGAATGGAAGCAGTCAGAGCATATCCAAATGATGCCAACTGGTACTCTTTTGCTAACACAAAATGCAGCCTAATCAATCTTCACAGCCCTTTTTTACTATGTACAACTAATGTACAGTACTGTGCGAAAGTCTTAGGCACCCAAGACACATTTTCAAAATCTTTTTATTTGTGTAGTATGTGTTTATTTGCTAGTGTTAATATTTGAATAAACAAAATTGAACAATATATATATATATATATATATATATATATATATATATATATATATATATATATATAAAATAAATAGTGATTTTATGGATGTTAGTCTGTAGTAGTCTGGCATTGCTTGGGCTTGCACTGAATAATGTACACCTCCTAAGCACCTAGATGCAACAATGACCTTCCAGAGACTTCCAGAGATGCAAGAATGAGTCCAGAGACTTGTCTTCCATTGACAGTTTGTATGAAATACAAAAAGGATGGTCCCAAAATATCTGCAAAGCTGAAGACTTGTGTAAAAAATGACTGAGAAAAAAAAATCACTTTCAAAACTTGATCAACTGGTGTCATTAGTTGCCAAATAATTATTGTGTTGTTAAAAGGAAACATGAAGTAACACTGTGAAAAACTTACTCCTGCTCCTTCCAACTTTTTTGGAATGTGCTGCAAGCATCAAATATGGAATGAGCATATATTTACAAAACACAATGAAGTTCATAAAGTAAAACAGAAAATATCTTACTTTTATACCATTTTCAAGTACATGTCAAGCAGAATTTACTAATCACAGCTTTCTGTTTTTATTAGCATTTCGCATACTGCCCCAACTCTGGAATTGGGCTTGTTAATTTTTTTATGTATATAAAAACATTTACAACTCAAATTGTGAGCCAGAAATTTCTTTCATGACTACTAAAAAGGGTTAATGATATTGCACCTTTATATGGAGGTTATAACAGGGTTCCACATTTGATTTATGAAAATGGTTCTTTGAAGGATCCATTGAAATGGATCCATTGAAAGGTTTTTCAGGGAACAAAAAGAGATTCTTCAATGACATGGCTCCAAGAACCATTTTAGCAGTGCTATTTTTAAGAGTGAATCTGGCATAGGACCACCGAATGCATAAAACAAGGCATATCATATCATTTCATGGAAAACCAAACTCCAATTGAAAATAGGACCCTGACCAGATGACCCACCAATCCAGCACACAAAGCCTAACCATGACAAGAATAAATAGATGCATGGCAGATTATCGACTTTCAGCAGTTGATATGGAGGACATGAAAATTCAGTCACACCATTGGCAGTGAGGGTAAAGGACCACTCCCAAATTGAAGAGCAGCTGGCTTTCATATCCATATGATTAACCCAATAAACATTTGCTAAGCCTCTCTTAAGGAGAAGGGGAGAGAGAGAAGGGGAGCGTGATGGTCCTCTTGGTGTGCATGGAATAAACAATGATTTCTCAAAGACAATGTGATCAGGAATGCCATTGAGAGAAGAAATATGTTATCATCATAACAAATCCTTTTTCTTTGAATCTGTGTAATGGCTACATTATAGGAGAAAAAAGGAATGTTTTATGAATGTACAATACTGTACATAAGCTAGAGACCACCCTTTATTTATATATGCCAGCCAAAACAGTCATGAAATAAAAGCTCAGGGCATTTTTCTGAGGAGATTAGGCATAAGATAATCAACTTGCTTAAGGAAGGGAAAATAATTAGGAGCTTGCAGATCTGGAGTTTTAAAAAATGATAGGAAGTTACAGAGAAAATGAGACTCCAAAAAACCAAAACCAACACCTGGTAGACACTAAAACTGCCCCCATCAGATAAACAGCACTTAAAGCCTTCATCTTTGAGAGGAGAAAATCAAGCTGCTTCAGATCTGAAAACATCCACAGGTCCATCCTTTCACTGTGAGAAGACAACTCAGTGCTATGTCTCTAAAAGGATGTGTAGCTGTCAAGAAGCCTCACTGAGAAAAGGAAACAGACACACCAAACAAAGAAGCTGAACAATGGACTGACCACCCCTGAGTCCAGACCTCAGCATCACTGAATGCGTTTGATTACTTCAGAAAATGATCAACCAGCATCCAACACTGAACTTTGGAAAAATATTTAAAATTCAGTTGAAAAACTGAATTCAAGTCACCTGAAAAGATTAAAAACTGTAATAAAGGCAAACTGTGGACAAAAGGAAGAGAAGGTCATATGACAATAGTGAAGGTCCATTGAAGATTTTTGCTCGTTTTTGCTCTGTGAATGTTTTAAGACAGCTGTGGAGATCAAATGAAGAGATCTGCATTGAAAGTCAAACTCAATTTGGAGCCTTCACAGTGATGGCAATTCTTAAAGGCCAAGAAGAGAGAAGAGGTCCTGCCTCAAATAGCCATGATTTGCTTTTCAATTGGTTGTTACAAAGCTGGTCTCCTACCACTGTGAATGTGCTAGTGATCGCAGTGTCCATGTGTATTAATATTACAAAGCACATTTGAAATATTAGTGGTTTCATGCCCTTCTTTTTTCCCTCTCTCTGTTGGTCTCTTCACTTTTCACTTTCTTCATTCTTCACAGAATCAGTTCTCCATTGAGTATTAAGCAAAGCAAGCCAATCAATACAACACCAAGAGACTAGAGATAAAAGCACATGCTCTTTTGTATCCTTCAGAATTCTAAAAATAATGGAAAGAAATCAAGTGTCATCCCGTCCCACACAGTCAGAGAGAAATCAGTAAAAGTCCAATTCAGTTCCATATTAGTAGTATAGCACTTTTATTAGACATTGTCCCGCGGCAGCCTGCAGAAATGAACAATTCCACTAATGGATGGATTTTGATGGCCACAAAAACTGAAAAAGGAATGGAGCCTCTTCTTCAACTACCAATATTGCTTTTCTCATATTTGTCCAATTGGTTTCTTGCTTGTTTGTCCACACTGTTGTTTTACAGTGCAATGATCAAAATGCTCGTTTTTTTCTCAAATGCAGAGTCATTGGGTCTTATTAGGCTGCCCTGGCTGTTTTCATGATTTGATTAATGCAAATATGGTTTCCAGAATTCTATTTCATTTAAAATTACACTGACAGTTAATTTTCAAATGAGTATGTCAGTACTGAGCATCTTGCAAAAGCCCAATAATTATGAATGTGTTTCGAATTCAGTCCTCTGTGTGCCTCTTTGTGTTAAATAAAGCTGTTTTACTTTGTGTTAAATAAAGCTGCACTAAGTAAAAAGTTTTTCATTGTACAACTACCTAACATTTTATGGAACAATCAATGAACTTGATATAATGTTTTATTTTTTGCAAATAATCATCAATATTTATAATATTTAAAGTAACTTTTGGTTAAATGTAAATGATTGTTTGTCTGGCCTGCAATGGACTGGCGAGCTGTCCATGGAAATATGTATAATTTTCAACTGGGAAATATGACTACTGACGTAGGCTCCAGCACCCCCATCACCCAGAAGGATAGGGAGCATAGATAGTGTGTGTGTAAATGATTGCTTTGTAATAAATGTTTGCTTTGAAGAAAAGAAATGCAATACCACAATGGCCAACTGGGGGGCTGCAGTCCACACTGTTGTATGTGTTTAAATGTAATTGGTTGGTTGAGGTTCTCTCTTTCATGGCTTAACTGAGTATTATGTGTTTATTGATTTTTTTTTTTTTATTTGGTTCCAAAGTTCAAACATTCCCTGAGGACAGACCACAATATTATTACTATGTATTCATTTAATAATAAAAATGAATGTAGTTCAGTTTATATTTGTTTGGAACCACGACTCAAAGGAGAAAGTCCCTAAGAACATGGCAAAGAAATGCTGAAAAAAGCTGAGACCTTCCTAAGAGCAAGACAAACACAGAGAAGAGCAAAGACTCAAAAGGAGATACTCCATAAAAGCTTAAAGAAGTAACAATTAGGTGAACCAAAATTTAAAATGAAAACTCCCCAAGAGCCTGAGGAAGCACCCCTGAGAGAAACCAAGACTCAAACATGAGGAAGAACCAATGAGAGGAACTGAGGCTCAAAAGGGGAACCAATCCTCCTCTGGGCAGCACCAGATGGCCAGTTAGAATATAAGTGGGTCGAGTTTAAATTGTAGATTAAACAGAAGCACTGTGGAAATCATAAAGTCGAAATATCCAGGAGATACACTGATGACCCATGACAGTAGTATATAATCTTAAATAATAAAGGGCCAAAAAGGGCCAAAAAGAAGTTTTCATTGTATATTAGAAGATATATATATACATATATACATATATACGTAGATACATACATATATATATATATATATATATATATATATATATATATATATATATATATATATATATATATATATATAAATATATATATATATATACATATTTATTTAAGCACTGAGCCTGTCATCAGGAGATCGCTGGTGATACTACAGCCAACCATGGCTGTGAGTCCAAGAGAGCACAATTGGCCTCGCTCTCTGGGTGGGTAGGATGCTTCTCCCTTTCTCTCGTCACTCAGTGTGATGCTAGTCAACACAGGTGTCTATGAGCTGACATAACAGATTTGGTGGTTGGTGCTTTCCTCTAAGTGCGTTTGGCTGTCCAATGATGTTGCACTAGTGGTAGTTTGAAAAGATGTGGTAGATGGCTTCACAGTTCACAAAGAAAGCCTGTGCTACTCTTCTCCCTCCTAGTACTGGTCGTATCGTGTGATTTGAGGAGTCCTAACTGGTGGATGTAATTGGATATGCCAAAATTGGGGAGAAAATCAGGGGGAAAAAAAAGATTAGCTTGTTTAAATGCTTATTTTAATTGTCACAGTTGCATTAATCTAAAGAAAGCACCAACCAAAAACCATGGCTGGCTTTGTCAAGAGTTTTCACAGCAGGGGGGTCTCACTCAACCCCTTTTAACTCACATTGCTCACTAGCAGCCCAATCCAGAGCCACAACATTTGACACACAGAAAAAAAATTCAATATTCGTTCGTAAAAAAATGGAGTGAAATCTAACCAGTCTGGGCCAGAATTCACAATGAAACATGTGAATTTCATACATAATACAGTCAACCTGTAATATTTCTTAAAGTAAGACCTGCTGTTATTTAACAACTTGTTATTTTGTCTGCATCTCTGTTTAAATATATGCATGTATTTTGAGACCATACTTATTGGTGGATGGGAGGACAGATTGGAAGCTTTAGGTTGGGAAACGTGGGGTATCAGGGTATCTGGTGCTGGAAAATGATATAAAGAGACCTTCAAACAAAATGATTTATACTAGTGTTTTTGAATTCATTAAAAAATACTTCTTTTAAGTATATTTTAAGTAATAAGTCTCTGGTTAACAGTAAAAGCTTTTACTATACCATTCTGTGTATCTATCCTTGACATATTTCTTTTCATCTGATAGTTTAAATCCATAGAATTGCAGTGTCAGAGGCAGCAGGGCATGGGCAGTTGGCCAATATATTGGAGCTGACAAAAGATTTATTCACATTGTAGTACACCAAGGAGATCCTTGTCTGCAATGTTATACCCAAAGCCCCTCACTCACCACAGACACCACAATTGTGTTATTTCTTGCAAAATCTGCTATTTGCTTTTTATTTATTTATCCATATACCTAAGCTCTCAGATACACTGAGAAAGCATACAAGTAAAAGAATATATATCCATATGTCTCCTGCCCTCGGCATGCAAATCTTTCTCCACTCTGTAACATAAGAACCCATGACATTGGATGAAAGCCGTGACGAAAAGCAGATGGTTTTTATATCTTTACCAGTGAGCGAGCTGTATGTTTAGAAGGCATTTCATGCTCACGAGGTGTGTCTTAGTTCTCCCTCCTCAACCCCAGATCAAAGGCAGCTTTGGTAAATTATATATTGTATTTTCCATTCTCATGCCCTTTGCACCCATACATTCCTGTTTGAAATTGAAACAAAGTTTAAAAGAAGGTGTAAATCTCCGTTTCTTCAGTTCACCACGTGGCTCTTTGAACTAGGAAAAGCATAACATCATAACAGCTTTGGCAAAACAGGAAAACAAATTTTATGTGAGAAAGTAGAATTAGTGTGCAATTTGAAGCTTTGATGACTTACAGTACACTTTATTACACAGTAGTATATAAAAGTTTCACTCATGTAAATTCAGGAGCAACTTCATTTTTTAAATCAGTCAAGATATTTTGGGCGTCAAAAGAAAATTATATAGTTGTCATCATAAAATTCTATGGAAATGCAAAATAGGTTGTTGTTTTGTTTAATTATAATCAGTGATAATTATAATCTTACAAAAAGAAAGAAGCTCTAACCTGCCCTGCAATTGTTTTTAACACAACTTCACTGTAAATACTGGCTCCTCTCGACGTGGAGAAGCAGCGGCTCTACTCCGAGTCCCTCCCGGATGACCGAACTTCTCACCCTATCTCTAAGGGAGAGTCCAGACACCCTGCGGAAGAAACTCATTTCGGCCACTTGTATTCGCGATCTCGTTCTTTCAGTCATTACCCAAAGCTCATGACCATAGGTGAGGGTGGGAACGTAGATCGACCGGTAAATCGAGAGCCTTGCCTTATGGCTCAGCTCTTTCTTTACCACAACAGACCGGTAAAGAGCCCGCATCACTGCTGACCCAGCACCAATCCGCCTGTCAATCAATTCAGCAGATGTACATGAAAAAATCACTTCACGTGTCAACAAGTAAATTAACTAGTTTTATTCAACCTAAATAAATACTTTGAATGAACGATTGTTTTAATCAGTTTATTTTTTTAGTTGAATAACACTAATTCAATTGCTTGTTATTACATGAAGCAATATTTTTTAAGTAGATCTGATGACACTTTTTACCATGTTGGGTATGTTGTCTTCAACACTGTGCAACAATAGAAAGAAATGATACAGAGCATCATGTAAGAAAATGATTATATAAGAAATATACAGAATCATCATATATGAAAAAGACTTTTAAAATCGAAATATTCTATTAAAATTTGGGACAAATGGATGAAAAACTGTATAAATGCTGAAAAACCAGATAATAACTATAATAAATGTGACCTTTAAAAAAAACCTTGTTACAACAATAAAACATTGTGAAGAATAATTTTAAACAACTGTTAACCTTTAAAAATGATGTTATGACATAAAACAGAATCAGTTTTCAAGTAGTCATATTTGGCTTTCATTTTCTATAATCTGATAACTCCAGTAAAACTTATTGTATGCTGACTGCTGCATGAAATAAATTACTAGAATTGGCTTCAACCCATTATTATTGCATTTCCATTTATCTTATGATCTAAAATTTGATTTCCTAAATAATCAAAACACACAAACACTTCTAAATAAATCAAAAGAGTTTAAATATAAATGAAATCCAAACAATAATAATAGTGTTCTCTCAAATGTTCTAAGGGTCTAGGGTCTAGATACACCCCAAATTCTTGGAAGGAACATTCAATTCTGGCATGTTGGTCATTTTTATATTAAACACACTGCTAAAATTGATTACTGAAGCATGGCCATGTTTACATGACCAAACAAGCATCGCTCACCTAACTTGAACACAAAGTGGTTTCCCTCTACTGTTTAAATTGCTACTAAGCAGTGGGTTTCAAATAACAGGATCTGGTCAGGAAAAATAATGTAAAAAAGAAGACTTTGTATGCTGAAAGAACACTGGGGTCAGCCAATCCATTTGAAAGAAATAGTTTGGTGATAAATCTCATTTACAGAGTTTATCACTTACCCCACCTATAATTGATCAACTTAAGTATGTTTGCTTCTTTAGAATTGGAGCTGCTGTAAGATTGTGAAAATGGAAAAATTGTCCGTTGTCATGAGTCCAAAAGGAGTTTTGCCAGTTTATTGAATGAAACCGTTGGACAAAACAGTTTTTTTGATAATGAAGGAAATATGAAAAACAGAAATCAAGACAGAAAAATCATGTTAAATATGAAAAGTTTAACAAAAGTGAATAAAAAAAATAGGTTTGAGAGCCTTTAGGGCACCCAACACCCCAGTAAACCTGAGTGTGGCCTCGGATTCACTCTTTCTCCCATCTCCCAAGACAATGAGTTCCTGCTTATGTCTCCAACTCTCGACTCTCCTGTTCTCCTGCCTGAACTAACCCCTAAGGTTTTACCAAAAGAATTTATAACAACCCTGCGTTTCTAAAGTGACCTTCTTCACCCAATCAGCATTAGCCAGAGAGACAAGCACTCTTTGTCAGGGCCTACAGAGATGAATGACCCAACTGCACACTGAGGAAACATATTGAGGTGAAAGGTGTGTGTCTGTATGTTTGTGTGTGTGTGTGTGTGTGTGTGTGTGTGTGTGTGTGGGTGGGTGTGTTGGATGTGCAGACTTATTGGAGCCTAAAGTTGTATGTGACATATCCCCGTTCCCTTGATAGAAACAGCCTTGAACATCATAAAGATAGCCTCCAGGCACAGAAACCTCTAATCTAACTAATAACCCCCACCAGACAGACCCTCATCGTCAATAAGTGTCGAAATGTTGTCAATTGAAGTGGGGTAGGTCTTCTTGTAGGTATGTGTATGTGTGTTTGTGTGTGTGTGTGTGTGTGTGTGTGTGTGTGTGTGTGTGTGTGTGTGTGTGTGTGTGTGTGTGTGTGTGTGCATGCATATGTGTGTGTGTGTAGGTGTGTGTGCATGTGTGCGTATGTGTGTGTGTGTATGTGTGTATGTGTGGAGCTTGACTCTGATAGCTTCCCTCAAACCAGACAACCTTGACCATCACACAAATAAGCTCTAGGCACAAAAGAACATCTTCCCACTGGCACATTTTAAACTAACTTCTGTAATGATTATATTTCTAATTCTTTTATACCATTTAAAAAAATCCCTAGATCCCTAGATCGCTTAAACTGTGATACGTAAAGATACTGACAAATACTAGAATTCAGTAGTCGCGCAAATAGCTCAAATAATTTTCTTAAAAATACATCACCAAACTCTGAAACTACACCCAGATCTAATCAACACACACAAACTTGTCCATGTGGTATTGGACACAGTATGGCTTTCTGTAAACTATAATAATGTTTCTTTTTTTATTTTTTTGGAAGCAATTTAAGATAATTGTGTGACTATTGAATTCTCGTGTTTGTCAGCAACAGTAACTTTATAGCGCCAGTTTAAAACTGAAGAAGCAAAAACATTAGAGAACACTTGTGCAAGTTAGCATATGCTTGTACTAGACTAAAGTCAAACATTTAAAGTTGGCAAAAAGAAATTGCGTGCATTTCATTTATTGCTTCTAACTTTCAGTTTCAGTTAAAGCATAAATATAAAAGCTGACACTGCCGTTTTCCATTTCTAACAACTGACTGAAACCTGGTTACACTATGACTTATGTTCACAGTCAGTGATGTATCTAGGATGTTTTTTCTCATAAAATTTGCCCCGTCCATTGTAAACTGAAGCGCAACTGGTTAACTTATATTATGTGAAAATTGAAATTAGTATTACTAAATACATAGTATATACTAAATACATGTAGAGTTTTAACACCTGCAAGATGATTCTATATAAATATAATACAATATACAATAAATATATTATACAACGTAAAAAATTATCTAAATTTTTCAGATGTATTTTTGAGTTCCCAGAAATCATTAAGCTTTTTCTGAAGGCCTAGACATTCTTGAGGGTTTCTCAGTGCCAAGATTTTCTCAAGAGGATTGGCAAATGTGAAATTACACATAAACATCTGCTCCTGCTTCACACAACTGTGGTTGCACACACAAACCATGCTGTTCATTTGATCAACTTTGCAGCGAACTGCTACTTTAAACCTTACACAAAATAATGCAGTAGAAGTTTGAGAAGATCAAAAAAACAACTCATGTATGAATGTTACCAACTTTCTTATAGTGAGCAATTGTTCTCAACTCTGCTCACTGGGGATCCACTACTGTTCATCCTTTATGCAAACTTGCCTAGGGGTCCCCCCACGGCAAGCATGGTGGTATATTACAAAATTAGCTATTAGTGTATCATATTATACATTTCCTGCAGAGGCCAGGGACCTCCATTAGGCCCAAACTATTGATGATGCTCACAGCAAAGTGTGACTCGTCATGTCAAGTTTAACAACAATGGACTACATTATTTTTCTGTTTCTTCATACAGATGTAGAAGCCATGGCAGACTTGACAGAATGACTTCAAAAAGGACCAGCATCAGAGGGACATTTACTGGGGCAGTGGGAAGATCTTTGGAGATCTGCTGTAAATGTGGCTCTCCTGTTGACTATTTTCTGAATGTGTAGATACTTTGCATAGATCTACTGTGTGTTTATGCTTCAATATTTTCTTCAACATTTTTTTTTTGGAGCAAAAATGTTGTGCATCCTTTCCCTCCTTCTATCCTCAGTTAAAACTGTCTGTTCTCAGGTCTTCTATGAACCATCACCTATGTAGAAAAGCTAAAGGTAGGATGTTGTCTACAACAAAATGGAAGAATTAACAGGTTAACCTGATGAGAAATAGCAGGTAATTGTGAAGAGAATTAAGGTGGATGTGCACAAAAGTTGACTATTATTATTTACATATTTATTGATATATAGTTTAGATGACAGTGTCCCAAGGTCCGGTTTTACTTAGGGTTTTAAAAAGGCTATGGCCAGCACTAGACTGCACAGTTTCAATGTTTCATGATCCTTAACACTTGTCATTTAAAGCTTTTATGGGCCAGACTGGGGTTAGGTTGGGAAATATTTTAAATACTGCTGAACAGAGGGCTCACAAGGCTGGAGGAATGGAGAACACCTGCTGTAACCCATTTGACCAAAGCAGGTGACGTTTATTCATATTCCACATTCCATACACAAAAGTGATTCTAGGTGTTTTATATTAATCAAAGCAAAAAAAAAAAAAAACAGCAAGAAAGATGATAAAGAAAAATAAAGGACAGTGAAGGTCATTTACAGCACTTTGGGTGAGAAAGATCACATAAGTTAGCATGATTTAATGGATGAATGGTAGCCACTCTGAGCTAAGGAATCAATGAATACCAAGCATTAATCAATGCAGCATCTAATATTCCAGGAACCTAATGGTCACTCAGTTATACATCAAAATAAAACAAAGTATATGAAAGTCCCTAGAGAAGTTCATTCAGTTTTTCCTGTTGATGTTTACATAGTTTCCCAAGGGAATGTGCAATCTGCCCACAGGCAGGTAGCTATGATCATCTGTAGAACACATATTTAGCTGTCCCACACATTACCTGTCCCACATAAACAGAAAACCGTGTACTTATGTGGAAGTTCACTGTTGGATCTGTACACCATCACTGAAAAATATGACCTTGGTGCACTATTTGATTTATGTGAGCATGAATCATCATGTTTGTATGCACAGACAAGTGAGAAATAAAACTGTCTTAGGCTGCATTTAGACTGCAAGCAGATCAGATTTGTTTCAGTCTTTCGGATCTTTTGAAATGACGGTCCACTGTTATTTACAAGTGATCAGATTCGATTTGTATGTCCAGACATCACCAGTCTATCTATATGGGTTATGGTGGTAATGACAGTAACTATGTAACTACTCTGGTGATGTGAATTTCAAATACGGGAGAGATGGAGGTGCATCATCTTGCTGTCCAAACTGGCCAAATAGTCAACTGGCAAATCTATCAAAAAAAAAAAAAATCATAGTCAGGTACAACTATGAAAAACTACAGTCCATCAAAGAACTGAGATAAATCAAAGGAGTAAACTGACTGATCTGGGAAAAGTATAAAAAAGCATATATTCAGTAAGGCTCTTAAATTTAGAAAGTGCAGTTGTAATTATATCAAAAATATGTTTTAATTTTATATTAATTAGTTCTCACTTGCATGTCCTTGAAGCAATTGGAGAGCTTCTATTTAAAGTATAGATTCTAAATGTTCAACCTATACCATGACTGTGTTTGTAAGTAGAAAATGCAAGAATTTATTATAATTATAATAATAATAATTAATCCAAATGTAACATTTAGGAGTTCAGACTATGCCTTCAACATGGTGGTTGTAGTATGAGGGACTGATTGAGCAAGGGGGGAGAACTCTAAGAACGTGAGCTGGAGTTCTGGGCAGCTTCTACCTGGAGCTATAAGACCACACTCCCCTCATAGCTGTAGTAGATCTAGTTCTGAAGAACAGGGACGAGATGGGGTGGTGGTGGAGATTGGGAACCCTTCATCACAGGAAGCCAACCAAATTGAATTTGGAAAATTGTTTTTTTCAGAGAATAAGATGCATTTGTTATGCCAGTACAGATGTCACAAAGGAGGACGATACTTTGAACAAGTCACAGGTAATCATGGGGTTTCTCCCAGTATCACAGAGCTTTCAAGAAGGTCATAGAGGTAGGCCTGTGCTGGACATTACCTTAAGGTGAAATAAGGGTATAAACTATACTTGCTTACCTAAAAACTATACTTGCTTACCTAATTTTGTTCAGCAGTCGAAGGTCTGGACACTGTCCTCTGCCGACCTGGACCTATAACCGATAAACTATGGAGAATTATTTTATTTCATCAGAGTGGTCCTATTTTAATTGATTGAACTTTTCTAGCCTTTATGGTACCATTTTAGTGACCCAGGAAACTCACAGACCAATCGCATGCATTGTAAATATCACACGTGACGCTACATTGGCAATCAGATCTGTGCATTACAATGAGCACTGAGACTCGAGTGAGTGGTGCATGCACAGGGGATGGACTAGGTGAGAAACAGCAGTCGGACAAGAAAGTGAGTCAGTTGGAAGTTATTTCACATGTGCTCTAAAAAGAGAAAACTGACAACAGATGTTATAGAAATACGACTGAATTTCACTTTATTTGATTTGACATTCAGTTGTTGACTACATAAGATGTGGATATAACTACTAGGTTACTTCAGTTTACATTATATGACACAGAATCATGATGCAGGTTAGACATTATGATGTATAGACCTTTGCTTGAGGAAATTTTCTCTAACTGGACCTTACTGAATTTTAATGGTATTAGTGGAAAAATCTGCCTTGTTTGGGAACCACAATCTATGACCAGAAGGTAGCCGCTCAAAAGCAGATGTCTCACCAGCTGAGTGATCTTTTAACGTGTCATGGTGCATGCACAGTTATTTAGGATTACCATATTCAATCTCAATGTGAAATTATAACAAAGATGCTTTTCTTCTGATGTCACTTCAGGAAGCTCAAAATATCTAGATGTTTCCTGTGACTCATTTCCACTTTGGTATTGGTTAAGTGGGTCCTCAAAGCGTGGCTCCCCTTGTAAGGTGTTAGTCACTGCACTGAGAGGGTCATCGGCTACAAACTCCACTCCATCAGGGTATTGTACTTGTCCTGCTGGAAGGATCTTCAATGGACCCTACTTGGCAATCACCTCTTTAACAAATTGACATCATAGCTCATAGGTCATAGTTCAAGCTCATAGTCTCAAGTTTCTTGACAGAAACAATCTGGCTTCTGAGCAGGCGCACTCATGCTTAATCTCTACTTTATGTGCACTCAATCTACCATGGACTGTACATAATGTCCTGCATAGTGGCCCATGCAAAACTCTGCTAACACTGAAGAATGCAGATGCATGTCTAAAATTCACACACAACCATGTAGAAAATTCAGAGCTGTTGAAGCAATGTACTCTGGTCACACATAACAAAAACAGAACTATCTTGCAATAATTTAGCTCATCATGTTTGGAGAAAAAAGAGCTGCATGTATGATCTCAAGAACACCTAAACTGAAGTACAAAGTTGGGAGCATCATGGGGCTTTGGGGATATGGGGCTGATTCTCTGTAAAACAATATTAAACAAGAAAGATATGAGACTGGCAAGAAAGAGAAGATGGATGTTTTAACAAGACAAAAAGGGTGAAGGTGCTTGCCTTGCTTAGTCAAACTTCTGACTTGAATCGTGTTAAAAATTCAAGGAGGAATTTTATATTGTGAGCCCTTTAGAAAGACCTTGGGAAATTGAAAATGGATTGCCAAGAGGAATGGACCAAAACTCAATCATAATCCTGCAAAATGCTAATTACTTCCTACTATAGATGTCTCAAAGCTGTAATTGCCAACAATGGCTTTGCAGTGAAGTGAATTTATTCATTCCTCCTGTCTGGATATTTTTCCCATTGATTTTCTTTGTAATTTTTGTTTGTGATTTTGAATGAAACTTTTTTGTCCGTATTTAGAAACACAAAGTAAAAATACATTATGTCTGGAAATTGAATGTTAGTCCATGCACTGAAACTGTATTAAATTTAAGTACAAACAAAAAAACCCCAAAAGTGTATGGACACTGTATTTTTTCTCTTTGGCTATCATGCACTATTGCCAAAGTACATTCTTGGAATGCCTGTCATACCTGACAATTCTGACTTTTAATTGTGATGTTCTGATAATCTCAATATTACTGCACATTAATGCTTTAATGCTAGGAGTGCACAGCAGAGTGACAGATTTGGAATGCCAGATTCAAACAGTTTAGTGGACTAAGTGGTTAACAATGATGATGATGATGGTGATGATGATTCAAACAGTTTAGTGAAAGTGTGGTAACTCAAATGAGTCTGATATTTGGATATCTGGAGTATTTCTATCATACTAATGATTTTTGCTAACAAGACAATGATGCTATGAATTTATGGGACTGTAACACAATCACAGTGTTGTAACGCTGGGGAGCGATGATGAGGCGGATGCATATGCTGAGAGAAGTAAGATTTATTTAGGGCAAATCCAATATCAGGGTCAAGACAGTCCAGGGTCAACGAGCCAACATGCAGAGAACAAGGGACAGAAATAACGAAAATGAACACTGGGAAAATACACAACGCAGGCTGGAAGAACAATGCTAAACAAAACACTACAGGAGAATACATTACATGAGAATACATTGTCCTGCTGGAACATTCAGACTCTGAGGCAGTTAGATTTTGATTTTAGTTCTGCTGGTACTTGATGGAGTCTGTGATACCATGTATCTGAAGAAACTGTCCAGGGCTTCTGAGAGAAAAATCACCCCACAGTCTCACAGATCCACCACCATACTTAGTTGTGTCCACACTAAACTCTATTGTTTGTTGGTCCAGCAGAGGCTTTCTCCTGGCAAGCCACCCCCCACACACACTACAAAAAAAGAGCTTGTAGTCATATAGGTGGTGTTTGATTATGGTTTAGGAGTCATGTGTGTACTGTTCTCCATCTGTGATCCTTCACGACTATTTGCCCATTTGATTCTTTGTCAATGTCCTTCTCACTGTACATGGGGTCAGTATAGGCATACACTCTTTTCCTAATAGATTCTTAACATCTCTGGTTGTTCTAAACCTTAAATTGATGACCAGATGCTGGAAATAAGCATTTTCAACTAATCTTTTGTAGGCATTTCCAGATTTGTGCAGACATTTTCTCACACATCATTGCTGTTTTCAGCCTGTGTTTCATCTTATATTCATTCCTCAGTGAACCAGGACATCATGGCCAAGTAAGTTTTCCGAATTGCTCAGATAAACATAAAAACAGAAAGTTTGAATGAGAATATGATTCAATTGGATTTCACTCCTAAGCGTTGCCAACAATTGTTGCAAAAGATTTAAGAAAAAAATGTCATGACAAGATTTTACTTTCAATCACAATACCTTAAATAAAGATTATTTAAAGGGCTAATATTTTGAATGAAACATGAAGGATGAGTAATTAAGAATTAATTTTTAGTAGTCATTTTGCTCATGATTACCAGTGGTGCCAATTTTTGTGAGTGGCACTGTATGTTAACCATTAGCTTAAATTTTTAGATACTGTATTTGGAGCTGGTGAAAGACATTGCATTTATTTATTTATTTATTATTCCTTTGCAAGATTTATTATATGTAGCAGGTTTTACAGTGACTCAGTAAAGAGCAACAGCAAAAAGCTGCTGCTGTTTTCCATTTCTATCATCTGAAACATATTAATCAGGCACTCGTCTTCATCATGGTTAGTGATGTATCTTGGATCTCTGGAAATTACACTGTATTTTCACCAAAATGATCCCACCCATTAGAAATCAAAATCTGATTGGTTTATTCTACTGAAAGTGGTTAATCTGGCACATTAGACCTTCAGCTCAGGTACTGAAGTTCTGACCAATGGGAGAGATTGCTTGGCTGTATCCACCTAGACACCATAAATGAAAGAAAAAAAACAAAAACTGATTGGACACTTTTCCATTGGGTGTTTTGAGAATTTAGTGTAATGTTCCCAGTCAAAACATAAAAAGGAAATAAGAGAATTACTAGAACACTTTGAGTTTAAATCCAGCAATGCAAAATGATTCTATTGAACAAAAATGGAAGAAAAATTGCAGACATGTATTTTTTTTCTAGTATAAGTCCCAGAAGGCCATAATGGTTCCTCTAATAATGAATTCCAGGGTACATCTTTTTGTGGCTATCCATAGTACACCTTAAAAATGTGACATTCTAATATTCTATATCCTTCAATACTCAGTTTTACAGCTGATTACTGAAGAGAATCACATCTGTAGAGCAGGTACATCTTTGGGTTTACATAATTAAGGTAGAAGGCAGAGTAGTCTTGCACATAGGCTGAACATTTTCTGACACTTTCAGGTGAGCATCACACCTTCTCTTTCCCCCCTACTTCAAACACACAATGACAAGCGCTAGGCAGAACAAAACTTCAGTGGACCCCGTGGGTGTTCTCTGTCTGCCACAAACCCCCCACGTCAGCCTTTCATTAATCAAGAGGCTTTTCCTCATCCACTCAATGACACTCCAGCCCTGTGGAGCAAAGTCTGAGGTGGCAAGAAGATGAGAGTGCAGAAAAACAGAGCTTAGCATATGAGAACTCATACATTTCTTGCTACAAAGGCAACTTATTAATGTGTGGTTCTCACTTGAGATCCCCTCTTTATTCCACCCCTATTGTACGTGCCTCAGCTTCTGGCGGCTGTTGTGGCTCTGAGGAGACTCCAGCAAAAAGCCTTGCCCCAGGCAGTCTGTTCCACTTTTATTTGGCTATGGACTAAATACCTCCTTTGATGAAAAATGATCCTCCTTCTGTTTGTGAAAGGAGCACCCAGCTGAGCTCTTCCCGTTCCATGGAAGCTCATGTGTGATGTTCATTTTTGCCAATATCTGAGGACGTCAGCCTTATCAGTGCATGAAAAATCACCTCTAAGCTCCAGCCACATTTGCAACTAGGCATGCAGAGCAAAATTAACAGCCTTGAACTCACAGCTTCTCTGTTACACCTATATTTAATATTGCATGCTGTAGTTAGGCATGTCTCCAGAGCACATTTTCCGTGTTAACTGAATCCATTGAGGTTGTTGTTAATGTAATTTTGCTGTCTATTTAATTTACATAGTTATTTAAACAGCAAGACTTTCTTTTCCTGTCTGCTAAGTTTTAAGTGTTAACTAAACAAATACTGGACTATTATTTTGGGTAACATGAAGATAAACAGTTTAACTGGTCCCACTTTATATTAAGTGTCTCTAATAACTGTGTAGTTACACATGAATAACAAATGCAAAAACACTGCAACTACTGATGATTTGTCAGTGTTACAGATGGATTACAGAACTACAGCCTATGTAATTATACATGTGTATAATCTTCCGTTTTTCCTCATGTCATTGCACAGGTGTATGTTTTAAACAGGAACTTTCATGTAGTGTAATGTTAAAGTTACACTTTAAAGTAAGTGGACAGTTCCTGTGTAGTTATGTAGGTACTGTGTAATATAGACATTGTTTTGGGGGTAATAAGAGATGTCTGCTATACTGTCCCATACACATTACAGAATGGTTTAAAACTGAAACTGGTTACAGTGTCTCAGCAATAGGAACATAAATGATACCTAAATGTTAGTAGGCTAGTAGATATGGTGTAAGTCTTAATGTAAGTTATTACATATTTCCTCTTACTGTGGGGAAAAATCTGCTGTTCCTGTCTGATAACAAATGTCTGTGTTCTAATGTTACATGTAAGTTATTACCATTGTTTAATTACATGAGAGAGAACAGGCTGTTACAACTATTAAGATATACTTGTGTAATTACATGAGGTGTAATAGTGTATCTGTAATCTGTAATAGTGACTAAATCATTAGTAGTTACATTTTAGTTGCATATGGTGTTCACATGTAGCTACATGGCTATTATAGACACTTAATATACAGTGGAACCGTTTAACTTAAGTACACTCAAAAGCTGTTGATATTCACTTAAATTCAGCAATTCTGTGCTATCTAATTATTTTGTGGTATTATTTGGAGTAACAAGCTGGCTGGTACAAATAAACCCTACATTTTACTGCCATGTTTAAAGCAGAGAGAGAGAGAGAGCAAATTATGGAATTCCATATGCTTTTTGTTTTTTCTAAAAATTTGTTAAAATTGAAAGAAGGAGCAGAGTAAGTAGAGTTAGGAAGGGAAAGACACACTAAAATATAATGTGTGTGTGTGTGTGTGTGTGTGTGTGTGTGTGTGTGTGTGTGTATGTGTGTGTTTGGTCTGTTGCACACCTACAAACCCTGAAATAATCATTTAAAACTCATGCATCAGGATGGATTTAGCAAGATTTTTTGCCACATTAATGTCTTTATGTATTAACGTCACATGCATAAACTCAAACAGAAGTTCCAGCTAAGGGTTCAAATGCAAAATCAACCATATACTGAAGAAGATGATGACAATAATAATAATTCATTGCATTCTTAGAAGCCACAACCATCACCAAGTTTTGAGTTCCCTTACAGGGTAAGTTATATGCTATAAAATGATGATAACTCCTGTACCACCCTATATATACCACAGGTTGATAACAGATGGCAAAAATATAAAAGATGTTTTAGTTTTCCACAAATCAAGACTGTACACACATCAACTCTGAATATCATAATATCTCTATTTTTACTTAAAACATAAATATTGGACAAAGTTTAGACGGTTTAGAGGTCAGCATCATGGCATATACACCATTTAGCACCCAGGAGGGTTATTATGTCTACATTTCTGTGCACAAACATCAGTCGAGGTCCACAGGTCTTTAGATGCTGTGATGCTAACTGTGCAGCATATAAACCTCTAAGCTTCCAATCTCCTTTAATAAATAGCACCACAAAACCTCCCCAATCTTCTGTGGCTCACTGAGGAGAAACAAAGCAATTAGCGAATAATTATGAGCTACATCTCCATATGATGATAACAGCGACCTTGGGGCATGAATAAACAAATGACTGGAGTGACAGATACAAGCAGGCACTAGTGTATAACAGCTGAAAGGCAAAGTCAAAGGTTGCAATGCACAGTGAGAAATTCCACTTAAACACAACTGGGAGATGTCGAACATTCAACCTTTTAGTTAGATAACCTTGATGCTGAATGCGAGCAATGAAACACTTCTGCTGCTTTATATGCCTACAAAGGCCAAGTCTAAGAAACAGCTTACAAATTGTGGACCACATGATCAGAATACAAAGTCAAGACAGAGTCTAGTCCTCCATCCTGACAAAAGCTAAGCATTGCAAGGTGGAAACTGCATGTTAACCCCTTAACATTCTAAGCTTCTTATATACTAAGGCTTATTACCAATTAACTACAGGGCCTTCAATATAAATTAACGGAGCTTTTCTTAAGTTTTTAATCATGATTGACATTACGGCTTTCAGTGCTTGTGAACTTTTGGTTGTAAACTAATTATCTGAAACTGAACTCTGATAAATCCGAGGTTCTGTTAGTTGGATTTAAAATCTCACTTCCCTTTTCAATCAACATTGATGGTGTCAATATAAAGCTAGCCCAATTTGTTAAGAACCTTGGCTATCTTCTTGATTCTTCTCTTACTTTCGTGTCTCACATTAAGCTCGTCACCAAAACTGCATTTTATCTGCGTAACATTGCACGCTTACGCCCTATGCTGAGTGACACTGATGCTAAATGTTGATCAACGCCTTCATCTTCTCTCACATCGACTACTGTAACTCACTTTTCTATGGCCTTCCAGTTAAACTAATCAATCGTCTTCAGTACGTCCAAAATTCAGCAGCCTGGGTTCTTACCTCCACCAAGCACAAAGCTCATATTACTCCTATTCTTCAACAGTTGCATTGGCTTCCAATTAGTTCTAGCATTAAGTACAAAATCCTTCTTCTTACCTTCAAGGCTTAACATGTTCTGGCTCTGACATACCTCTCTGATCTCATTTCTTTATATTCTCCCTCTCATGCTCTCTGATCTTCTAATGCTGGATTTCTCACAGTTCCCTCAACTAGACTTTTTACTATGGGTGGCAGATCTTTCAGTCCTGCTGCCCCCAAACTCAAACCATGAAACAAACCATGAAGGAATGGGTGTCTCTTCTATTAAAAGCCTTTCAGGGCAAGATTCAGCAGTCCACCAATTGTCTGCTTGAACAGAAAAGACAAACACTTTGAAAGACTCTGAAAAATAAACATGAAAAAAAATATGCAACAAGTCCAGTCTTGAAATTTATTCGCTACTAAATATCCCAAAGTCAACTACCAGTGGTATTATAAGAAAGTGGAAGAGATTGGGAATGACAGCAACTCAGCCACAAGTGCAATGCAAAGCATCAAATGCAGTGGTGTAAAGTGCCGCCACTGGACTCTAGAGCAGTGGAGATGTGTTCTCCTCTGACGGATGACTCTGGGTTTGGTGGTTGCCAGGAGAACGGTACTTGTCTGACTTCATTATGCCAAGTGTAAAGTTTGGTGGAGGGGGGATTATGGTGTGGAGTTGTTTTTGAGTTGTGCTAGGCCCCTTAGCTCCAGTCAAAGGAACACTTAATGCTTCAGCAAACCAAGAGATATTGGACAATTTCATGCTCCCAACTTTGTGGGAACAGTTTGGGGATGGCCCCTTCCTGTTCCAACATGACTGCACATCAGTGCACAAAGCAAAGTCCATAAAGACATAGATGAGTGAGTTTCGAGTGGAAGAACTTGACTGGCCTGCACAGAGTCCTGACTTCAACCTGATAGAATACTTTTGGGATTAATTAGAACGGAGACTGTGAGCCAGGCCTTCTCGTCCAACATCAGTGTCTGACCTTATTGTATCTTTTCATGGGACAACACTATAGAAATGAAACTTGGGAACATGTCCAAATTGTGATCAATTGTGTCGTTGTCCTTCCCTGGTGTAATGTGACTTGTTAGAGTTACAAGGTTCCAGGTCTGAATGGAGCTGTTAAATATGGTGTTTTGGGTACAAATCGCTCATACAGGCCAATGGATATTCAACATGGCACCTCTTGACAAAGAACTCTGAGGATGTGAGAAATAGAAATATTGCTCTCCACAAAGATGGCCTAGGCTATAAGAAGATTGCTAACACCCTGAAACTGATCTACAGCGTGGTAGCCAAGGTCATACAGCAGGTTTCCAGGACAGGTTCCACTTGGAACAGGCCTCGCCAGGGTCGACCAAAAAAGATGAGTCCACATGTTCAGCATCATATCCAGAGGTTGCATGGGTGCTGTCGGCACTGAGGAGCTGCAGTTCTTTGAGGGAAACATGAATTCCAACATGTACTGTGACATTCTGAAGCAGAGCATGATCCTCTCCCTTCAGAAAATGTGCCGCATAGCAGTTTTCCAACACAGTAATGACCCCAAACACACCTCCAAGATGACAAATGCCTTGCTGAAGGTAAAGGTGATGGACTGGCCAAGTATGTCTCCACACCTAAACCCAATTGAGCACCTGTGGGGCATCCTCAAGAAGAATGTGGAGGAGTGCAAGGTGTCTAACATCCACCAGCTCCATGATGTCATCATAGAGGAGTGGAGGATTCCAGTAGCAACCTGTGCAGTGCTGGTGAATTCCAGGCCAAAGAGGGTTAAGGCAGTGCTAGATAATAATGGTGGTCACACAAAACATTGACACTTTGAGCATCATTTGGACATGTTCCCTGTGAGGTGTATTCACTTGTGTTACTAGCTATTTAGACATTAATGGCTGTGTGTTGAATTATTTTGAGAGGACAGTAAGTCTATACTGTTATACAAGCTGTACACTGACTACTTGAAGTTTTATCCAAGTTTAATTTCTATAGTGTTGTCCCATGAAAAGAAATACTAAAATATTTGCAGAAATGTCAAGGGTGTACTCACCTTTGTGAGATGCTGTATATAAATATTTGGGAGAAAGGGGCAGGCATGAAGGAGTGAGTAACTTGCACAAGTGCCAAACTGTCATAACCAGACAGAGTTAGACCATCTCCAAAATGGCAAGGCTTGTGGTTGCTCTTAACTTAGTGTTACTGCTGTTAACTTAGTGTTAACTTGATATTGCGTTCCTTGATATTTAAATTATTTATAGTGCAGCTTATACAGCAACTGTTCAAAGAAAATCCTATTTTAATCTTGAAATACATGCACTTAGAACCACACTGCCTTATCACAAACTCTTAAGCTATTTTCAAAAGAATCTGCTTAGGTGGGAGGTTTGCTATGGTTTAAATTATGAGAGTAAATAAATACTTTATGGTGCTTTATTGTGCTGGTTGATTCGCATTGGATCCATTTCCAGTCATAAGTGAGAAAGTAAAATTATTCGATTTCAATATTATTCAAGTTGACCACATATTTTCCAAAATAACACTCAAGTATAGTAACTATTTTTTAACCCTGGCTGTACTACACTTCACTAAAACAGCCTTCAATACTTATGCTTGGGCTTTCTGGAGTTACACTTGGCGCATGCTTCAAAAATAGCCACAGATTGTTAAAAGAAAGGTGTTAACAAGAATTGATGCAGTTTTTTTCTCTCTACAAAAGCTGAACATTTAAAAAAAAGCTGTTTTGACCACTGGCTGAACTTTTCTTAGGTTATAGATACATTCATACATTCATTATCTTGCTTAATGCAGCTAGGGTCATGGTAGCAGTTGGGAGAGCAGAGAATCCCAGATGACTTTGTCCAACGAAACGTCCTCCAGCTGATTCCAAGGTGCTCCTTAGGCTAACTTAGAGATATAATCCCTGCAGCAGGTCCTAGGATAAACTAGAGGACTAGTCCCAGTAGGCCATACCTACTAAACCCCAACCAGGAGGTGTCCAGGGGCATTCTAATCAGAAGCCCGAACCACCTCAACTGGCTCCTCTCAATGTGGAGGACTAGTGTCTCTACTTTTAGCTCCTCCCAGATGACCAAGCTCCTCACCCTATGAAGTAGAGTGTAGCCTGACATCCTTGCAAAGAAAGCTAATTTCTACTCGTGAGGGTTGGGATGTAGACCAGCTGACAAACAGAGAGCTTTGCCTTATAGCTCAGCTCCCCCTTCACCACTACATCCCAGTACAATGACTGCAATACACTGAGCCTGCAGCCGATCTCACTATCTCTTCACTCGTGAAAAAGACCTCCACCTGGGGCAGATAATTTCCTCTTACCTAGGTGGCCATGCCATCCTTTTCTGGACTAGGAACATGGATTCAGACTTGGAGGTGCTGATCCGCATACCAAATACTTCACACTCCGTAGCAAACCACTCCAGTAAGCGCTAGAGGCATCCATGCGATCCTGCCATTTCCCACCATATAGGCTAGGCGTTGGGAGATGGCAGGGAGGTCCTTGGTGACATGGACATCTGTGGCAGAAACTGGCTTGGTTATATAAGTGTGTAATAAAACTGTGAGCCTGCTGGTGAGCCCTGGCTATTTAAGTGGCTTAGGGGTTAAAAAGTGTTTAGGTTTTTAGGTGATCACTCCTAAGATGTAAGCATAAGAGGTTCCTACATCAATCAGAAAAGGGATTTTTCCAAAATCCTTTTCTGTGGCATTCCATCTTTAGGCTTACAGAGATGCTCTGTACATGTTGACTCCTTTGCTGTTGTGTTGGTATTGGGTTTAGTTGAGGTGTGTACATATGAGTCATCTCTCTGATCTGCATGATTGGACTTGGAAGACGGATCACTATCATCATCATCCTGAATAAAGTTCTATATCTCTGAGTGTGCAAACCTCTTTCTGCCATGATATGCTTCTCATCTCTCATTTAACCCTTACAAGTCACACTGATCACCAGTGATAACCAAAGCATGCTGTGCATTCATGTTATTTCTCACTCTGCGCTCATTGCAGCAAATAGAGAAACTGTATGGATTATAAACTTTCAATCAACAAGACATTTGTGTTTATAATTAAACCAGGGGGTATTGCATGGTTTGAATTAAATGAAAAGTTGTTGGTGTGGTAGTTTTATTTTGTAGAAAGAAAAAACATCCTTTAAATTTTTGCGATCTTTTATTATTTCTTGGCATTAAAACAATTGAAAAAGTCATACTCAAACCTGTCTGTAGACAACTATAGCTGTGGAAACAAATGCAGGCCCTTATTGCTATGAGGCAACAGTGCTATCCACTGTGACACTATGCCACCACCAGTTATGTAATCACATTAAAATATTATAATAAAATGTTGAAATAACTTTAGACTTCCAGTAATTAAACATTTTTACTATTATTACTGCTTTTATTATTTACTATTATTACAAACATCTGATAAGTTTTTGGAGCGTTATAAGTCTAACAATATATCTAACAAGCCAATATCTAACAAGCCAAAATGACTCTTTACAGAAAAATATCAACAACATTTCAGTGCAATAGCAGTATTGAAGCATCTGAATACATTGAAGTAGATATATTGAAGATGTTCTGTTGATATATTACTTAACACAAAATCTATCTTTACCCAACCTTACCAAAACCCAGCCTTACCCAACCTTACCTAAACCTAACCTTACCCAACCTTAGCCAAACCTAATCTTACCCAACCTTACCTAAACCTAACCTTACCCAACCTTACCCAAAACGTAACCTTACCCAACCTTACCCAAAACCTAACCTTACCCAACCTTACCCAACCTTACCCAAAACCTAACTTTACCCAACCTTACCCAAAACATAACCTTACCCAACCTTACCCAAAACCTAACCTTACCCAACCTTACCCAAACCTAACTTTACCCAAAACCTAATCTTACCCAATCTATCCAAAACCTAACCTTACCTAATCTTACCCAACCTTACCAAAACCCAAACTTATCCAACCTTACCAAAACCTAACCTTACCCAACCTTACCAAAACCTAACCTTACCCAACCTTACCCAAAACCTAACCTTACCCAACCTTACCAAAACCCAAACTTATCCAACCTTACCAAAACCTAACCTTACCCAACCTTACCAAAACCTAACCTTACCCAACCTTACCCAAAACCTAACCTTACCCAACCTTACCCAAAACCTAACCTTACCCAACCTTACCCAAACCTAACTTTACCCAAAACCTAATCTTACCCAACCTTACCCAAACCTAACTTTACCCAAAAACTAATCTTACCCAATCTATCCAAAACCTAACCTTACCTAATCTTACCAAAACCCAAACTTATCCAACCTTACCAAAACCTAACCTTACCCAACCTTACCAAAACCTAACCTTACCAACCTTACCAAAACCCAAACTTATCCAACCTTACCTGACCATACCAAAACCTAATCTTACCCAATCTATCCAAAACCTAACCTTACCTAATCTTACCCAACCTTACCAAAACCTAATCTTACCCAACCTTAACAAACTCTAACCTTATCCAACCTTACCAAATCCTAACCTTACCCAAAACCTAATCTTACCCAACCTTACCCAAACCTAACTTTACCCAAAACCTAATCTTACCCAATCTATCCAAAACCTAACCTTACCTAATCTTACCCAACCTTACCAAAACCCAAACTTATCCAACCTTACCAAAACCTAACCTTACCCAACCTTACCAAAACCTAACCTTACCAACCTTACCAAAACCCAAACTTATCCAACCTTACCTGACCATACCAAAACCTAATCTTACCCAATCTATCCAAAACCTAACCTTACCTAATCTTACCCAACCTTACCAAAACCTAACCTTACCCAACCTTACCAAAACCCAAACTTATCCAACCTTACCCGACCATACCAAAACCTAATCTTACCCAATCTACCCAAAACCTAATCTTACCCAACCTTAACAAACTCTAACCTTACCCAACCTTACCAAAACCTAATCTTACCCAACCTTAACAAACTCTAACCTTACCCAACCTTACCAAAACCTAATCTTACCCAACCTTGACAAACTCTAACCTTACCCAACCTTACGCAAAACCTTACCTTACCCAAAACCTAACCCTAACCCTGGGCCTAATCCTAACCCTCATTTATGTCACTGAGAGTCTGTTGAGTTTTTCATCTATAAAGGACTACTCAAAATAAAGTGTCACCAAGATATTACAATTCTGTTAGCTTACATATGTCAAATAATACCATGACTGTGAAAAGCAAAAGCAACTGGAAGCCATCTAGCTGGGTAATGTGTGAAAAACATAACCTAACGTTATGTTACATAAATGTTTTGAGTATGTAGTGCTGGTCCTGGGAAAGTTTCTGGTGTTGGAACACAAAATAAAATACTGCAGCAATGAGATGAAGATTGTTGCTTAAAGCCATGAGAGGCCATGCATTACACTGATTTTATTACAGAAAAGTCACATAAAAAAAAAAAACAGCACAAAAACAAACATTATTTTATTTACTTATTCATACAGCCAGTGCATGTTCAGATATGTCAGCTATAAACATTTCAAGTGGCCACAGTGCAAGTGGCAGTGTTGACTGAGATTCTCTCATATGTTGTGCCGCTGCTCATTATAATTGTCACTTTTATTTATATAGCGCCTTTTCTACGCTCAAGGACACTTAAATTTAAATTTAAATGAAGAGAGAGAGGAGGCATCACGAATAGACCTGGTGAGAGAATTTTATCATTTGGGAGCTACTAAACTAAATAATGGACCATCCAAAGAGGTCAATTTAAACCTTGTAACATGAAGAAGGCCCAAATTATCTTAAGGTTTGGGATGGGACATATAGAAGCAACAGCTCAACCAGGCTGTGAAGAGCCAGCCTGAGGTTTATACATTATAAGAGCAATCTTATACCAAAAATGGAATGTAATAGGTAACCAGTGAAGATTCTGAAGAATAGGGGTGATATGGTCAGTCTTCTTAGAATTCCCTTTAAAATGATAACATTTGTTCACCTTTTCTGTTAAAGGCCTCTTTCAGCTTTCTGCATTGATGTATGCTCTCTCCCTGGTTTCTCTTTTCACTCTGACAAGGTGAGGAAAGAAAGCTGAGACAAGCAGGCAAAAAAGAGGAAATATGGCAGTGACATTTCCTCAACACCTACAGAATACGCGCTTTCCTTTACAGCAGTTTGATGGAACATTTTTACAGCCTTTCAGTTCCCTCTTTTAGAAAACCCTACATTAATGTTTGCATAGGGACAAATACATTTTTATACCATTTTTGTTGCATGTTAAATGATCTCCCAACCAGTTAACATCCATAATTGTGTATTGTTAATGCACCGCCCTAATTAATACTTATGCACCTATATTTGGAATGAAGACTCCACTAAGCAGCCTATGAGAAAACTATTGTGTTCTGATTGAAAAGGTAAAAGACAAAAGACATGGCAACAGCAAAGTATAGAGCAAAGACTTTTTTTCGGAGGTTAAGACAAATCAAGAAAAAAAAGTTTATAGAATGATAGATTATGATAGGTTAAGCAGTGAATGGATGCTGCCATTTCCTCAAGTGCTGTTGTTGAGCCCAAAAGGTTCTCTATTTGTTTTGGATCTGTTGCATCAAGACATTTCCATGTACCCTTCAGAAGGCCAGTGTTGTGCTCTACAACAAAGTGGATTTGAGTATGTAAGGCATAACAGTGCCTCATCTTTGAGCTAGAGTAGGTTTATGAAATAGAAGAGAAGCCATTGCCTGAGAAGATAAGTCACTTGCAAAGCTACTACAGAGCTTGTGTGCTTTAGAGGGATTTGAGATGGGGACTACAGTGTGTGACTGTTCAATTTATATAGCGCCTTTACCAATTTATGTAGTCCCTTTATCAAACCCAAGGATGCTTTACAAAAAGATGAGAAAAAAACAAAATACATAATCAACAATGAATAAAACAACACAGTACACAGCCAAACACCACCGGTCCAGGCAGCATCACCTGAGTGGCCAGCCCTGGCAGCCACATAGCTGCAATGTAAAGTTGCTTAGGCAGCCAGTCTGAGAGGCCTCATAGTTGTGGTGTAACACTGCTCATGTAGCCAAACATTAATGGTCCAGGCAGCCCCTCAGCTGCAGCAAAGCGTCAACCAGGCACATAACTGCTGTGTCACGTCAATTAGGTCCCTTGTTCAGGCAGCCTTGTAGCTGCAATACGGCATCACTCAAGTGGCCAGTCCAAGCCACAGTAGAGCTGTGATGTAGCTTCACCCAAACAGCCAGTCCAAGAAGTCTCTGAGCCACGGGTGGAAAATTACTCTTGGCTGCTATCTCAGTGGAATGATGGCAAATTCCTCAGCCAGCAGGAAATCATTAAAACACTCACACAAACAATACGATACAAAACAAATGAAAAACAATATAAAGCGGCAGTCATATAGTGCCAGTGTACTGCCAATGGAACGAACACGCCATCAATCAGTGGCTGTAAATTAATAACATTTCATTTCTAACCCTATGTATGTAACTTTGCATGTCAATTATATTATGTTCATTACCGCAACAATGTTTTCAGTTGTTCACAGCGGTGTCAACAATATGACTTAAAATAATTAGCATTGCATTATCGAATAGCCTCAGTCTGATACACAGAATGAAGTGCTACATCTAGTAAATGCAGCATTTAAAGGAAAACAACTTGAAGTGATACAGCAGTGGTTTTAGGTCCAATTGTGGTCCCTAGTAAGGTCCATTGGAAAAGTACGTATTTGTACCTTTTCATAACCTAATGTTTTACAACGGAACAATGAAAAAGCCAAGACTGTGTGTGGAGTCAATACAATTTAGAAAATATCATTTCAGTGGTGCAATTATGTTCCCTGACTAAAGGTGCTGAAATGTATCCTTGAGGGTACCACCCCAGTGACAAGAGGGGTACGGCCCCAGTGTACCTTTATTTCTGAGAATGTAATGCAGTAGCTTGCTGAAGTTTTAGTAAATTACAGATCACATTCCTTTACTAAGTAAAAACTTTATCTGGACTAGCTGTTATGCTAGAAAACTAGCATACATGTTAAATAAGCTACAGGCTAATCAACTGTTTGATTATTTTCCTTTTTCTTTAAACACAATATTTACTGCCTGTAGCTCCTCAGTTTTGTCCTTCGGACTGAAGGTTTTTCAGTAATAAAGTTTTTTTTAGAAGCTGCTTCAAACCAGGCAGATGTTAGTCTCGGTTTACTTTTGTACAATGCAAAGCCTGCAGCTAAAACAAGACTAAACTAAAATTCTCCATTAAAGACCTGAGACTGACTTGCATTTGCATGCGACTTGTGAACATGTCTAGTAGGGATATACCGTGATAGAAGATATTCAAATGAATCCTTAAAATATCCTAGAAGCTAGATGTCATACACAGCCATAGCCTCAAGTCCTATTCAACCCAGCTATGTCTCAAAATCCTCCAATTCTGTTTGGTAAAAGCCAGTTTCCAGAAATCAAAGAATTCCAAGGACTTGAACATGGATTGTTGTTTGGTTTTCCTCAGGTCATTTCTCAGGTTCAAGCTGGACCTGATTCAGTACTCAGATCCAAGAGAACAGCTCCTGGAAATCAACTCATGTGCCACCCATCATCCTTAGCTAGAAAATAGTGTTGGTGTCTGACTCTCTCTGGAGTCTTCAATTCACATCGAATTCCAACAGAGGCACAACAGCACACTGTTAGACTTGCGCACCATTTAATGCAAAAATAAACCAGACTAGGTTATTTGGCAACCCAGTGCTTACCAACCCAGTAAAAAAGTCTTTTTTACTCAGTGGGTTAATATGTTTGTTTGTTTGTTTTCAGTTGATTTCATAATAATAATAATATTTATACAGTTTAGTGATGAGATAAATGTAATTATCTTTGTATATCTGTCATGATTGGCCCCTCCCAGTCCTGTCCATGTGTTTCTTTGTTTTGGTTTTCAGTCCTGCCCTCTTGTTTCATGACTCCACCCCTGATCGTCTCCACCTGTGTTTCCACCTGTCCCTCATTTACCCTCATGTATTTAAGCCCTGTGTTTTCTCCTGTGTCGTTGCAGGTCTTTGTTTGAATTTTTGTTTACTGGATGGTTTGTTTGTTTGATGTGTGCTTGTTTGAGTTGTACTACGCTATTAGTTCTCTGTGTTTAGCCTGTGTTCTGTTAGTCATGTCTGTCTCACAATCTTTGTATTGGCCATTTGAACCTGGACTGTTCTGACTATGACCCTGGATTTGCCCTCAATAAAAGTCACTTATCTCAGCATATGCGTCTGCCTCCTTGCTCCCGGCGTTACAATATCCAGAGTTTCAATAATACTACATTGTCTTTTTTAATAAGGTATTTATTAGGACATCTGTCCTTGGAAAAAGATTAATGGACTTAAAATCATTAAGTCATTAAAATCAGATCTGTGAACAGAATACTAAGTATTAGAATAACTTTGTCTCTAATGGTATTTTCATATACTGTCTTTTCTAAAATGCCTCAGCCCCTCCTGTGCACTGACTGCTTGTAGTCCTCTAGAAACACATCAGGGTGAAAATGATTATTCCACATTGCTCAAGAGTGAAAGTCTTGACATGAGAGAACCGTGGTCCATCTAGACCCCCTCTTCCCTGAACTGCATATGAACTTCTAAGATCCAAAACCTCCTTCCTATAAAAATAAAATAAGCTTTCTGATGTTAATTAATCTTCTTCTATCATGAAGGCATTTCTGATATTCTCTCATCACATGCATCTTCAAATTAAGCCTCTCATTCTGACTCAGCATCTATTGAGAAGCAGATTGTGGCTTTGCTGTTAGATATTTAATAACATCAAAACAGCTTTTATAATGTTTTTGACATTCATTGTCAGTCCCACTCAGTTTCTGTACTTGTGCTCAACACAAGGCAGCTCTAAAGCTCTGGGCCTTTTCTTAGAAACTTCATTTCTTATTTTCTTTCTGCTCTTTCTAGTGTCCTTTATGAAAAGCATTTCAATCAAGACAAGAAAAATATAGGTCTACAGTAGTGTGCAAAAGTCAGAGACCACAGTGCCTGTAATTACACAGTGTAATTTCAATTCAAAATAACCACTTGAGAACAGGTTATTCACTTTTTAGAAGATATTTCTGAGGTATGGGCGAGTGAGTTTCCAAAACTGGAGTTTAAAATGGAGCAATTAAACAAAAGTACTAACAACCTGGTAGACACCAAAACTGTTCCCATCAAATAAACAACATTTAAAGCTTTCATCTTTGAAAAGGAGGAGAAAATCAAGCTGCTTCAGATCTGAAAACATCCACAGGTGTTTCTGTCCATCCTTCCACTGTGAGAAGACAACTCAGCACTTATGAGTCTGAAAGGATGTGTAGCTGTTCAAGTACCTCACTGAGGAAAGGAGACGGACACATCAAACAAAGAAGCTGAACAATGGACTGACCACCCCAGAGTCCAGACCTTAATGTAACTGAATGTGTATGATTACTTCAGATAAAGATAAACCAACGTCTAAGACTGAACTTTGGAGGTGTGTCTGCAGATTCTAAAACTGAAAGTAAGTCTCCTAAAAGAATCAAAGCTGTAATAAAGGTAAAGAGTGGACACTTTAAATACTGAAAATCTATTTTGTTCTGGATAAATGCAGCTTTTTCTGCCAATATAAGTAAAGCATACCATTTATTGCCAACAGTACCAACTCAATCTTGCGGGAAAGGTGATATATAGTTTCACTCAGTTGCACATCTCATAGAAATACAGCTGATTGCTTATAGATTTAGCTGACTAGCAAGCAATGCTAGCAGGGCCAGGCCAAAAATACACACTGGGTGAAGTCACTGTATACAGTATACAGTTTACTATGTTCTTGAACCACGTATTTATAAGCAAGTGACAGATTTCTTGGCTTGCAATGTCAAAAATAAAATTTTTATGAATGTATCAAAACACTGTAAATCTTTATGTCCTTCAAAAGCATAGATAGCACTTTATTTGGAGGCTGCCTTCATAGAGACTTCATAAAACAAGTATAAGCATTAAATTACCCATTTACAAAGCACTACTTAAGTATTTTAAGTATTGATGTACAATAGTAAGAGATATTTGTTCACATTTATAACACACAACACTATTGTGATGCATCATTCACAAACAATAAAAAGACTGATGCCTTAATAAGAACACCATATAAGAATTCTATGAGTTTTATCAATTTACAATAACTAATAAATCACAGTGCTTTTATTTTTTGATGCTTGGTAGAAATACAGACAGGTAACTTCTACATTTACTTAAGTCAAAATCTGTCATAGAACTGATATATAGTGTTCATAACTAGGCCTGTGCCTTATAAGCTCAATTACTTAGGAATGATATGTCATAACAGTAGCCACGTTTACATGCAGTCTGATAATCTATTAATAATCTGACTAATATATCAAAAGAACACGTCCATGTATACATCTTAATCAAACTAGACTGGTCTGACAGAGGCCATTTGGTTTCTATCCGACTGAAGAAGGTGGGTAATCCTGTAAATAATCTCTTTAATAGAAGAATAATAATCATGTAAACACCTGTATCTGATTGCATTCCCAAACAGAAAGTTTAAGTACATTCTGTACTTGTGCATCATGTCATTGTGAAAGTTTATAATGTTCAACATGGTGGGAGCAGAAACTGGTCTGCAGAGGAGACGAAGTTTATGTTTTGAACTTTAAAAGACAGTGGTGGGACGGACGTCCAGTTTATGCGTCTCAGAACACAACGTCTTGCTCTTGCCCTTCTTTAGTAAGTGCATGTAAAGTACGCTTTCCTAAATAGAACAAATGTCTATGACTTTAGTTTAAGACCTTTTATGTTAAGGCAATGTTCTTTACTTCATTAAACATTGTCATCTTGTGATTACTGGCATAAAATGTCCTAAATGTTCAATCATTGTGTTACAAATATGTTATTCAATGCTTTTGTATGTGATAATCTCATGCAGGAAACCTTCAAACAATGTATTACCACCAATTTTCAAAAGTCTGGCATATTACAGTACTACCAATATTCATATTGACCAGTTTGGTCATGGTTAATAGACTTTTCTAAAAAAAAATAATAATAATAACAGTTACTGTTTACAAAGCTCCTAAGCAATCAGTACAAAACACTGTAGTGAGAAACTGCAGCCATGTCTGAAACCAGGTTGCACATGACATGTCGGAAACAAGAGACTTCTCTTAAAAACGAAGACATCTGGTCCTTCTGCTGTTCTCAAGTGAGCACCACACTGATTCTATTGTTTTAACTGCTCTTTGAGGAAAGCTCCCATGTCCTGGAAAAAGCCTTATCCACAATCTGCAGGCCATTCAATACAGGAAACCTATTTATAAGAGGGCTTCGATGCCTTTTAGTGGCTCTATAAGCACTTGCGGTTAACCCAGCAGTCTTTTGCATAAGCAACATAGGCCATTCCTGAGTGCCATTTTGTTCTATATGCTTCTGAAATTGTACCTGTATGCCCATCATTCTGCACCATTCATCAATACCACCTGCCAGTCGAAACCTACATCTAAATAAATGAAACAAATAAACAAATAAATTAATAAGTACCTCTAAATAAAAGCTCAAGATCAGGAAGACCTACATCACAAAAAGTACACAGTGGAACCACACAGGAAAAACCTTTTCTTTGTAGTTCTCCGAGTTCCAGGCATTAAGATATTAGATAATTATTTTTGGTAAGAGACTGTAGCTAAATTAAACTGAAAAAACTAAAACTAAAAATTAAAGCATGAATTAAATTGGGCATAAAAGAAAAAAAATCATTTAACATAAAAACTGATTATGTAATAAATGATTAAATAAATACAATGAAACAAAACTAAAAACCACAATAGAACAAATATAACACAATACAATATAAAACTAGACAACAGCTGAAGTAAAAGGTTGACAAATGATTTAATAATAAGTTTAAGCAGGAAAGTAGTTTGCCTTACAGTACTGTATAAGTTTTACTGTGTAGCTGATGGCACAAAGTACTATGATGGTTGAAGTTAAGGACCCAGTAAAACTAAGGTAAGATTGTTTTCTTTTACAGTCCAGATTCAGTTGCATTATTATTTAATAAATAGTACATACTATTTAAGACTCTTTGTAATTTGTGTACAATCTTATTACTTTATACCCCAATTGATTTCACAGTTCTGTGAACTTACCTAGAAACTGTTGGACACTTTAATGTTATTTAGTTAGACTTGCTTTGGAACATACCATTATCTCCCACCCACAAAAAATGTTCTAGTACTTTAACATTTGTAGCTCACACTTACCTGGCTAATACCTAGAACGTAAGGAACTGTAAAAGAAAGCATTACCCAAAACAGGACCTTGGAGTTACACACAGGAGCACACAGTGGGGTTGTAGTACTCCAGTCCACTCTTGAGACGGCAAATTAATGTTCTCAGTCTTTATTCAGTCTCAGGGTGAGGTGAGTGTTATGCCTCCATTTGAAGTCACTGGGAACCAAAATTTTTTCTATCATTATTGAAAATAAAGCCAAACAGAATGAAGAAGTTTTTCTCTTTGTATTTAAATCACATCTTTTCACTGCTAATTGAGGATCTATTTGATCTTCCCATGAAGGCTTAACTGGGTGCTGTTTGTTTATGTTAATTGTGTTTCAAAATTTAAACTAAGGGCAGAGTTTAATTAAAAAAAAACAATGTATGTATGTTTTTTGGTTTATGTTCAGGTAACTATAGGTGGTGATTCTGAATACGTTGTAGGACAGAGAAGAACCTCAGCAGCATCTGTTTCTAAAAGATACAATGAAATAGACTATAATCTAATAATAATAATAATAATTAGTAGTATCTGTAGGTTTTATATTATTTAATGTAATATATTTTGTAATGTTTTTAAAATATAATATTATGTACTAATATATCATGCATAATTAATGATGATAAGCTTTTGTTTTCAAAACTTCTGGAGCAAAAATTTGGGTTAATTTGGTTTAAAATCAAGGATAAATACAACCATGTTTATGCTAAATTCTGAGAGCCTGGGAGGGACATGGAGGAGGATTATGGTGTTTGGCTGAGGATGTACGTAAAATGTCTCACAGAAACAAAAGGTACTAAACAGTCACTGGAGTGGTACCCCTGTTATCACTAAGGTGGTACCCTCAAAGGCACGTCGACACACCCCGTCTCATCTCCAGGCTTTTTTATTTTATTATTCTAAAATATGTACTTTATACCTTGGAAAACATATTTAAGATTCACAATTGGGCCTTAAATTGGACCTGTAGCACCTTTTGAAGGCACATTTGCATGGTTTGTATCTTGATGAACAAAAAAATGTTCCTGCACAGAACCTTTATTGTACAATCTAGTTAGCCCTATCCTGTGTCCCTGACTTCTACCCTTGTAGAAATCCACCCTAGTTTCTTTAAAAAATGTGCCAGAAAGTGTTCTTTGGAGCAGCACCATATAAGAACAACTTTTGGATTCCCTTTCCGTTGAGTTTTCCTTATAAAATTCAATTTAAACCACTCGGAGAACCCAAAGTAGTCATTATCTGACATTGTTCATAAACAGTGGGGAGTTGCTGTCTTTTTATTTGAAACATGCCCAAAATTATAAAATGATAGTGACCACAGAAAAGTCGTTGACCTTGTTTCACAATATTGACATAACCATACTGTGAGAAATAAAGGTACTGTGGAGGTACATTTTCATTCATCAAGATACAAACCATGCAAATGTACCTCAGAGGTGCATCAGTGGTTTTAAGGTCCAATTGTGTACCTTAAATAAGCTTAAATAATAAGTACGTATTCATATCTTTTCCTAACCTAATGTCATAAAATAGAACAATAAAATGAAAAGCCTGAAGACGGGGTCTGTGGTGTCAATACAACTTAATATAAATAAAATATAATTTCAGTGGATTATGGTACAATTATGTTCCTGACTAAAGGTACTGAGATGAGCCCTTGAGGGTACCACCCCAGTGACAAGAGGGGTCCTGCACCAGTTACAGTTTCATACTTTTTTTTCTGAGATTACATGACATGAACATGTCAGAAGTTGTGATGTCTTGTCACGGAGTGTTGTGACAGATTTTGTTCATAATTATAAATGTTGTAAACTGCATTACCAGTAACTATCATGACAGACCTCATCATTTTTAATTGCCATGGCAGCTAATGTCACATGCACTAGGTAGTTGTCATGACATCAGACATTATGACATCTGTCATAACAGTGGTAATGGGAAAAAGACTATTATTTTACTGGACATAAGGTCATATGGCAACTTAGCATATGACATCAGCTATGAAATGCTTATATCCTGCTTATGTCAATGTTATTCAGCAAGTTTCAAGCAAAGTGTGTTCAGACATATTTAAAGTCTGCTGGCACAAATTATCTTTGTGAAGCTGTACAGCATGTAAGTCTAACTGAAACAGCCTTTTCCTCCCCCGGATTCAGGATTATCAAGGTTTACTGTATTCAGCAATAACTACAGATTCACATATTCACACAAAACATCTGTTAACATCTGTCAAACATGAATGTTGATCCCCACATCACATGGCACTGAACATCACACCATATCTCTCTCTCTTTCTGAAGCAGTTAATCGTACACAAGACTGATTAATGGATTTGGCTGATGACTTATTAATGTCAGTTAGGCTGAACTGATTTGAAGAATTGATGTGAGCTCGTGACTGCATGCATTAACTGGAGAAATCAAGACTCTTATTGAGCCCCATAATGAGAAAGCTAATTATACTGTAGATTAGAAGGGTTATGTTCCCCAGAAATCAAATATAGCCAAAAGAAAGTCATTTTTGTGTTCTTATTACATTTAGGGAGTACAGTCACATGCACAGTTTGGTCAATTGACATGTTTTATTGACTTTCTAACTGAAAACAAGTTAAAAGATTCGCTATAGAGAACATATTGGTGCACATTTAAATACACAATTATGGTTTATTTACTAAATTTAACATATTAGGCAAAAAAACAATAATTTGGACTTTGCAAATGTTTTGACACCTTTTATATTTGTATATATACAAATATAAAAAGTTTTATGTTTTATTTATTGTCAAAAAGAAATATTTTAGGAAAGAAATTTTCAGATTCAGATGCAGATTCAGATTCCTTTATTGATCCCAGGGGGAAATTGCAGTTGTTACAGTTGCAGCCATTTATGTAAAAGAATAAACACTTTAATAATAATTTAAGACAATATAGAGAAATGTGCAGTATGTACACGAGATTTAAGTACTTATGAATATAGTAAAGTGGCAGTGAATGTGATAGAAAATATGAAACATATTTTGTTATAAAACTGGTATAAAGCAGTTCAATTATTTAAATTATTTAAATTATTTAAATTAAGTTAGTGTCCCTCTGAGTTATTGCACACACAATTGTTATTATTGCACATATGAACAGTTTCGTATTGAGTTTTGTGAATCACACACTGAGGGAGGAGTTATAGAGTTTGATGGCCACAGGTAAGAATGACTTCCTGTGGCGCTCTGTGGTGCATTTTGGTAGAATGAGTCTTGAGCTGAATGAGCTCCTGTGTCTCATCACCGTGTCATAGAGTGGGTGGGAGCCATTGTCCATAATGGCCTGCAGCTTAGACAGCGTCTTCCTCTCCGACACTGCCGTCAGCGAGTCCAGCTCCACACCCACAACATCACCGGCCTTGCGGATCAGTTTGTTGAGTCCCCCACCCTCAGCCTGCTTCCCCAGCATGCAACAGCATAGAGGATAGCACTCACCACCACAGACTCATAGAAGATCCTGAGCATAGATCTCTCTCTTTCTTTTCCCACTTTACTATAATACTTCTTACTAATAATGTTCGCTGTCCGGTGTCGACCATAGGAGGATGGGTTCCCCTTCTGAGTCTTGGTTCCTCTCAAGGTTTCTTCCTCTTTTAGGGAGTTTTTCCTTGCCACCGTCGCCGCTGGCTTGCTCATGGGGGCTCGGACCCGGATTTTCTTTCTTCTTTTCTCTTCTCTCTGTAATACTGATTGTTCTGTAAAGCTGCTTTGTGACAACACCTGTTGTAAAAAGCGCTATATATATAAATTTTGCTTGCTTGCTTGCATAGTCTGGCAGATGTTGAAGGACCTCAGTCGCCTCAGAAAATAGAGACGACTTTGGCTCTTCCTATAGAGGGTGTCAGTGTTCTTAGCCCAGTCCAGCTTATTGTCAATATACACAGCCAGATATTTGTAATCATCCACAGTGTCCACACTGACCACCCTGATGGACACAGGGGTCACCGGTGCCTTGTCCCTCTTCAGGTCCACCACCAGTTCCTTTGTCTTTGTCACATTGAGCTGCAAGTGGTTCCGCTCGCACCATGCGACAAAGTCCTTCACCGTCGCCCTGTACTCTTCCTCATCACCCTTGCTGATACATCCAACTATTGCAGAGTCATCAGAAAATTTCTGAAGGTGGCAAGTCTCTGTGCAGTAGCTGAAGTCCGTGGTGTAGAGGGTGAAGAGGAAGGGAGAGAGGACAGTACCTTGTGGGACTCCAGTGTTGCTGACCACTCTGTCCGACACACAGTGCTGCAGGCGTACATACTGTGGTCTGCCAGTCAAGTAGTCAACAATCCAGGACACAAGGGGGGCATCACTGTTAGCTTATCACCCAGAAAGGCAGGCCAGACGGTGTTAAACGCGGTGGAGAAGTCAAAAAACATGACCCTCACAGAGCTGGCTGGCTTATCCAGGTAAGCATATACTCGGTTGCACTACAATTTTGCAAAATCGGACATAAATGTGTTCTCTATAGAGGATGGGATGAATTATTTTAAGTATTCAAACTTTTACACATGTGTAGTCACAAATTCCAGTTGCAGTAGGCATGTTGCAATGTAAAGGCCATACATTGAGAACATATAATATACAAGTGCAGAACTGTGCAAAAATCTGAGACTACCCTTAGTATTTTTAATTTCCAGCTAAAACAGTCATTGAGGACAAAAGATTTAATATGAGAAAAAAGCAGCAAACATTATTTAACTAAAATCACACAACATCCTCTAAAAGCAAGTATAATTTCATATCTATCAGTATTTAAATGATCTGATCTTCATTGCTGTGCACATCTTGACTTCATTAAGATGGTGGTGCACACAGATGCAGCGGCTCAAAGCTCTCCATTACAATGCTTTTCTTTTGTGTTTTTGTTTATATGTTTGTTCGTTAACATCACATTTAGTACCGCAAATCCTACCTACAGCCGGCAGGATATTCAGAGTATCAGATTACTGCATAACCAGGCCGTTACCAGTGAAATTCTGCATGCACACAAGCCAGCACTACCCAGCATCTTCCTCACTAATGCCAGAGCCATCAGCAACAAACTGGATGAACTGAATCTGCTGATTTCTGAGAACACATTAATTGATGACTGCTGTATTTTGGTCATTATGGAGACATGGCTGCACTAGCTCATCCTAGATGTAGCCACTGAGCTAAGAGGCCGCACATCATTTCACTGGGACAGAAAAAAATACTCTGGTAAATCAAAGGCAGGGGGTTATGCATTTATGTCCATAACAGCTGGTGCACTAATGCCAAAATCATTGACACTGTTCTTCTGATTTGGAGTACCTGACAGTTAAATGCAGGCCTTTTTATCTTCTGTGAGAGTTTAGCATTGTCATGGTAACCACTGTGTACATTCCACCAGATGCTAACACTAGCATAGCGCTAGGCTACCTGCTCAGTGCTATTAGCTCACAACAGAACAGCTATCCTGAAGCAGCTCACATTACAGCTGGTGACTTTAATTATGCTGATTTAAAGACAGTTCTCCCCAAATTCCAACAACACATAAAATGTGCTACCAGGGGGAGAAATAGATTAAACAAGGTCTACTCAAACATTAAGAACAGTTTTAAAACAACATTATTACCACATCTGGGCCCATCAGATTACTGCTCTATATTTTAACTCCTGCATACACCCCTCTCAAAAGAAAATCTCAACACATCACAAAGATTATCAAGACATGGCCTAAAGGAGCTTCCTCACAACTGCAGGACTACTTCAAAGGACAAACTGGGATGTCTTTGAGGATCAGGACCTGGAGGAGTACACATCAGCTGTGCACTGCTACATCAAAAACTGTGTGGACAATGTTACAGTGGACAAAAACTTCAGGGGAGCTATGTGAGGATGCTTTTCGTAGACTTCTGCTCAGCTTTTAACACAGTCATCCCCCACAGACTGGTGACCAAACTCACAGACTTGGGAATTTCACAACCCACCTGCCTCTGGATCAAAGACTTTCTAACAGACTGCACCCAGTCTGTAAGATTGCGCCTCCATCATTCCTCCACCCTTGAAGTCAGCAGCCGAGCACCACAGGAGTGCATGCTTAGCCCGCTTATCTATGCTCTGTATACCTATGACTGTGTCCCCACCCACTCCTCCAACACCATAGTAAGGTTTGCAGATGACACGACAGTGGAGGAGATGAGACTGCCTACAGGGATGAACTCCAGGGACTGACTGAGTGGTGTTCAGGGAATAATGTCACCCTGAACTCCTCAAAAGCAAAAGAACTCATTATAGACATACAGCGGAAAGGAGCAGTCCTCACACCACTGTACATCAATAGGGACTGTGTTGAAAAAGTCCCTTCCTTCAGATTTCTTTGCACACACATCTCTGAAGATCTCTCCTGGACCACCAACACCATGGCAGTGGTCAAGAAGGCACAGCAGAGGCTCTACTTCCTGAGAATTCTCAGGAAAAACAACCTTCAGGAGAAGCTGCTGGTGTCCTACTACCATTCCGCCATCGAGAGTGTGCTGACATACTGCATCTCAACGTGCTGCAGCAGCTGCTCAGTGGCAGAAAGGAGAGCACTGCAGGGAGTCACAAATATGGCCCAGAAGCTCATCATGTTCAGCTGCTGCTGCCTCAGCAGGGCAGCCAACATCATGAAGGACATATTTCACCTGGGACATCATCTGTTCGACCTGCTGCCCTCTGGTAAATGCTTTATGTCTATCCCATCCTGGACAAACAGACTTAAAAACAGATTTTACCCCAGAGCCGTACGGGAACTGAACACTTCCAAACACACAATGACATGGACTTTTTATAGAAGTCTGTGCTCAGTAGAAGTGAACTGAACACGACTACAACTCTTTACTGGCAGTGACTTCATAGGACACTGTACACTGTTCCAGTGTTCCACTCCATCTCTATTCTATTTATTATTCACTGCACTATTTGTTCTCAAATGTGCAATATATATTCTTTCTGTGCAATTATTTTTAAGATGTGCAGTATTATATAACTCTATAAGCTATCCAAGGAATGTGCAATATTAACTGCTACCTCACTTGTCTATTGTTTATTGTCTGTTTAGAATATATAGTTTTATAGTCATTTTCTTTATATTTAAGATTTTTTTAGGCAAGTGTATATATATATATATGTATATACTATTTTCTTAAATCTGAACTTTATATATTTTAGCCGCATGTTAATTATTTTGTGTGTAAAGTGCTGTTGGATTGCTGCTCAATTTGTACAGTTGTACGCTGTGCAATGACAATAAAGGCATTTTATATTATCTTTATCTTACTGCCACTTTAACATTTTTTTGCCTTCTCTCCTTCTTCGCACAAGTAACCTCTACTGCCTTCAAATTTCTTTTTCATTAGACTAAAATAGCTAAAGGAGATTTTTCTGAGAAGAGGAGATTTAAGATCATCACTTGTTTAAGGACAGAGAAAATCCAAGAGCAATATGTTAAAAAAAATGTATTCCCAAAACTGAACCTAAAATCTCTGGTAGTCCCAGTATGCCACCAAAACCGTCCCTATCAGATAAAAAGCTCCATTCTTGTTTCAGATCTAAAAGAAATCCACAAGTGTTTCTGTCCATCAATTTGAGAACAAAACTCAAAGCTATGGGTCTAAAAGAAAATTGCCTTACCCAACCTTACACAAAACCTAAGCTTACCCAACCTTACCCAAAACCTAACCTTACACAAAACCTAACCTTACACAAAAGCTAAACTTACCGAACCTTACCAAAACCTAACCTTACTCAACTTTATCCCAAACCTAACCATACCCAGCCTTACCCAAAGCCTAAGCTTACCCAACCTTACCAAAACCTAACTTAACCTAACCCAACTTTACCAAACCTAAACTTACCCAGCCTTATGAAAAAAAAACCTAACCTTACCCAACCTTACCCAAAACCTAATCTTACCAAGCCTTACCAAAATCTGATGTTACCCAGTCTTATTCAAAATCTAACCTCACCCAACCTTACTCAAACCTGATCTTAGTCAACCTTACTCAAAATCTAACCTAACCCAAAACCCAGCCTTACTCAAAATCTAACCTATGTAACACCAGGGAGTGAGGAGGCGGACGCATATGTGTAGATAACCGACTTTTACTCTGGGCAAATCCAGGGTCATAGTCTAGACAGTCCAGGTTCATTAGGCCAACACAGATTGAATGGGGGGCAGACATGACAGACAAACCAGAATCACACAATAAACAATCAACACGATCACACATCCAAACAGTTCAAACGAAGACCAGACAGGGGAAAACACAGGGCTTAAATACATAAGGGTAAACGAGGGTCAGGTGGAAACACAGGTGGAGACAAACAGGGCGGAGTAACCAAAACAAGGGGCCGGACTAGAAATCCAAAACAAATGCACATGGGCTAAACCAAAACACAACATGAAGACATGGACAGGACTGGGAGGGGCCAATTGTGGCAGTACTCTCCCCCAAAGGTGCACACACCGAGGCACACCAAACAAAAACACAACAGACAGGGACCAAAAACAGGGACAACAAGGGATCACAAAACACAGGTGGAAACAAAGATGGGAACAATCAGGGGCGAAGTCACTAAACAAGGGGTCCGGACTACAAAACAAAGAACATGCGGGCTAAACTAAAACACAACACGAACACATGGACAGGATTGGGAGGGTCCGATTGTGACAACCTAACCCAAAACCCGAGCTTACTCTAAACCTAACCTTACCCAATCTTACACAAAACTATTTTAACCTACTTTTTCCCTACTCAAAACTCAAAATTACCTAACCTTTCCCAAAACCTAATCTTATTCAACCTTACTCAAAACCTCACCTTTCTCAACCTTAAACCTAACCTTACCCAATCTTCCTGAAATCCTAACTTTATCCAACCTTAACCAAAACCGAACCTTATGTTTTTAAAAGCAACAGAGAAACTCAAAGATTGTGTGTACCTAAAAGAAAGCCTCATTTATAATATATAAAACTCCTGTACACACACTACATGAATAAAATCTATGCCAAATGACATCAGCACTGTTTGGCTTAAACCTATTGTTTATGTTTAGCATAGACTGTAGCTTGTTGCTGAGAGGTTTATCACAGTCAACAGACAAACACACTCTTTGTATCCATGAATCATCATCTGCTTATCCGAGTCTGGGTCACGGGGTAGCAGCCTAATCAAAGAGGCCCAGGCCTTCCTCTCCCCTGCCACCTTCTCTAGCTCTTCTGGAGGGATACTGAGGCATTCCCAAGACAGTCGAGAAATATAATCCCTTCAACGTGTCCTGGGTCTTCCCCGGGGTCTCCTCCCCATTAGACATGTCTGGAACACCTCCCACGGGAGGCGTCCAGAGGCCATCCTTACTAGATGCCCAACTGGCTTCTCTCAACATGCAGGAGCAGCGGCTCTACTCCGAGCCTCTCCCAAATCGCTGAGCTTCTCACTCTATCTCCAAGGGAGAGTCCAAAGACACTGCAGAGAAAGCTCATTTTGGCCGATTGTATCCCTGATCTCGTTCTTTTGGTCACTACCCAAAACTCGTGACCATAGGTGAGAGTCGGAACGTAGATTGACTGGTAAATTGACAGCTTCGCCTTTTGGTTCAGCTCTCTCTTCACCATGATGGAACAGTATAGGGTCCGCATTACTGCAGATGCCGCACCAATCCACCTGTCAACCTATCACTCCATCCTTGCTTCACTTGTGAACAAAATCCCGAGATATTTAAACTCCTCCACTTGGGGCAAGAATTCACTCCTGACCTGGACAGAGCATTTCACCCTTTTCTGACTGAGGACCATGGTTTCAGATTTAGAGGTGCTGATTTTCATCCCAGCCGCATCACACTCAGCTACAAACTGGTCCAGAGAGAGTTGGAGGTCCCACGCCAACAGTACCACATCATCCGCAAAAAGCAGACGTGAAATCCTGAGGCCACCTTACCGGACACCCTCTGGCACTTGGCTGTTCCAAGAAATTCTGTCCATAAAAGTTATGAACAGAATCGGTGACAATGGACAGCCCAGGCTGTGTCCAACCTTAACTGGAAACCAAACTGACTTACTGCTGGCTATACGATCCAAGCTCCTGTTCTGTTTGTACAGGGACTGAATGGCCTGTAACAACGAGCCCCTCACCCCATACTCTCAGAGCACTCTCCACAGGATACCCCAAGGGACATGGTTGAATGCCTTCTTCAAATCCACAAAACACATGTGGACTGGTTGGGCAAACTCCCCCACACCCTCCAGGAACCTAGTGAGGATAAAAAGCTGGTCCAGTGTTCCACAACCAGGGCAAAACCCGCATTGTTTCTCTTATAGCTGAGATTTGACTATCAGTCAGACTCTCTTTTCCAGTACCCCTGCATAGACCTTACTGGGTAGGCTGAGAAGCGTGATCCCCCGATAGATGGAACATACCCTCTGGTCCCCACGCAGAGGCGTGTCAGCCAAGACAGCCCTACAACATCCAGAGCCCTCAGGAATTCTGGGAAGATCTCATCCACCCCCAGTGCTCTACCACCAAGGAGTTTTCCAACCACCTTGGCTACCACAGACTGAGTGATGGACAGACCCTCGCTCAGATCTCCAAGCTCTGCCTCCCCTGGGGAAGGATTATTGGTGGGGTTGAGAACATCCTTGATGTATTCCTTCCTCTTCTGAGGCACCTTACTTTCCTCTTCTGAGGCACCTTACGGTTTGCCAGAACCAAGTTTTTGCCTCAGCAACTGCTGAAGCCACGACCCGCTTGCCCCTTCGCTACCCATCTTTTGCCTCCAGAGTCCCACAAGCCAACCAGGCCCAATAGGACTCTTTCTTCAGCTTCACGGCTTCCTTTACCCGAGGTGTCCACCAACGGGTTTGGGTATTGCTGCCACGACAGGCACATACAACCTTGCGGTCACAGCTTCAATCCGCTGCATCGACAATGGAGGCATGGAACAGGGCCCACTCGGACTCCATGTCACCAGCCTCCCTCGGTATGTGGTCAAAGCTTTGTCGGATGTGGGAGTTGAAGATCTTTCTGGTAGGTTCCTCTGCCAGAAGTTCCCAACAAACCCTCACAACATGTTGGGGTCTGCCAGGTCTGTCTGGTATTTTCACCCGCCATCTGATCCAACTCACCACTAGGTGGTGATCGGTTGACAGCTCCGCTCCTCTCTTCACCCGGGTGTCCAAAACACATGGTCATAAATCCGTTGACACAACTACGAAGTCGATCAATGAACTGTGGACTAAGGTGTCCTGATGCCATGTGCACTTATGCACACCTTTGTGTTCGAACATGATATTTGTTATTGACAGACTGTGGCAAGCACAGAACTCCAATAACAAAAAACCACTCGGGTTCAGATCAAAGAGGCTGTTCCTGAGCCCGTTCCCCGACTCGAAGGCACAGGGAAACAACCCTCTCATTCATGGGAGAAAACCCCAATGTACAGGCGCTGAGCCAGGGAGCTATGACTAAGCCCACTTCTGCCCGACGCCGCTCACCCTGGACAACTCCAGAATGGAATAAAGTCCAACTCCTCTCAAGAGAGTCTGTTCCAGAGCCCCGCCATGTGTTGAGGTGAGCCTATATCTAGAACTATATCTAGTTGGTATTTCTCAGCCTCATACACTAGCTTGGGCTCTTTTCCTGCCAGAGAGGTCACGTTCCATGTTCCGAGAGCCAGTTTCAGTAGCTGAGGATTGGAACACCAAAGCCCCCGCCTTCGGCTGCAGGGTAAGGCCCCGGTAAACCTAATCTGGGCGAGGAAAACTGGGTCCTGATGCTTTCCATCATATGGCGTTTTGAATCACCCTTTGTCTGGCCAATCACCTAGGACGTGTTTGCCTTGGGAGACCCTACCAGCAGCTTTCGCCCCTGACAACATAGCTCCTAGGATCACGTAGGCACGCAAACCCTTCCACCACGGTAAGGTGGTGATCCAAGGAGAGGGGACCTCTTTGCATAATAAGTGTATTTTATATTGTCTCTGCTGTTCAAGATCTAGTACTTTGAGATGAGGCTCAGCATCAGCTTGGGAATAGAGCTCATAAGTTGGCTTGAGTTCTGAGATTCATTGCTCTTGAGTGCCCCTTCTGGTGAAGTATTGCTACCACAGTGCTGGAAAACCCACAAATGAAATGCTGATAACCTCTTTAAGAAAGCATCACATTTTACAGTGTAGTTATTTTGAACAGCAACCAACACATAGTGTTGACAACAAGGGGTTTTGGTAACTCTCTACATCAAGTTTTTGATCCTCCAGATGAAGGAGTTTTTTGGGCTCTTGTTCACAAGTGATGGGAAGAGGGATTGTGAGATCAGCAGTAGCAGTAAAGTGCAGTAATGTGGATACTCTACCAGACTTAAGGCAAAGCTTTCTGTTTACTTGTTGGTCTACATCCAAACCCTCATCTTAGTCTTCCAAGAGGAGCCGCTACTCCTCCACATTGAGAGGAGCCAGTTGAGGTGGTTTGGGCATCTGATCAGGATGTCCCCGGACACCTCCCGGTGGGGGTTGACCAGGCACAGCCTACTGGGATGAGATTATGAGGTCGTCCCAGGACTCACTGGAGGAATTTTACCTCCAAGTTGGTCTGGGAGTGGCTCAGGGTCCCTGGGAATGAGCTGGAGGAAGTTGTAGGGGAGAAGGCCATCTGGGATTCTCTGCTTTCTCAACTTTGCTACTGTGACCCTATCTGTACTAAGCGGTTAACGTTGATGATGACGATGATATGTAAAGGTCATTACTAAATATTTTGTCCAGTACAGAGGTCAGTTTAAGACAGGAACCATTACTTTAAGTTTCATTTAGGTCAGATGGCAAACAGCTACTGTAAGTAAGTGTAGCAGGTCAGTCTAAAGATAGTATGAGGTTTTGATTTGTATCAGAAATACTGATTCTAATCCACAATGTTCTATTTTGGGAGAAAGAAGGACCACAACACTAGCTGGATTAAGTGGTTATGATGAATGAATAAATGCATGAATTAAATAGTTTTTATTATTAGAACAAATAAAGAATTGTGTGAAGTCTTAGAGTTAGAATTAATTATTACAAGGCAATTAAACAGTACAGTGACACCTTTGCATGCTGGCGACTGGGGTTCAGATCCTCACATAGACAGTAACAGTATTTGGTTGCCTTTGGAAAAACTGAACAATACATTTGTTTTTATTTGAAACATGTTAAATGTTATTCATTTATGTTCATGCTGCCCTTGTTTCCCCTTGAGCACAGGCCTAACAGTCATTGTGAAAGACTGGCCATGGTCAAGATTGGGTGAAAAAAACAGAGATTCTGACAGCAGAGGGTGAAACAGAAAAAGAAGAATCTTAAAACAAAGAACAGTTGAGAAAACCCTTTGCTGCCTGTCCACTGATCCACATACACCAAGAGAGCAAAAAGCTCCCCACTGATCAGACCCCACTGATCATCTGAAGCTCAGTAGTCAGGAGGATGAGAATTTTTATGGTTCAGCTTGAAATGGATGCTCATAAATTTGGTGCCATGGAAGAGACTTTCAGTGGCTATGTGTACTTTTCTGTGCAAATCGCATGCGATAAAATGAAACTGCATTAAGCATTTTTACTGTCTAGCAGCTTGTTTCTATACTTAGGCTTTAGTTTATCATTAACATCTAATTTTAAATGTCATAATTTTAGTGTATCATAATCTACTGAATTACTGTAAATTGATTGAATGATTGACTGATTCATTCATTCGTTCATTCATGCATTCATTTATTATGATATTTTTTAATTGGAACAATTATAGATAACATTTATATGCCATATAGATCTGTCTAAGCTCTTCCCTATTAAAACGGCTGAAGTCTTTTCTGAATATCTCTCTTGTAAGAGCTGAAAAGCAGCAGCATTCTGTATAAAAATGCTCTTATCTCCTCCTCAGTGCAGCTCCAGCTCTCCATCATGTGTTCACTATATAAGGCATGAAAGAAAAAACACAGTGTAGGTTTTTGTACCATTTCAGGAATCAATAAACTGTATTTCCCTCTGAATGTTGAACAGAAACCAAAGTTTTTGTCGACAATCATAAACCTGCCAACAAATTACTGATTGCACAGCCTACACTGAAAAAAATTTTGGAGGAACAAAATTAAATTTCAAGTTCAAGTGGCTTTATTGTCACTTTAGCTAAATACAAGTACACAGTGAAATGAAACAACATTCCTCCAGGACCAGAACAGTGCAGAACAATACAATGTGCACAGTGCAGATAATACAGTGCAATAAATATGAAAGACTTAATAAATACAATATCTATTAATATTTTTTAACAATCTTATTGTCTTTGCATGGTATAAATATTAAGCCTTAAGTAAATAAAGTGTATACATCTGAATCATTGGGGTTCTAATTAAAACATAAACATAATTTCATTCACTCATCCATCTCTGCTTTTACTTCTTTCTCCCAAAATAGAACATTGTGGATTAGAGTCAGTATTTCTGATTTCTGCCTTTAGACTGACCTGCTACACGTACTTACTGGGACAGTTTGTTACAGTAGCTGTTTGCTGTCTGACCTAAATGAAACTTAAAGTAATGGTTCCTATCTTACACTGACCTCTGCACTGGACAAAATATTTAGCAATGACCATTACATATCATCATCATCATCATCATTAACCACTTAGTCCATAACCACATAGGGTTGCAGTAGCAGTTGGGAGAGTAGAGAATCTCTGACTTCCTCCAGCTCATTCCAGGGACCCCAAGACGCTCCCAGGCTAACTTGGATATATAATCCCTCCAGCAGGTCCTAGAACAACCCTGGGGTCTTGTCCCGCTAGGCCGTGCCTGGTACACCCCCATCTGGAGGTGTCCAGGGACATCCGGATCAGATGCCCAAACCACCATAGCTGGCTCCTCTAAAAGCGGAGGAGTAGCGACTCTACTCCGAGCTCCTCCCGGACGACTGAACTCCTCACTCTATCAAATAGAGTGTAGCCCATCACCCTGCGAAGAAAGCTCATTTCCACCACTTGTATTCGTGATCTCATTCTTTTGGTCATTACCCATAGCTCATGAACATAGGTGAGGGTGGGGATGTAGACTGACCGGTAAAGCTTTGCCTTATGGCTCAGTTCCCTCTTTACCACTACAGTCCTGTACAGTGACCATATTACTGCTGCCGCCTGTTCCAGCCTGCAGCAGATCTCATGATCCCTCTTCCCATCAGTCCCTGAGATACTTAAACTCCTCCACCTGAGGTAAATCATTGGCCCATGGATTCAGACTTGGAGGTGCTGATCCACATACCAACCTCTTCACACTCAGCTGCAAATGGCTCCAGTGAGTGCTGGAGGCATCCATGTGATCCAATCAAAAGAACAACATCATTTACAAATAGCAGAGATGCCACCCTCCGGCCTCCATACATAATGCACTCCTGACCTCAGCTACACCCTGACACTCTGTTCATGAATATCGCTAACAGGACTGAAGACAGGACACAACCCTGGCGTAGTCCAACACTAACAGTGAAAGAGACTGACTTAATGCCAAGTATACGAACACAGCTCTCACTCTAGGAGAACAGAGATCGAATGGCCCAGAGTAATAGCCCTGGCACCCTGTACTCCTGAAGTACCTCCCACAAGATATCTCAGGGAACACAGTCGTAAGCCTCCTCCAAGTCCACAAAACACATGTAGACTGGGTTGGCAAACTCCCTCAACAATCATTTGAAGTCAGATTTTCTCCACCCCTGCCAAATACAGGCTTGGGCAAGCTACCCTGACTGCTCCTGAGTCACCGGACAGTTGTCTAGAAACTCCTCAAGGCTGACTGAAAGTCTTTTTCCATGGCTTCATCAAACTCCTCCCATGCCCTGAGTTTTGCTTCCACCATTGTTGCCACTGCCACCTTTTTTTGCCTGTCGGTACCTATCTGCTGAGTCAGGAGTCCTTCATGCTATCCAGTCCCTAAAGGCCTCTTTCTTCAGCTTGATGGCTTCCCTCACCACAGGTGTCCACCAGGGGGTTCTTGGGTTACAGCCCTGACAGGGACCCACAAGCTTTTGGCCACATCTACACCTGGCAGCTTCCACTATGGAGTTTTTGAATAGGGTCCATTCAGACTGCATGTCCCCTACCTCCTCTGGGACATGAGAACCACATGACCTTTATACTTAAGCAGCAATTAATTTATTCATTTTTGAATAAGAAAAAGAGTATTTATCCTAAAATGAGAAATGAATGCTATAAAAAATAAACATATAATAAAATAAAACCCATAAAAATGCCATAGAAAGCATTACATTTAAAACATGTTTGTGAGAAAGAACCTTAAAATTCCAAGTAGAAAGTGGGTTCTTAGGATTTGTAGATTCTGTCTGTATCTGGCCTGTTCCAAAAAAACAAATTCACAAATTCAATAGGATTTTAATATTATACATTTTAAATACATTTAGGATATCTCTCATTTTCACGTATGAAAGAGACACGTTCCACATGTCAGTTTTGCCATTTGGTATCCAACATCTTTGAAGCGTAGTATCTCAAAACTGCTTAGAACACAGATAGAGCCTTATAATTCCAAGCAGATGTAATTTAATATATTATTTGCCATGTTATGTAATATCTTGGAGCATTGTGTTGTACCCTTTGGCCCTCTTTGGTTGATCTTACTACCATATCCAGTATGCATTATGCAAATACATTATGCAACCATTAGAAATCCTGTTAGCTCTCTGGCTTCCTGCCATTTAACAGAAAAAAACCAAAACACTCAAACAGCCTGTTCTTGTATCCACTCCAAAACACTTGTAGCTTTTAAAACCTTGAAGATACATCATCAGAAGGGGATTTTCCTAGTTTTTAAACCATAAAAAATACTCTAAAGGCAACTGTGGAACCAATGTTAGAAAGTAGGCATGTTTACAACTGATAGAATGATGGTTACATTCTAATTTTGGCAATAGTGCCCCTTTAACACAACCAGTAACAGTTGTGGAATTATTAGCCTTAGTATTGTTCATATTACTCTTTTAAGATGTATTATGCCTAGCATTGAAAGCTTAATGGTTATATTGTACAATTCTAAGAGCTAAGAGTCAGCACATAAGGCTGTGTGCTGACTAATGGTGGAATACACAAGGATGTCAGATAACAGGAAATACCTCGAAGCTGATAGTAGTAGACACTGGGATTAGCACACCACACATGTGGTTCATCTGTTCAGATAAGCAGAGCCATTGTCTGGAAAGCGGGGGGAGTTGATAAACACAGGAAACATCTTAAGCTGACCTTGCAGACACGCTCACGTCTCGAGCGCATCCTTAAACTTTTATGGTATAGATTGGTGAGATGGGCTAACGCACACATTGGAGGCTGGGGTAAGGAAGGAGCGGTCATGCGACTATAAAAAGGGAGTCAGATGAGAAGGGGTCAGAGCTTACTTGGGAGATACATGATGCATGTTCTCTGTTTGTAACCTCTCCAGAATTCTGTAATAAAACCGTTTGTTTCACTTCAGTCTGATCTACTCGTCTCATTTATTTTGCATCAACAAACACGCAGGACTGGTTTCGTCCACACAGTAAAACAGGTCAACAAATAATGTACGAGAATGGATTACGTAAATCTGTATGTCATTTTTGGTGACAAACAAGATAATGGTCCCGAACCCATCCAAACTGACATTGCTCAACTCATCCCACATTATTTTATCCACCCCACATGTCCTGGTCACAGACAAATAGACCTTGGAAAAGAGTGCAGAAGCAGCAAAACAGAAATACAAGGACACTGTCTGATAAACAGCTGTTGTGTGTGCACTGGGGGCATGCAGGTTTTATGAGGCAGAGGAAATCGACCCCACATGATAATAACACATGACATGTTTGTGATAGGCGCATACAGTGTGCTTTTCTCCTTTCCCTTTTGTGGGGTCAATTACAACCACAGCCATTAAGCACATGCAAACATCTCAGCAATAAAAACACACAGAAACGCTCGCACGAGTGAACACAACCAAACACACACAAAATTGTGGTAAGCATTCTGGGAGAAAAATGCTGACTTTTAACAGTAACACCTACCCAGCAGGTATGCACTATTCACCATATACTCAGTAAACATGTTTATGAGCTGGTATTATGAGACCTCATGCATAATACATGAAGAAATCAACCCAAATTTTCACTTGCACAGCTGTGTTTTGCTGCAGCTGGCAATAGAAAATATGTTTATTTGCTGTGATCATTAACCCTCAGACATCGACAGTTAATACTATCATTTTGCACATTGAATATGTAGTAAATTTCACTTATATGTGAAGTTCTGTTTGTTTTGATGCAAAAAAAAGACAATTTTGAAAAAAGGTGATTTTTCTTTATGCGAAACGAGACACATAACGATAACATGGTCACACTTTATTTAGATGGTTGCTTATAGATGATCTACAGATATCTATATTATTAACATACTTTCTGGTGATAGTTGTAGGTTTTCTTGAGGTTAGGGTTAAGTTTAGGGTTAGGAACAGTTTTAATAGGATCTTTTACATGCAACTAGAACAAACGGCAAGATGTTGAATACAAATAGGATACAAAAATATATATAATATAAATATAACATGGTAACAATTTGGAGTGGTCCTTTGTAGATGGTTAATAAACTCTTACATACACAAGATATAGAATATCAGTAACAGATCAACAACATATCAATGTAGCAGTAATGAAGCATCTGAATACACTGAAGTAAATATCTTGTGGATGTTCTGTAGACACATGACTTACATTAAGCAGGTGTACTATTAATATGTTATTTCCATTATGCAAAACCTAACCTTACTAAAACGTAACTTTATATAACTATATAATGTAACTATATATATATATATATATATATCGGACCACAGACCACAGACCTTGTTACCACTGAATGTATTTGGGATAACTTGGACTGTGAGAAGCAGAAAATGCAAAACTAATTTACAACTAATACTGAACTTTCAAGGTGTGGCTGCAGATTTCTTTGAGAAACTGAAAGTGATTCTCCTTAAAAAGAATGGAGGTGAAGAGTGGACACACTAAATACTGAAAAATGTGCTATCATATTTAGTTGCTGAGGCTTCTGTGTCATTTTCTTCTACTAAATGTTCGCTTTCTGCTTTTTTTTGAACACTGAAAATGTCAAATTTGTACTTAATTGCCATTTTGACTGGAAATGAAACAAATGAAGGATGGCCTCAGCCATAAGATGATGTTCATTTGTTTAACACCCAAGATGTTCTCTTCAGGAATAAATAGGTATTATTTTAAGCAAACCAAAATGGCTTACAAACTGTCTGTGGCTTTATAAAAATCTGGATCTTCCATTAGATGTCTGCCAGTCTACTGACAGACTGTTTTGTTGCCTGTGGCAGAACTAAGCGGACCACAATGCCAACAGAGCTGCAGCTCACACATCCAGCTGCTCAGCAGCATCCAGCTTCAGGCCTGCAGCTACTACAGATAAAGACATGCTCCACAAACCCACCATCAGGTTAAAGCTGTACTATTAATGGCTTAAATTATATTACAATGAAAATGAAACATACCATAACATGCATTGATTCACTTCCCGCAAAGAGAAGAGAAGAGATAACAAAAGAAGAGAAGAGAAGAGAAGAGAAGAGAAGAGAAGAGAAGAGAAGAGAAAAGAAGAGAAGAGAAGAGAAGAGAAAGAAAATCAAGAAGAAAACTCTATTGATGTTAGAGTAGGCCTAAGACCAGGGATGGGGTAGTATGGGAGTAGCTAAGTATCGCACTACATTTTTTCTATAATAAAATTTTCTTTAAATTTTCTCTAAAATTTCACTACAGGCTTCAGGCAAACCATGCAAAATGAACCACAGAGTGTGGTCTTTCACTGGGCTGGTGGCAACTGTGAAGAATGACTGAACCACGGACAGCTCGAGATAGTGGGCACTATGCGCTGATCACCCCTAACTAGCAAGCTTATCTCAGGGGTCACAACCGAAATGTTGTCCTTTCAGCAAGAATCAAACCACCTTGGGAGGCACAACATTTTATGTCTGTTTTACCATCTTGGCTGTAATTCTGTCTCAGTGTGTGCTTTAGCTGCAGGCTAAAAATATAAATGCAAACCCAGACCTACTTTGCTCTGCTTTAACCTTCAGTTCAACTGTAGCCACATTTCTCACATCTCAAGAAACTTCTCCATGAGTTTCTTATAAAATGTCTCTCAATATTTGACTATTTATGAGGTTGAAGTCGCTTCTCATCGTCCAGCTTCTTGGTCGAATTGTCTCGTTCCACCTTAAATGGTGTCTAATGTGCCAGATGTCCTACTGTGCCATTTAAGGTGGAAAGGGAGAATTCAAACGAGAAGCATGAGTAAATATTAAATAGTTATATATAATATTTATATATATATATATATATATATATATATATATATATATATATATATAATATTTATATATAATATTAAAGCAGATTAAATATATCAGCAAACCAGAGTGATTATAAATATAAATCCATTCATCTCCAGATTATCGATTTTCATCTTCTTTCTCTTTGCTGTATCATTCTCTGCATTGCTGTGTGTCATGTTAAAGGTTTGTGAATTAGCAGTTATGCATTAAATCCAGCGTTTAAGACCAATTATTGTGAAAAATTGTGTTAGAATTGTGTGTTGTAATGATTTTACAACAAAGGAGGATTATTATGTAATTTTACCTAGACATCTAGTTCTGCTGTGGAGCCACAGCAGCTCTGCAGCAGTGGAGAGCTTATTCAGGCCTGATTCTCACCCCAAACAGAGTCAGAGTCAATGATGAGGATTTTGAGGCTAAAGTGTTATTGAAGTTTAATAAAGACACTGACTGTGAATGTCTTGTTTCTACATTGATTGTCCATTTTATCAGCTCCACTTACTATATATACCTGCATTTTGTAGTTCTACAATTACAGACTGTAGTCCATCTGTTTCTCTGCACACTTTTGTAGCCCCTTTTACCCCATTCTTCAGTGTTTAGGACCCCCATGGACCCTCACAGAGCAGGTACTATTTGGGTGGTGGATCACTCTCAGCACTGCAGTAACACTGACATGGTGATGGTGTGTTAGTGTGTGTTGTGCTGGTACGAGTGCATCAGACACAGCAGTGCTGCTTGAATTTTTAAACACTGTGTCCACTCACTGCTACTGTCTTGTGTAAATTTGATTGTTGATTTTTGGTGCTTTTTTTATATTGGCAGCTTTTCAATTGTATGTTTCTTTCTTGCACAGGATTAAATGCAGTATCTTGTTCACACTATCAGTTGGACTTGCTTGGTGTGGCAGGTGGTGTGACAATTGTGCTTTGAAAGTAACTAAAAAAGTAGCCACTACTCTTTCTGGAAAAGTTGCTAAATTATAGCTAGCTACACATTTTGAAAAGTAGCTATAAACTAGCTAACTACTAATTTTTCAGTAGCTATCCCAACCCTGGCCTAATCTGGCAAGCATGATTTTACATTTAAGGCTTTTTATAGCCCTAAACTTTTTATTGAAGTGGTGTCTTTTTTTGCCATCTCATGTTAATGCCTTTCTCGAAGAGGAGAAGAGAAGAGGAATCAAGATGAGAAGAGATTAAGAATCAAGCGGAGAGCTTGAGAACTGAGAAGAAGAATAATAAAGAGAAGAAGAGTCATGAAGTGAGGAAATAAAGACAAAAGAATAGCAATGAGGAAAAGGAAGAATCAAGAAGAGAAGAGAAAAAAAATAAAATGGTAAGAAAAGAAGAGAAAAGAACACTGAGCTTCATTCACCATCTTCTTAAGATTATTCTTAAATGTGTTCTTGAGAAAGATCCTAAGAAGTAGTCTACATTAGATTCATGACGTTTTCCGAAACCACAGAACTCGTCACACCTTTGTGCTCTTGAGTGTGTAGATTCTGTTATTACCTACGAACAAATCAAATTAAGAAAACATTGGTCAGAATCATTGTGAACGCTGTTTAATTTGTTTTTAAGAAGAAATTTCGCCTTAAGAACAATTGGAGAATGAGGCTGACTGAAGAAATCAATGAAGAAAAAAGAAGACTCAAAAAGAGTAAAGAAAAAGATTCAAGAAGAGAAAAAGAATTGAGTAGAGAACAAATGCAGAGCAGTGAAGAAAAGAATCAAGAAGACAAGAATCAAAAAGAGAACAAGATAAAATGAGAAGAAATCAAGGAAGAGAAGAATTGAGGCAAGAAGAAATGGACAGAGAAGAGAAGAACTCAATTGAGAAGAGAAGAGAAATTAATTAAAACTTTAAAATTTAAAAAACTCAAGCTTTAACATTTTTTACAATGTACACATTTAAAAAATCAAGATGCGAATTGGATAGATTTCCTAGAAGAACAACTTCTGGTTCCCTAAAGAACCTTTCAGTGCATAGTTATTTTTAATTGAACCTTTAAATGATGTTCCGTAGGTTCTACATCAATTAAAGGTTTTCTCTAGAACCATATGTGCCAAACCTTTACTTTTAAAGACTGCACATTTTAGTATAGTCTTGATAAAATCATGTACCCTTAAACAAATAGTTCCTTAAAGCTGTAGTAAAGTGGTTGTACATAGAACCCAGTACCTACCATAGTACAAGTATCTACAAACTCTCAATGCCTACATGGTATAATTTCTGTTGTACTACAATTAACACTGATAGGTAAGTACAGTTTCCTTTCTATTCTCACTTCTACTTAATATTCCACTCATCCATCACCATCTAGAAAGGCCCTCCACTCACTGTTATCTATAATTTGTTTCCACGTTGTCTTTTACTGTCTTTTAACTCTGTTATCAGCTGGGTTGACTGATATCTCGCTGCACACTTGCACCTCCATTCATCATTTCTGCTCTGACCGCACAAAGCTGACAGATAACTGGTGATGCTGTGGTCATTTTCTCTGCTACACAGTGATCTCCATGGCCTGGGTTACTTCATGTGTTTGTCCAAGCCGTGATATGTATTTGGAGGTAGAGCCAAATGTTTCCACAGCTGTGTTGTGCTGATGTGGACTCATACGAATGGTAAAGGTTTCTTTTTCCATTTGCTGTGCTGCTAAATCAGACCCAGAGGTTGCACAACTTAATTTTTTTATTGTTATTATCATATTTTAATGGAAAGTGTGTGTTCTGGGTGTTTCTGAAAAGTATTTTAGTTTTCTAATAGGGGCTGGTTCTAGCGGAAGCTAACATTAGATCAGTGGCAATTGCCCCACAGGTCTACCTGCCACTTAAACCAGCATGCTTATCCTACATGAAGTGGTTATGGATGAATTGAAATGATAATTAAATACTCAATGAAAAAACGTAACTTGAAAAATTAAGAACAAGATAAAAAAAAGCAAAATATAGCAAACAGTGAATGGATAAACACACCAATGTGTGAAACTGGTGACCTGTTTAGTTGATTTTAATTGAGGATGTTTTGAGAACAAAGGGAGGCCCTACCCAGTATTATTATAGTGTGTATATAATGTATATAAGTATTAATATATAATAGCATGCTTAATAGCATTAGCTTATATCAGGCCAAAAAATGCTTTGTATCTCACTGTTTAACACTTGAGGCTTGAAGATACATGGCATGTTTACTCATCCTCACTGCTCCTTGGAATATTAGCATGGCACATCTAAATAAGAGTGAAGCAAATTAGGAATAAAAGGTTTTGAATGGAAGATGGACACATAAATGAGTGCTCCTGGAGAACAAGTGAGATGGTTTGGCTCTTCAGAAGTATGCAGCATCCCACTCTGAGATGATATCCTGTGAAAAAATGAAAAATGACATAGACAAATGATGTTTACCCCTGCAGCCTACATGAGATGAATAACTACATAAGCAAGAGACAAGTGTAAGATAGGAGAGGCTGCAACAGATAAGGATGAGTTGGATATAAACAGGGAAGCAGGGCAACAACTACAAAGTTGTAAATACATGGGATACATAATGACGGAAAAAATGGCAATGAGGACACCACACAGTGAAACTCACACTTGGAAAAAACAAAGAGTGTAAAATTCAAAGTGAAATGTAAATGGACAAGTGGAGGCAAATCATAAAAGGTGTCCAGTCACTGTTAGTGTGTCATTTCAAGTTAATTGTCATATGCTTTCATAAGTGGCTAAGAATGACTGATAGAGCTAGACCTTCAAGCCATGAATACCAAACATCAAAAACAATTCTGATTGGTCACTTTTGCCATTGAGCATTTAGATCTTAATCTTTTGGTTTCCAACCAAAACTATCGATACAGTATGTAGGTGGGTATTTGATGTTACAGTGAAGTTTTCCCCCAATTTGTTCCCAAATAGAGGAACAGTTTAACTAAAAACTGTGACAATACAAGAATATGATGTGTATGCAAGAGAGAAGAAGGCAATGACAGTGTGTATTTGAGGTTCCTTTTGTCCTCAAATCCCACACAGGCCTGCCCTGACCCCACTTTCATGGACTGCTGTAGGGCCAGTGGTTCCAGATGTGTTGCCAAAACTGGTCACAGAGAGAGAGAGAGAGAGAGAGAGAGAGAGGGAGAGAGAGAGTAAGAGAATGGAATGATTGGGAAGAGATAAAGTGAGTATGAGAGTAAGAGGGAAAAAGAGAAGCGAGGGAAACAAGGGAAGGGGGAGAGGTGAAAGGGAAAATGGAAAAAAGGGGATGAAATGGAGGAGACAAAGAGAGAGAATGGGAAGAAAGAGAAGCAAAAAAATATGAGAGAGAGAGAGAGAAGGAGAGAAAGAGAGAGAATGTTTCCACAGCATTTCACAGAATAATTCAATATTTCAATATAATATCAAAGTTCCAGAGTGAAGGATACAGCAGGTCTAGTTTCAAAACAGAGCTACAGTAAGATTAGTTGCATGATTTCCTTATAGAGAAATTCAGTGTGGAGAACAAACTGACACTAAATAAATAATAATGACTTTGACAAACACGCTAAACAATCAAAAAGTGTTTAAAAAGTGCCTGTAAAAGTCAGTAAAAACCATGCTTTTCTCTCCAGAGGAACATCTTACAAACTGGACCAACATCTACAGGAGAACAGAGAAACAGAGAAGCCTTCATGTATTTTTTTTTACTTGGATGACTACATGCTGTGCAGTGTCTAGCCACAGTCTGAAATATAATCATCTCTTTTTTTATATTTTTAGGGAGTGACAGTAAGTCACAGAAGATCACTTCACTGTTTTAAGATTTCCTATTTGTAATTTTAAGTATCTTTTTTGCTTCTACTGTAAAGTTATCATTTTTTTTAGATTTAGTTTCAACAGCAGTGATATATTGCCTGTTCCATTTAAACATGTAAAGAGTGATGAAAGATGATTTGGAGAAATGTCCACAAGTTGAATTGTAGGCAAGGAATTCATAACATAGGTGAGGCTAATCTCACATGAGGCTTCTTGTTCTCAATAAAGAGAAAATCTGTAAAATATTTGTACCTTTTCATCATGGATTCACTAGTTTGAGCCCCTCTGTCAAAGACCAGACCATGTCCAAGTGGATCACAGATGTTTACAGAGATAGCTAGATTAAACTGAGACCACTCTAATTCAATTCAATTGACACTTCTAAGCTTTACCAACAGTCAAATCTGAAATCTCTAAGCTGCAAGTCAAGGTCAAGTCCAAATTTGGTCATAAGTCTTTGAGGTATGAGTTCAAGTTAAACCTTGAGTGTCTGAGGTGAAGTATGGGTCAAGTCTCTCAAGTGAGAGTTTCATGTCAAGTCTCGAGTCTCTGGGGTATGAATCTGAGTCAAGTCCTGAGTCTCTAGCATGCAAGTTCATTTTGAATCTCAAGTCTTTGGAGTGTGAGTCTGAAGTGAATCAAGTCCAGACTCTCTGGGGTGCAAGTTCAAGTCCAGTCCCAAGTCTTTGTGGTGTGAGTCAGAGTCTACTTTTAAGTCTTTGGGGTGTGAATTTCTCAGATTTGAGTCTCTAGTCTTGATCCTCTGAGGTGCAAGTCAAAAGCATTTGGAGTCCAAGCTGAGTCCTGAGTCTAAGGAATGTCAGTCCAAGTCGAATCTCAATTTTCTGGGATTTAAATTGAGTCTTGAGTCTCTACTCTCAATTCTGTGGGTGTTTTGTATTCACCCTCTGGGGTACAAGCCCAAGTCTACTCTCACACTTCTGTGGTGAGTCCAAGTCAAGTCTTGAGTTTCTGAAGTGTGAATCTGAGTTAAGTCTCGGGTCTCTAGCCTTGAGTCCCTGAGGTGGACTACAGCAATATGTGCAGTAAACATAGTTTACAACATGTTAGCCAATCATTTCAAGCTGTTTTGCCTTTTTTCTGTACACACTGCATGTAGCAAAATTGTGTTTCCTAAAACACTTCACATCTTGTTGCGTGAACAGGCACTTCCAGAAAATTTTCCACCTGCCCATCCAGTTGTGCCTACATGAAAAACTAGGCTTAGAAGAGTTTCTGCATGTCCATGAATTTAATGGAATTTCATTGCTTGCTCCAAGGCTAGCATGCCCATTCTTGTGTGGGTGGAGAGATTTTTGGAAGAACTGGTAATGTGGATTCTTTGAAAAGTGGAGGGCAAAAATTTGCTTCCAGGAAAATCTGAAAACATGTAGTGTGTGCTCAGATTCTTACAGCAGTTTCATTGCATGCTTCCAGCCTTCCAAACTCAATAAAAATCATTTGACTGTGTGAAAGCCGTTTTTGTGCCTTGAAGAGGGTTTTTTTTTTCATGAGGACAATAGTCACATGATCACAAGGACAAATCTCGGTGAATCAGCTTGTGAGTGGCAGGTCAGCTTAATTTATTTGGTTCCATGACTCCAATACATAACGTCAGACATCATAAAGCAGTCATATATATCAGCTGTGGAAAGGAGAGAACAGTGTAAACAAGGTTAAGTTTTATCTGAGGAAATAAAATGCCTGACCAAGGCAATGACTGACCAGAGCAATGTTATTGGTTAGTTCATAATGGACAAGACAGATGCAGCACTTTAAGTAGCTTCTGTAATTATATTGACTTTGTACCTTTGAACACATATTTTGTCCCTACAGTCGACATGTCACATTTAAATATCACAGTATCTAAGGTACTATTTGGCTGCTTAATTTTCAGAAAAGAAAAGGAAATCAGCTATGCAGGTGGACTAACCTTAGTCTTGGACTAAGCTGCAGTGCCAGGGGTGAATCAACACTGAATATTCTTTTTAGTCTAGTCTTTTTAGTTTAGATTTTACATAGGCGTAATCTAGGTCTTAAAAACCGAAGCCTAAGAATATTTTGTTCTACTTCTGAACATGAATTGCTCATGAACAGTCTCAGCCTTATGCTTTAAACAGTATTGTGCAAAAGTCAGAGAGCACCCTTCATTTACTTTCCAGTCAAATCAGCCATTAAGTACAAGTTATATAATCCTGCAAGATCTGATAGACAGCTGTTTCTGTCCTTCCTTCCACTGTGAGCAGACAACTCAGTGCTGTGGGTCTAAAAGGATGTGTATCCATGAAAAAGCCCTCACTGAGAAAAGGACAATGGACTGGCCACCCCAGAGTATAGACCACAACATCACAAACTTAACATCTAATGGCAGCCTTACACCAAACAACTTTTCAAGCGATTTCACTGTCACACACAAATATCCAATGTCGGAATAAAATCATAAGAGTCTTGTTAGAGCCGTGTCGCTCTCATGTCAACTCGAATATTTAGTGTAGTCATCACAGCTCTCTTAAGTCAGTCTTTTTCTTGTCTTGACCATACCAAGATGGCACCTATTGTGTCAGACATCTTTGTGTGTTCCTCCTGCAACCAACATTATGTATTATTTATTTTAACTTTAGTATTTATTTTAAATGTACAGTCTTCCTATGGAATAGTTAGTTACAGTAGAGAGGCCCTCTAGGAAATCGGTGTCCCAACTTCATTGGAATTGGGGTTTAGCCTTTTGGACTTCAACTTTCTTTTATGCTCGTACTCCACCAGCACCAGCTGGCAAAGCCCAGCAGCACTGGTCACAGGTGAACGGCGCAGCCGATGAGCAGAGCAGCCAAAGTGGAAGCGGGTCCAGAGACATGGACTACATGCTAGGCTAAGGGCTAGGGCTACCAGGCCACCACTACCTAGCCTGTTGCTAGCTAATGTTCGCTCCCTCAAAAACAAGCTGGATGAGCTGAGGACCAGAATAAGAACTCAGCGTGAGATCATAGAATGCTGTACTCTTATTGTCATGGAAACCTGGCTCTCAGACAGCCCGCCAGACTCAGTGATCCAGTTAGAAATGCATTCTGTCCAGTGTCTACATCTATGTGAACAACAGGTGGTGTTCCGATGTAAAGACTGTTGAAAAACATTGTTCAGATGAATTAGAGCTGCTGATGGTGAAGTGCAGATCCTTCTATCTGCCAAGAGAGTTCAGTGCTGTGTTTATTCGGGCAGTTACCATCTCGCCACGCATAAACTCAGCCACAGTGCTGGGGCTGCTGCCATTAGTAAGCAAGAGACCACGCACTCAGACACCACGTTTATTGTTGCCAGCGACTTCAACCACTGCAACCTGAGGACTGTCCTCCTCAAGTATCATCAGCACATGAGTTTTCCCGACGAGGGAGAGTAACATACTCGACCAAGTCTACAGCAACGTGATGGGGGCCTACAGGGCTGTGCCTTGGCCACACTTCAGACAGTCCGAAAACATTTCTTGTATTCCTCTACAAAGCATGCACTAAATTTTTCAAGTAAAACTATCAAAGTGTGAAATGAAGAAACTGACCTAGTGCTTCAAGACTGCTTTGACAGTACAAACTGGGATGTGTTCAGAACTGCTACAGTGAGAGAGGACTGTACTGTTGATCTAGAGGACTATGCTTCTGGGTAACAGGCTACATCAGCATCTGCATTAATAGCATTGTTCCTACAAAGCACTGCAGAAAATACCCCAACCAGAAACCCTGGAAAAATGGTGAAGTTCGGTCCATGCTACCTGCTCACCATGCTCCATCTCTCTCAGGCAACACTGAAGATTACAAAAGGTCCAGATATGACCTGTGTAGATCTATCAGAGAGGCTAAGAGACAATACAGGCAGAAGTTGGAGGACTACTACACCACCGCAGACTCCCAGCACATGTGGCAAGGACTGCAGCACATCACCAACTACCAACAGATGAGCAGGCACACTACACTACCTGATGAGCTGAATGAGTTCTATGTTCGTTTCAAGGCCCTCATCCCGTCTGAGAGGCATTATGGCCACACAGAACATATCACTCACTGTGACATCAGTGGATGTGTGCAAGACCTTGAAGAGAATAAACCCATGGAGAGCAGCCAGCCCAGACAACATCCCCGGGCATGCACTCAGGGTTTGCTCATCAGAACTGGCTGACGTGTTTGTGGACATATTCAATCTAACCTTCATGCAAGCTTTTGTGCCATCCTGCTTCAAGACCACCACCATCGTGCCCCTCCCAAAGAAAAGCATTCTGACCTGCCTAAATGACTATCACCCTGTTGCATTCACCCTAATCGTGATGAAGTGCTTTGAGAGAATAGTCATGACTCATATCCAGGAGACCATTCAACACATTATAGACCCTCTCCAGTTTGCATAACGTTGGAACTGGTCCATAGACAATGCAGTAAACACTGCTCTTCACACAGCCCTCACAGGCCTGGAGGGCAAGGACACATATGACAGAATGCTCTTTATTGACTACAGCTCAGAATTTAAAATGGTCATCCCATATAAACTCTCAGAAAAGCACTTCACCCCTCTGACACCTGCCCTCTGCAACTGGGTACTGAACTTTCTAACTGACAGACCCTAATCAGTCAGAGTCAGCAGCCACACTTCCAGTACAATAACAGTGAGCACAGGGGTCCCCCAGGGCTGTGTGCTGAGCCCCCTTCTGTACATGCTCTTCACTTATGATTGTGTGGCCTCCCAGAACAACACCTTCATCAACAAGTTTGTTGATGATACTACAGTCACTGGGTTGATCACTGGTAGGGACGAAGCAGCATACAGGAAGGAGCTGGCTGAGCTGGTGGCCTGGTGTCATGACAACAATCTTTTCTGAATGCAAACAAAACCAAGGAAATGAATGTTGATCCAAAGAGGAAGCGGGAGCTGCACACACCCCTCTACATACAACCCCAATTCCAATGAAGTTGGGACATTGTGTAAAACATAAATTAAAAACAGAATACAATGATTTGCAAATCCTTTTCAACCTATATTCACTTGAATACACTACAAAGACAACATATTTAATGTTCAAATGGATAAACTTTATTGTTTTTTGCAAATATTCACTCATTTTTAATTTGATGCCTGCAACACGCTCCAAAGAAGTTGGGACAGGGGCATGTTTACCACTGTGTTACATCACCTTTCCTTTTAACAACACTCAATAAGCATTTGGGAACTGAGGACACTAATTGTTGAAGCTTTGTAGGTGGAATTCTTTCCCATTCTTGCTTGATGTACAACTTCAGTTGGTCAACAGTCCGGGGTCTCCGTTGTCGTATTTTGCGCTTCATAATGCGCCACACATTTTCAATGGGAGACAGGTCTGAACTGCAGGCAGGCCAGACTAGTACCCGCAGTCTTTTACTACAAGGCCACGCTGTTGTAACATCTGCAGAATGTGGCTTGGCATTGTCTTGCTGAAATAAGCAGGGATGTCCCTGAAAAAGATGTTGCTTGGATGGCGGCATATGTTGCTCCAAAACCTGTATGTACCTTTCAGCATTAATGGTGCCTTCACAGATTTGCAAGTTACCCAAGCCATGGGCACTAACACACCCCCATACCATCAGAGATGCTGGCTTTTCAACTTTGCGCTGATAACAATCCGGACAGTCCTTTTCCTCTTTGGCCTGGAGGACACGACATCCATGATTTCCAAAAACAATTTGAAATGTGGACTCGTCACACAACAGGACACTTTTCCACTTTGCGTCAGTCCATCTCAGATGAGCTCGGGCCCAGAGAAGCCGGCGGCGTTTCTGGGTGTTGTTGATATATGGCTTTCATTTTGCAAGTCAGAGTTTTAACTTGCACTTGTAGATGGAGCGACGAACTGTGTTCACTGACGATGGTTTTCTGAAGTGTTCCTGAGCCCATGTGATAATATCCGTTACAGAATGATGTCGGTTTTTAATGCAGTGCCACCTGAGGGATCGAAGGTCACGGGCATTCAATGCTGGTTTTCTGCCTTGCCGCTTACTTGCAGAGATTTTTCCAGTTTCTCTGAATCTTTTGATGATATTATGAACTGTATATGATGAAACCCCTAAATTCCTCGCAAAAGTGGTGAACCTCGCCCCATCCTTGCTTGTGAACGACTGAGCCTTTCAGGGATGCTCCCTTTATACCAAATCATGACACTCACCTGTTTCCAATTAACCTGTTCACCTGTAGAATGTTCCAAACAGGTGTTTTTTGAGCATTCCTCAACTTTCCCAGTCTTTTGTTGCCCCTGTCCCAACTTCTTTGGAGCGTGTTACAGGCATCAAATTAAAAATGAGTGAATATTTGCAAAAAACAATAAAGTTTATCCATTTGAACATTAAATATCTTGTCTTTGTAGTGTATTCAATTGAATACAGTTTGAAAAGGATTTGCAAATCATTGTATTCTGTTTTTAATTTATGTTTTACACAATGTCCCAACTTCATTGGAATTGGGGTTGTATTTTGTTCAAAGATTATATTAAGATTGGTGAATGGAGGAGCAACAAAGTAAGAATTTCATTGTACAGTGTAACTGCCTGTTCTGCTGTGCATATGACAACAAAACTCTTGTTTTGAATCTTGAATGTTGAATTTGACATTATGACAAAATCAACCATGTTTAATATTATGGTTTTTTTTTTGGCTCTCTTTTACAGGGGTTTCTTATTTTGTTTGTTTATTATGGTTTAAAGCATCAACACCGCTGAAACGCTACATGTTGTACTGATGTATAAATCTTTATATCAAATTTTAAAAAGTGTTTAGGTTAATTATACAATTCTACAGTGATCTGAGCTGAGCCCCAGATCTTTACATGTCCAGCTAACATATCTTCCCATCTGTATCACTCTAGAGTGTAAGGAAAAGGAATCTATTTGTAAATTTACATCATGATGGGGAATAATCTCAAAAATCTAGTTTCAGTCTTAAATAGTGAAACTGCAACATTTCTGGTCTGTACAAAATCATAGTCTGGGACTAAAAATGTGACACTGTCTTTAGATGTGAGAGGGTGTCAGACTTCTTTTCAAAGTCTTTTCAAAGTCTTCTAGTGTATGGTTACCATAGAGCAGATTTTAGCTCCAACCTGAATCAAAAGCACCTGATCCACATAATCAAGGCCTTCAGAGGCATCTGAATATTAGACCTATATATGTTGAATTCGAACTCTACAGGGTGCTTGATATGCAGGACTGAGCATCCCTGGTGCCAAGTATGAAAAACAACATTTACATAAACCCACGGTATTTTGGGCATAAGTGCTTTGGACTGACTAACTGAAAATGAAACTCTCTGTCCACAGTCACCCAAGGTATGTTTTGAAAGAAAAAGGAGCAGCATTAGATGAAAGGAGCACCTTGCTAAGTGCTAATCGTGGAGGTGTATCTATTATGCTCTGCACTCTCAGAAAAAAAGGTACAATACTGTCACTGGGGCAGTACCCTACCTGTCACTGTGGTGGTACCCTCAGGGGTACATCTCAGCACCTTTAGTCATGGAACATAACTGTACCATTACCCACTGACATGATATTTTCTAAGATGTATTGACTCTACACACCCCGTCTTATCGCCAGGCTTTTTATTAAATGGTTCTGTTTTTAAAAATAAGTTTATAAAAAGATAGAAATGTCAACTTTTCCACTGGGAAATACTTATTTAAGGTACACAATTGGACCTTAAAACCACTGTTTTACCTTTGAGGGAATGTTTACACTGTTTGTACCTTGATGAACGAATCATGTACCTGCACGGTACCTTTATTTCTAACAGTGTGGGGTTGTATGACAGTCAAAGGAAATGACAAGTGGAACAACAGGTAACAACAGGTGGATGGAAGAATGGATTCAACTAAATATCAGTAAATTCTTCAACCAAATGTCACACAGTCAGCCAAAAAACTGAAGCAGAACAGGTAAAATATTTGTATTAACATTCGCTGAAAATCATATTGTTTAAATAGTTTACTGCAGAGGTTGTGTACTTTCACTCTTGTATACAACTGCTTATTGCTTGAAAGTGGGTGCAAAACAAGACATAAAAGAACAAAACAGTTCAAACTCATGTTTTTCAGCAAAACAACACAATAAAACTTGCCTGTTAGCAATGGACTTTAGATTACTTACTTGCTTCAAGCTGAGAAAACAGTAAACAAATAATGTGTGTTCAATTTAAACAGAAATTAATTAGTGCTGCGCTAAAACTAGCCAAATAGTGCTTAGAGCAGTTAACCCTCTGGAAAGGGAATACTGACTTTGTTTTAATCTCACATCAGAACAAATTCTAATCTTTTACAGCATTACAATGTTGCAGAAGCATCATCTGAAAAACATACTGAAAAATAGTACCTGTTAGGCCAGATTCACTACAAGATGTACTAATTACCAACGCTTTGCACCAATGTGGGTGGTTATGAATTAACACAGGCACAACTTCATAATTAGCATATGGGCAGCACAACATAACCATATGATTGGCATGTTTTTTGTATAAAAGCACATTTCTGCTCGGTGAAAGAAATAAAGCTGCATCCCAAACCACACACTATAGCACTAAATAGTGTGTAAAAGAAGCACACCACCATTAGAAGGACATTTATTAATGTAGCTTCTATATAAGTGTATGGTTTGGAATGCAGCCAAAACATTTTTCCCAGTCTCTGGTTCTGGTTCAGACTGCAAAATGTAAATAATTACTTATTTTCTTGAGGTATTGATTTAGTAGGACAAATTAATGACAATGACTAAAAAGTTTTTACTCTCTGAGAAAGGCAGATTAGGAAAGAAAGTGCATGATTATTTCAACATAATTCATCATTACTTTGATAAACACAACATAATGATATTTTTTAAAAAAATGAGACAGTAAGCAATTATTTTGATGTTTGATGTTTAGAGACATATTTATTTTGTGGTTTAACCTGCTCACCGCTCAGTCTTGAGTTCATGCTGATACACGCACATTGCTTTAACTCTGCCGGGTACCTTGGTAACCATCTCAAATTTTGAGTCTTTACTTTTCACAAATTTTTCTCCAGCATAAGTATTAAAAAATCTCTTGAGTGTGTTTCACTCTCCATGTTTAGGGAGGAGGCAGTGGTGAAATTAGAGAAGGGATTTTTTTTTTTGGTTTCAGCCTTTTTAGGTTCATCCTTGTAAGTGTTTAGGTAGCACGGCTATTGTACCCTTTGGTGGCATGCTGCATAGCATGTTAGTCTGGCAATGTGGTGATTGAGGGTTCCATCCCCCCATGATCAGTTGCTTTCCATGTTTAATATGTTTCCATTTTAATTTACATCTTGTCGAGATGGAGCTCACATGGCGCTCCTGCCTTATAATGTAAGGCTTTGATCCTCACTCAGGATATTTCATTTGCTTCATTCACCGACCGCTCTTACGAAGAAACCTCTACTTAAAACCCACTTACAGAGTTTTCATGAAGATTCTGACAATCACCAATGTTTTCTTCTGTGGGTTTTCTTCTTCGGTAAGAACAGAATCTACATATCCTCAAGAGAACAAATGTGAGAGCAGTTCTGCAGTTTAAGAACATGTCATGAATCTGATGTAGACTTTTACTTAGGACCGTTTTAACAACAAATAAAAATAAATAAAAAAAACATTGGAAGATATTGGTGAATGAGGTCCAGTCTTCATAAAATATATGTTTTTTTGTCATCAAAGTTGAAACAAAATGAATCTGTGTAAAAACTCTGTTTTCTCTCAGCAACAATAGTGGCTGCCACATCAGCGTCAAAAATAAGATGAGCTTTTCTCAGGAATTAAAACAACACACATTTACTGTCAGCCATATTTACTATCAGCCTTCGTAAATCAGAATAAGTGCTTCATTATAACAAACTCCTCCCACTATTTTGCATGTAAAAAGCACAAAAAAGCAGCAGCTGTTTTTGATCATTTTATGGCTACTAAAGAGTCATTGCCCCACTTTATTAAATCATAACACGTTTTAATGCAAAAATAACATTTGTGATGGCACAACATGTTAGTAAATCTGCCCTGTTGTGTTTTGTCATTATTCAATTCACCAAAATATTTCTAGGTATAACTTAACCCATAGCCTGGTGCATCTATTCTAATTTAGAGCAAGGTCAGTATGTAATTGCAGAATTGGCAAACTGCTCACTTTTCAAAAAAAAAAAATTGCATAATCAATAAGTCATTGTATAGCAGCCTCTGAATGAAGGAACTATAATGCAGAGGCCCACAAGGTATTGATTGGCCTGCAAATAATTCCAAATGAACTCTGGGTGGTTATTTTCTGACATCCTTAGTTATTAAAAGTAATTAAAAGTTTTCTAAGAGACTCGTCTTCTCTAAACTGTGTAATTTGTAGACAAATGTAAGCTATTATAAAACATATGAAGGTGAATTTTGTTGAACTTCTGACCTCCAGCATTAAATCAAGACTCTCAAAGCCACCATCTAACATAGAACATCCTCAGAATGGCAGAACAGAGGCAGAACAGATTGCATGCTGTTATGCAAGAACCACAAGAATCAATCCACTCTAGCTCCTGCTTTTCCTCCTAGTTGTCCATCACACTCGTTTTTGCCCAGAGCCTCCTGGAATACTGCACTGTTGAGCTACAGAGAGAGACAGACTCCTGGATCTAGTAATACTCTAAGGTTTAATTACTCCTGCCTCTGCCTTTTTTCACATTTAAAGATTACTGGATGGAAGGTTGTTGAGGCTCAGTGGACCAGCGTTATCTTTAAACAGAACATGTGGTCCTTTATTCAAGAGAAGTTGAGGCACTGAGATGATTCCAGAAAAAAAAACACAAATGTGATCTCTAATGACATGATTTGCTAAGACATTTATCAAACTGTTACCTGCACTGATACTGACCTTATTAAAACAGATCATATTGATCCATATCTGTCCCTCTTTCTTTAGGCATTATAGATCTGTAACAGAGTCATTTGATAAAACTCCCAAATAAATTATTAAAAAAATAAAATAGTCACTACACTAACACTATAAAACAATATGATATGTTCAACAATATCACAAAGAACCCTTTTTGGCACCTTTATTTTGAAAAGTGTAAAAGAAGTTTGGGTCATGTAAGGGTTGTCAAAGTTAATGGGTTAATAAAATATTAAAGCAATAATTTACTAGCATCACTTATTTTTATGCTGTTAATACATTTTCCAATTTCAATTTTACATTGTGTCATGCATTCAGATCCTTCCATGCAGAAAATGGACTACATCTCCCAAGATCCTCCATACTGACTCCATACTCTCCACCGCAAAACTATCAGAGATCTCCGTCCCCTCATTATTGATGTTCCACACCTGCGTTCTAGTCAGGTGACAATTAGGATAGACTATTTAAGCCCGGGCTTTAGGTAGTTACATTGCGAAGTATTGTTTCATTGAGACTTACCGAGTGTTCTTCCTATGTACTGTTTGTTTTTGTGTTTTGACCTCTTGATCTGTTCTTTGACTCCTGGATTTTTGCCTTTTCCCTTTTGGTACCTCTGTTTGTGTCTTTTGATCTGTGTTTTGACTGTTTGGCCCAGATATTGACTACGTTGCTGCTTTAGTCTTTGGACATTGGTGACTTGTTTCCTAATAAATCACGTTTGTATTTTATCTGCGCTCGTCTGCAATTCTGTTCGCATCACACATTGACCAATCAAACCATCTATAGTAGCAGGGACTGAAGCCAAGCTGCAGTGCATTATAATTTTTTATGATTGAGGGTGTGCCAAAAAATTTAATTCCTAATATTTGTTATATTTCAATATGTAAACAAGAATAAAAGTTTTGTCCTCCTCCAGCTTACCTCTTGAGTCCTTCTTACCTCCCCTTAGCTTCTTTATTTAGTTACTTTCAGCACCTTCAACAGACTACACTGGACAGTGCTCATGGAGAACTACAGATAATACAGATAATCCAGATAATGAGCAGCAAACTAACAAAAGCATACAGAAGGTTTAGCTCCCCTCAAGACCCTCCACTGTAACAACAATCCACAATGTAAATATGATATATATATAATACTGTACACACTCTTTGGTTGGAATGTACAGATGCTGTTATGTTCACGTGATATAACACTATCAAATTATTGAAAGTAATACATTGCAAGCCATCAGATTCCTGATGGACACACACATACACACACACACACACACACACACACACACACACACACACACACACACACACATAAGCATAACAATATGTTATCCAATTATGTCTGTTTCACTGTATTTAAGTATACTTACCAAATGCCATTTCACACTGAATCACAACCCATAATATAATTCATATCTGACTACTTGCATTTTGACACATTTAATTTTTTTAACCATTTTGGCTGCTAGAATTACTGTGTCAACCATTGCTGTTGATCGCAATACACACTAACACACCACCACACTAATGTGGTCATCAGTGTTATTGCAATGCTGGGAATGATCCACTACCTGCTCTGTGAGGGTCCATGGGGGTCCTGACTACTGAAGAACAGGGTAAAAGGGGGCTAAGAAAGTATGCAGAGAAACAGATGGACTACAGTCTTTAATTGTAGAACTACAAAGTGATTGTTGTCAAGTTTGATTGTTGGTTACAATTATTGATGGTCTTTTTGTATATCTGCAGCTTTTCAGTTGTGTGTTTCTTTCTGGCACATGATTAAATGCAGTGTCTTGTTCACACTATCAGTTGGACTTGTTTGGTGTGTCAGGTGGAGAGTCACAAACATCCTGACAATTGCACTTTGAAAGTAACTAAAAAGTAGCTACTACTTTTCAAGAAGTAGCTAAAAAGTAGCCACTACTCTTTCTGGAAAAGTAGCTAAATTGTAGCTAACTACAAATTTTGGGAAAGTAGCTATAAAGTAGCTAACTACTAATGTTTCAGTAGCTATCTCAACCCTGACTGTGGCCCTCAACTTTATATTCATATTCTGTTGCACAAGGTGACTAACAGAAATTATGTAGATTTCCTAACTGAACCATTTCCAACCCCAGTTTAGACTGTCTGGTTCTTTTTCTGTGCTGTGTGGAAAGCCTTGATATTCAATGTCTATTGTACGCCAATCACAGACCCAGAACGTAGCAAAAGAAACTTGCAAAAGCTTTGATCTATCAGTCAAGTTAAGATATTTAACTTAAGTTATTTGTCATAATAAACATGCTGCTTACCACTGTTGTCTCCACAACAACATAAACAAAATAAAAGTGCTTCACAACAAAAAATAAAATAAATAAAAATATAATAAAGCATAACAGTATAAATGAACACATCACCCACCAAAAAAAACCCAGAAAAACTAAATGTGTGAGATCCACACAGACTAGTGCATACATAGGTGCCTTACGTCCCTTTTTAAGTAGCTCCTTAGGCACAGCAATTATAATATCTAAGGGAAAACTGTTCCATGGCTTAGCAGAACAAACCACAAAAGCACAATCGCCCTTTCATTTATGCTTAGTCCTAGGGTTTACTCAGTGCTCTAACATTAGAATACAGGACCAAAATCCCAGAAAAATATTCTGGTCCATGAACCACCTGCTATGTTAAGAACAGTATTTTAAAATTTACCCTAAGTTACAGATAGTCAAAGCAATAATGCCGGGCACTCTATGAGAATACATATGAGAATAAAATTGGGCCATGAGCAAACACATGCAGAACACCACAAGTAAGATAAAGTATCAAGACGTCCCCTAATAGACACCAATATCTTTCTATTGGATTGATATGATAAAAAAAATGATCTAAGATACCAACCCACTGATGCAGCCTATTTATCCTAATATTATGCCAACAGTATCAAAAGCCATGTTAATATCCAATAAGATCAAAACAGACATTTATCCAGCATCAGCATTCATTAAGAGATCATTAAAATTCTCAGAGGGGCAGTGTCTGTACTATGTTTCTGTCTATAACCAGATTGAAACTTCTGAAATATAAAATTTTTGTAGGCTATCCATCTTCTTCGTGTAATTTCTATATCACAGTTTTTAAAACAAAACCTTATATATCCAAAACAGTAGCTGTACATGAGAAGGAAAAAGTTCTTACCTTAAAAAAAATATTAACAAAAATAAAGAAAAAAACACCACAAAATGACAGAAATGGAGAAATGGATGGCTTTTGCATGCAGTGGTGGTTTAAGTGCCCTTGATACATTCTTGTTAGAAAACCTCCATCCAAATAATGCAAAGTTGCAAGTGTGTGAATGAAGCAGAAAAGCACTGAAAGATTTAAAGATTTTCAGGAATTTCAAATGTCAAGCTTGCTTCTCTACGTTTGAGGTACTTTTCTCTGGTTTTATGTCAGCCAAAAACTTTTTTGCCTGTACTAGAAGGAACAAAACATTGCCTTATTCAAAAGCCTTATTCAACTTATTCAAAAGATGTTCATCTGAAGATGTACTAGTCTAGAACTCTTTCTGCTATACTCACCTCTAGAGTTGTAGTCCTGAAGTGTATATCTTGAAGAACATAGAAGAAGTACATTGAGGAAGGTTGACCATTTTTCTGACAAAGTTTAGCAGATCTTTTTAGCTGCACTATGTAAGATTTGAATGACAGCGGGAGTAAAAATACCAGAATGCTTTAAGTAGTCTGTTTCAGAACATAGCTGTAGTGTCAGTGAATTCACGGTATGTCAAGCAAGAAAGCTGCAAGGCTGTTCACTGAAAACAATGATGTCAACACCATGTAACACATGTTCAGCAGACATATTTGTGTAGGAAATTTCTCAAGAGTACATTGGTTACTTATTGGAAATATGCTTGAGTAACTGAGTTACTTAATATATATCTACAATCACAATCTGATTTTTTATGAGTTAACTTGACTAGACTATTGAAAAAAATCTGTATAAATAAAACTAAAGTTTAACATGATATTGCAGGAGAAAAAATGAGTTCTGAGCTTTAAGCATGATCACAGTGTGCTCCACTAATGCACATTTACACTTTCTGAGAACTGTGTAAGAAAATGGGTTTCATTAAATTACATGCATACCCTGGTTATATGACTGTTACATGGTTATATTTTTCACTGATATGTTTTATATAAAATTCACTGATATCCAAATAAACTGCATGAACAGAGAATTTTTTGGCATTTAAAGTCCTTAAGTTCCATTTTTGTGTTGTTGGCAAAAACAACATTTTATTCTATTCTAGAAATGTTGTTTGAGAATATATTTGTGCGTGGAGTGATGAGGCGGATGCACATGCTGAGAAAAGTGAGATTTATTGAGGGCAAATCCAGGGTCGTGGTCATAACAGTCCAGGTTCAACGAGCCAACACGGAGAAATTGAGGGAAAGACATAACAAGCCCAAGCCTGTGGGCCCAAGGCGCTTTACTGAGCTCTCAACATCCAAATCGAAGACGGGGTGGTCCTTCGCCTTCCTACAGGACTGATGAGATGCTCATGTCCCCTCAGCACCAGGGGATCTGCTTTCACTGGCTTGGCAGCGTTGGAACATGGGTAACTCGGGCTGCGTAGAAACAGTTTCGTCCCAAACGGAACAGCCACAAACCAGTATCTCGCTGCGTCCTTTGGTGGCTGGTCTTTCTGTGACGTGGAGCGATGAGGCAGATGCACATGGTGAGAAAAGCAAGATTTATTGAGGGCAAATCCAGGGTCGTGGTCATAACAGTCCAGGTTCAACGAGCCAACACGGAGAAATTGAGGGAAAGACATAATGAAATAAATACAGAATACAGAAATCCAAACACATCAAATGCTTCAAACAAATCAAACATACAAGAAATCAGCACAAATGCCAACGAAAACCATGGGCTTAAATATTCCAGGGCTAACAAGGGATAACAGGACACAGGTTGAAACACAGGTGGGAACAAACAGGGACGGAATTACAAAACAAGGGGCCAGACTGGGGATCAAAACAAATAAAGCACATAGACTAGACTAAAACACAACACGAACACATGGACAGGACTGGGAGGAGCCAATCATGACAGTATTGGTTGAATAGTGTATAAGTTATGCTGTATCTGGGTACATATAATATTTGATGTTACTTAAAAAATAATTATCATGGAAAATGCATATGTTTGTAAAGGTAAACTTGCCAAATGCAGGAAGGGGTGAAGTGGACCTCCAACATTCAAGCAATCAGGACAAGATGTATTCAGCTTTATTCAGCAAGTGTGGAGAAACTCTGACTTCAAATGAAAATATTGTCGGTCAGTGGAAGGAGAACTTTGAGGAACTCTTTAATCCAGGAGACGTGCCTCCCTCATGGGAGTCAGAGCCAGTGGCTTCTGGTGTGTCAAGTTTCATTTCCCTGGTGGAGGTCACTGAGGTAGTTGGTAAGCTCCTCAGTGGCAAGGCTCTGGATATTGTGGGGCTATCGTGGCTAACACGCCTCTGCAATATTGCATGGACCTCAGGAACAGTACCCTTGGACCCTTGGCAGACCAGGGTGGTGGTCCCTATTTTTAAAAAGGGGGACTGGAGGGTGTGTGCCAACTATTGGCATATCACACTGCTCACTTGTGGGATGTCCTCCAGGAGTATGGGGTGCCAGGGCTACTACTCCAGGCCATCCAATCTCTGTACTTCTGGAGTGAGAGTTGTGTTCGTATACTCGGCATTAAGTCAGACTCTTTCAGTGTTAGCATTGAACTCAGCCAGTGTATCCATTCATGGATAGAGTGTCAGGGCATAGCCGAGGTCAGGAAGGCATTATGTGTGGAAGCTGGAGGGTGGCGTCTCTGCTATTTGCAGATGATGTTGTTGTTTTGACCGAATCACTTGGATGCCTCCAGCACTCGCTGGAGTGGTTTGCAGCTGAGTGTGAAGTGATTGGTATGCAGATCAGCACCTCCAAGTCTGAGTCCATGGTCTCAGCCTGGAAAAGGATGGCATGCCCACTCCAGGTAAGGGGAAAGGACATGAGTTTAAGTATCTTGGGGTCTTGTTCACGAGTGATGGGAAGAGGGATCGTGAGATCGGCCGCAGGCTGGTACAGGCGGTAGCAGTAATGCAGTCACTGTACTGGACTGTAGTGGTGAAGAGGGTGCTGAGGCAAAAGGCGAAGCTCTCTGTTTACCAGTCAGTCTACATCCCCACCCTCACCTATGGTCATGAGCTGTGGGTAAAGACCGAAAGAACGAGATCGCGAATACAAGCGGCGGAAATTCGTCTTTCTTCGTAGGGTGGCTGGCTACACTCTATTTGATAGAGTGAGGAGCTCAGTCATCCAGGAGGAGCTCAGAGTAGAGCTGCTACTCCTCTGCATTGAGAGGATCCAGCTGAGGTGGTTCAGGCATCTGATCCGGATGGGGGTGTACCAGGCATGGCCTATCGGGAGAAGACCCCAGGGTCGTCCTGGGGACCTGCTGGAGGGATTATATCTCCAAGTTGGCCTGGGAGTGACTTGGGGTCCCCGGGAATGAGCTGGAGGAAGTGATGGGGACAGGGTCGTTTGGGATTCTCTGCTCTCTCAACTGCTACTGCGACCCTATCTGGACTAGACGATGAAGTTTAAAAAAAAAAAAAAGATTTTCAAAACACTTCAGCTTCAGCTAATGTCCACCACAATTAATGACCCCTTCTTTTAGATTAGTGTGTGTGTGTTTGGAAGATAGCTAATATTTCAGTGAAAAAGAGCAATGCACATCTTGTGCCAATATGCATTACATACAGTTCTTATACACACAGATACATGCTCTGGGCATTGAGGAACTCAGTCAGTCTTCTGGCTCACAGCCCAGTCAAACTCCTTCATTATAATGCAAAGTCTTTTGGCTCATGACCCAATCAAACATCCATCATTGCTCTACAAAGTCTCAGTCCATGGTCCAGTAAATCTCTGTCATTGACGTACAAAATCTCAGTCTACAGCCCAGCCAAACATTGTCATTGTGATGCAAAGTCTTGCTCCATAGACCAATCAAACTCTATTGTTGTGGTGGAAAATCTCTCAGCCTGCAGCCCTGCCAAACACTGTCAGTGTGGTGCAAAGTCTCGGTCCATAGCCGAGTCAATCTGTCATTGAGGTACAAAGTCTTAGTCTAAAGCCCAGACAAACATTGTCATTGTGTAGCAATGTCTCATTCAGTGGTCCTGTCAAACTCCATTGTTGTGGTGCAAAGTCTCTCAGCTTACAGCCCAGTGAAACTCTGTCAGTGTGGTGCAAAGTCTTGGTCAATGGCCCAATCAAACTACATCATTGTGGTTCTACGTCTAACAGCTTGCAGCCCAGTCAAACTCTATCAGTGTGGTGCAAAGTCTCGGTCAAAAGCCCAATCAAACCTCATCATTGTGGTGCAAAGTCTTGGTCCACGGCCCAGTCAAGCTTCATCATTGTGGTTCCAAGCCTCCATGGCTCAGTCTATCTCTGTTATTGAAGTAGAAAGTCTCAGTCTACAGCCCAGCTAAACAGTGTCACTGTGGTGCAGTCTTTCAGTCTGTGGCCCAGTCAAACTGTCCCCTTAATAGCCCGATCAAAATCCTCAGCCAATGGGGAAATGTAAAAAAAAATCACAAAAATACAACAAACAATACAAAACAACACACATACAGAACCCTGTGTTTGGAAGTAACTTCGGTGTTCAGAGGGCTGAAATTTCAGTGAAAAATAAGAATATACATCATATGTCAAAATGCATTACCTACACTATTTATAATCATGCAGACATAAACATATGTATTTGGTGCAAATCCTAACAGAAGAGATGACAAATACACAAAGCTTTCAAAATCTTAACTAACAGGTGAATCTGGCACAAATGTAAGGAAATGTTACTGAAATGACTCATCCTGCTTTAAGCCTCAGTTTACAGCACTGCAGTGCTCAGAAAATCACAGCACACTACAAAGAAAAACAGTGTTCATACAGAGATGATATACTCATCTATTTATTCATTCTGTCCATTCTGGCAGTGTTTGATAAAAAACTATAGAAATGATGAGCACATGAAACGAGGGTTTCATGCTGTGATGCGTAGAGCATGTGCTTTGGGGGAAAAAAGAGATCAAACCAATATGTCCTGCTGAAATAAAGCTGTTTTATTTGCAAACTGTGCATTAAAAATGAGTTTATGCATGAAGTTCCCTTTATAGTCACTGATACTTACTGATTTATGTAAATTATGTATTTGTAAAAATACATGCATTTTGTATATACTTTCACATTTCATCTTCACTTTTCTTGGTGCATGAGTTTTGTCATGCCACTACTTCCATCCACATGAGGGACCTATGATATAGATCTCATTTTATCATCTAAGCTACTTATCTTCCTGGGTCACAGGGGATACTGGAGTCATTGGGCGGAAGGCAGGAAATGCCTTGGACTGGCTGATCTAATGCCGCAACCCAAACCACACACTTCAGTACTTCACCTACTACACTAATGAGTGCACTTCTAATAGTATATGTGTAATGCTGGTGAGCGATGATGAGGCAGACACATATGATTTATTACGAGATTTATTATGGGCAAATCCATACTCAGGGTCCTAACAGTCCAGGGTCAACGAGCCTACACGGGGGTATCGAGGGACAGATATATCTAAAATAAACAAAGACAGGAAACACCACGGAGACCGGAAGAAACAAAACACCACAGGATCAAACAAAGACTACAAAAAAATATACCACACAAGAATACATTACAAGAGAATACACTACAAACACCACACAAATAAAAAAATTCAAACAAAGACCAGTGAGAGACTAGGGCTTAAATACAGGGACAGGTAACAAGACACAGGTGTTTAACAAGAGGGTAACAGGTGAAAACAATCAAGGGCAGGGTCTGGAAACAAGGGGACAGGACCAAGAAGGAAGCAAAACAAAAGCCCATGGACCAGACCAAAATCAAAACAAAAGCACATGGACAGGACTGGGAGGAGCCAATTGTGACAATATGAGTTATTTTTACACACTATTTAGTGTGCTAGTATATGGTTTGGGCCGGAGTGTTAGCAACAAAGTGAGAAATCTCAGCCATTTAGATTTTAGCTTTCATTTGCCATCAGTAGCAAATCAAATTAAATCAAGGCAGTGCACTCAAAAATATCAGTTAATATGTTGTAAAAATGAAATGTTTTTTGCTGGATCTGTTATGACTTTGTTATCTCATTACAAATTGCCACAGCACTACTAAATGAGCTCAAAGCTGCCTAACAAAAGTGCGGCAGCGTGACTGTGATTGTAATATTGTCAATATAATGATGTTTATTCAATATTTTTGCATACTGTGTTGCACTAAACCCAGTTAAAGGGACTAATTTATCTCTTTTTGTAATAAAAAATGCAGTTGGTCAGTATTCTGCAGGTACTGAAGATAGCCACAATATATTCAGAAACGCATAGTGTATTGTATTGTGACATCACAATAATGATATACATCATCATATAATCACGTAGTGCTATGATGTAATCAAATTACATATTTTCCCCGTAACTCTTATTAAATGAACTAAGATACTATTGGCCTTCTGTGAGTGAAATGCTGAGAAAAATTACTGTGTTGAGCTGCTAGTGAGCAATGAAGAGTTTCTGACCATTGGTTCACCATCATCAACATTATATGTAAAAGGACACATTTAGGTCTATATTTGTGTTGTAGACATTGTGACCCCTGGTTCCTACCACCACCACTGTAGAGAACAAAATGAACCACTGAACCAGTTCACATCAATCTTCTCTGAATGACTTTGCATCTCAACCATTGAATTACAAGAATTTTAGAAAGTTTTCATGAATCTGGTCCCTGACTATGAAGATCTAAGAAGTCATCATCAAGGAAGGTAAAGACCAGAGATATTAAATATGTGCATTTCAGTTTCTTTGGATTTTAGAGTGATGATTCTGCATGAAAGGGCGGCACGGTGGCGTGGTGGGTAGCGCTGTCGCCTCACAGCAAGGAGGGCCTGGGTTCGATTCCCTGGCCGGGTGACCGGGGTCCTCTCTGTGTGGAGTTTGCATGATCTCCCCGTGTCTGTGTGGGTTTCCTCCGGGTTCTCCGGTTTCCTCCCACAGTCCAAAGACATGCAGTCAGGCCAATTGGGTGTGCTAAATTGTCCCTAGGTGTGAGTGACTGTCTGTGTCTGTGTGTCTGCCCTGCGATGGACTGGCGACCTGTCCGGGGTGTATCCTGCCTTCCGCCTGAAGACTGCTGGGATAGGCTCCAGCTCCCCCCCGCGACCCTGACGGAGAAGCGGCTTGGAAAATGGATGGATGGATGGATTCTGCATGAACACAGAAACACTGAAAGGCTTCTGCTTAAGCCTGAATCCCGTGTAATTGCTCCTTTTCATGAAATAAGAATTCTAGGAATGTGATCTTCAACAGACAATGACCTTTGTGATGTTTCCTTAGAGCCATTTTCCCATTAAACTATCAGCACTCCCACATGTCTGAGAGAGAGAGAGAGAGAGAGAGAGAGAGAGAGAGAGAGAAAGAGAGAGAGAGAGAGAGAGAGAGAGAGAGAAACCTCCTTCTAGTGAAAACATGATGCTGCTCATTGGAATTAAAAGTTTTTCTTTTAATCACATTAGCATAGCCATATCCTAATGGCCGATGAGAGACTGCTAGGCTTTTTAATTACTAACTCATTTCAATTCACCTCTTGCATTTCAGACTTACCAATTAAAGTGTTCTCTCTCTCTCTTGCACCTTTTCATTCCTTGTTTCTTCAAGGAAATTAGATAGTGACCCCATTTCTGTTCAGCAGTAAAACAGAATTACAATAATAAAATGCACTGTAAAGGCCACTTTGTATAACAGAAAAGCTGGAAATTGAGCTTTTTCTTTTCTTTCAATTAATAAAAAAGCAATACATTTAGATTTCAGACTGATGTCTGATCTGTGAATACAGCATTTATATCTATGGAATATGCATATGCAGCTGAATGTATGAATATGCAAATCCCTGTCCCATTTGTATATATCCATTTCCTATTTCCTTATACCCTCTTCCTTGTATTCCCATTACTTAATAATAATAATAGTAATAGGCTTTCAAGCCTTCCTTAACTCCTTTACCAATAAACTATAAACATAAGACGGCAATGTAATGACATTTTCTCATAGTTACCATCTCTGCTCATGATCATCGTTCTCCTACTCTGGTTTCACCCTGGCACTGTCCACTAATGATCACCCACACCTGTTCCTTGTTACTGCATTTATTAGAGCTGTATAGCTCAAGGTTCCAGCATTTGTAATCCATGGTTTCTATTACCCCTGTTTTTTTTGCTGGTTTTCCCAGGTTTTGTCTTCCCCTGTGTTGCCAACCTTTTTTGAAACTGTAACGTGGAGCGATGAGGTGGACACACGTGCTGAGATAAGCAAGTTTTATTTTGGGCAAATCCAGGGTCATGGTCGAAACGGTCTAGGTTCAAATAGCCAACACGGAGAGAATGAGTGTCAGACATGACAAAAGCAAAACAAACACCAACACTTCAATCAGTACATGAAACATAAATCACAATCAGCACATACAGACAACAGGTCAAACAAGCATACAAACAAAGACCAATGTAAACACGGGGTTTATATAACACAAGGGATTACAAGACACAGGTGGAAACAATCAGGGGCGGAGTCACAAAACAAGGGGGCAGGACAGTGAAAATCAAAACAAATAAACACATGGACGACCGGAAAGTAACCAAGGCACATGGTGGAGTGGGAGGAACCAATCGTGACGGAAACACACACACACATTTTCTAAGCCGGTGACAGAAACATGTTCCCTCAAATTCAAAAGGGACTCATATTTTTCAAAAAAAAACATTTGATATGTTCCCTTTGTACTATTTTCAATTAAAAATAGGGGTAAATGATTTGCACATCATTACATTCAGTTTTTTATTTACATTTTGCAATGAATCCCAACTTTCAACTTTTGGAAAAAGGGCTGTAGAAAAAACAATGAAGGTGATTAAATGTTAAATATCTCTATAATGTTTTTACTCAAAAAAAGATCAAAGTAGAATTTTATTATTATTATTATTATTATTATATTATTATTTCTGGAAAAATTCACTTAAGTGAATCTTATTAAGAACAGTTTTTTGGTTTGAGTTCTATAGACAGAAGAGTCTTTTGCTCAAAAAGCTTCAGTTGCTCTTTTGCTCAAAAAGTTTTAGTTGGTTTCTGTTAATTAATTCTTATTTTGCATTTGTTCTCTTCACATTATGATGGTAATTTTATGTTACAGTATATTTTCTGAATGTTACGTTTTGGTGTATTTAGCATGTTTATGCTATTCTCACCATGACAGTGTTTCGTGTTAAGGTTAAGGCAATGAATCTGAAATGTTATTGTGTAAAGCAATGTTGTTTGGGATAATTAAATGAGACATTAACCTGGTTAGGCTTATTTAATATAACCTAACTCATTCAAGAGCAGACAGAATGCAAAAATGTGGTGTACTTTCAGTTCAGTTGAACTATTTAAAATGACTGGGCGGTGTGAGTTAACCTTACTTACTGCAGAAGAATGGATCACTGAAAATGAAAAAGTAACCATAACTCAAACATAAAGTTATTTAAGCCTGAACCTCTTAAGTGGTAATTTTACATGACTTTTTTTAAGTAAACTAATTTAAGTTTACACTGTATAGACACTAATTCTCTTTTAAGACATTTCTTTCTTTTCGTTTTATTTGTCATGTCTGTCTCGCTGGTGATCTCTCTGTGTTGGCTGTATGAACCTGGACTGGTACAACCCTGACCCTAGATTTGCCCAAAATAAATCTCACTTTACTCAGAACGTGCATCCGCCTCATCACTCCACGTTACATAAAGACCAACCAACAGAGGCTGCAGCGAGTGACTGACATACTGGGAGGTGACTGTTAGGTTGGGACGAAACTTCAGCTGTTTCTATGCAGCCCGAGTTACCCACGTCCCAACGCTGCCAAGCCAGTGAGAGCAAATCCCCTGGCGCTGAGCGGACACGAGCGTCTTCTATTTTGATGAAAAGAGAGCTCAGGTAAGAGCCTTGGGTCTGCCAGTCTTGAGCAACGCTGCAGGGAGGAGCAACCTGTAGCGCAAGACGAGGCTAGACGGAAGGAACATTCATGAAGCCCATTTTACAGCACTCGACTGGCTCTCAAGCACCATTGCAAGCTTCCCACAGCTAGAGTGAGCCTTGGGAGCAGCTGAGAGTGTCCTGTTTCTATTTGTTCCTCCAGGTTGGTGCAGCAGTCCATCGCCTGAGTTTCGGATCCTGTAGTCGCTACCTGCGGCACGCCTATTCCCGTGGTCACACCCCGCAGCACGCTTGCACCTCCGGACCTGCCACTGGTCGCCACGCCTCCAGATCTGCCCTGCCGCCAGTCGCCGTGCCACCAGACCTACCACCAGTCGCTGTGCCTCCGGACCTGCCTCCAGTCGCCGTGCCACTGGACCTGCCGCCAGTCGCCGCACCTCCGGAGCCTCTGCCTACCTCCGAAGACGTCGCTGCAGGCCCGACTGCCTCTGAGGACGTCGCTGCAGGCACGCCTGCCTCTGAGGACATCATAGGCCCTTTGTTCCCACCTGTCCTGCCCTCACCTGTGTCTGCTGCTCCCCATGGGCCTCCTGTTTCTCCTATGTCTGATGCTCCCCGTGGGCCTCCTGTTTCTGCTTCTGTGTCCTCTGTTTTTTCTGTCCCTTCGTTTTTGCGAAGGAACTCTGTTCCTGGTGTTGTCTTGTTCCCTTCTGTCGTGTCTATGCCCGTTCCCCTTCCTGTTGTGGTTCCCGTTCCTGTGTCTCCTTCTGTTTCTGTCCCAGTGTCTCTCTGTGTGTCAGTTTCAGTGCCTGTGTCAATCCTGTCCCCTCGCATTTCTGTGGTATGTTTTACATTCTTGTTTCCCTCATCCTGTTGTGCCTCCAGTCGTCTCTCACCCTGTGGCGTTTTGTGTTGTGCCTCCTCATCCTACCTCCGTGTTTCGTCCTCAGTCTGTTTGTTTCGTCTTTTCCTGTGTCTGGTGTTGTGTCTTTGGTTTCCTCTGCCATGTCTGTTCCTGTTTCTGTGCCTTTCGCTCCTGTTGTCCCGTGTTCTGTGCCTGCTTCTGTTTCTGTGTCTGTGCCTTTGGCTCCTGCTCCCATTCCGTATTCTGTTCCTGTTTCTGTTTCTGTTTCTGCTCCCGCTTCTGTTTCTGTACCTTCTGGTCCTGTTCCGTGTCCTGTGTCTGCTCCTGCGGCTGTTCAGTCTTCTGTTCGTCTTGTCCTGAGTCTTGTCTTTATTTAGTTCTGTCTCTGTGTTTGGTCTGCTTTGTTTTGCTATACATTTGCTATTTGTTCTCTGTGTTTAGTCTGTGTTCTGTTCGTCATGTCTGTCCCGCAATCTCTGTGTTGGCTGTATGAACCTGGACTGTTACGACCCTGACCCTGGATTTGCCCAAAATAAATCTCGCTTCACTCAGCACGTGTGTCCACCCCATCGCTCCACATTACACACAGGTAAATAGTAAAGACTTATGTTTATACAGTCACATGCACTTGACTTACTTTTACTTAAATCTGGTTGTGAGTGAATAAATGTACTTTTTTTACTCAGCTCTTTACTCTGATATTTTAGTCATCCAAACAATTCCACTGATTTCCAAAATGCAGTTAAATTATTGAGTTGTAACCAAAGTCAGTCAGTGTGGACTGATGTCAAAAGATCCATAATGTAGAAACTCACCAACTTGGTTTACTTTAATTACCTTTTTTCCATATTAAATTAAGCAAACTTTTTAGATAATTAATGGAAATCCTTTTTTGTGTTTTCCTCTCTTATGCCCCTGCTTTTTTTGTTTGTCATGCATCTCACTTTGGAGCTTTAGCATTTGATGATTAGACTGAAAGGATCCAAAAATAGAGCCAAAAAAAAAAAAACAAGCATACAATTCAAATTTTTTGCTGACAGATGCCACAGCAGTTCTACATTTTGTTCAGTTATTAAGTATGTTAAGTCTGTCTTTTTTCTGAACTTTTTAACCTATAGGAGTAGATGTAGTTATTGTCCTATACTTTCTGCATCATTTGAACATAATTATTTCATTAAATAATTATTACATAGGTACTGTAGTTACTAATTACTTACATTCAAATTTACATACAACTGCAGTTGTCCTGCTTGTTTTAATGTAAAAAAATAACAAAAACATGACAAATGGATGATCTAAGGATGATTTTTATTTCCACTAAGCAAAGTCGTGCTCACGACAATAGTTTTTCATCAATATCTAATCATAACAAAATATCTCCTCTTCTAACTACAAAAAAAGAGGTACAAATTGGATCTTCTCCACTTGTTTCATTGAGCTATGAGTTATAAATATTTCATATTAAATTACAGCATGCTTTTGTCAAAACCAGAGATCCAATCATATGCAAAAGTTTGAACACGCCCCATCAAATTGCATTTTCAGTTAAAACATCTTCTAAAGAAAACACATTGAAATATGACATTTGTCAGCAAATTTTAGTGTAGAATTTCCATTTATTTTCTAAGAAAAACACTAAATAAGCCCTAACTTTTCTGCATTTTATGTTTTAATTTTTGCTGACATCCAACAAATAAAAAGTAACTATGCATTAAAAGAAACATGGTCTGAGGATCTGTTCACGTATTTTTACTTAGAAAATAAAAAAAAAACATGCAATTTGACCAGAGGTGCCCAAACTTTTGCACAAGACTGTAAATGCAGCTTCTACGGGTTAAATCTGGGCTTCAGCTTGAGCACTAATATGACAGAGCAGACTCATAAGAGTGCAGTATTAATAAAGGAGCTGACACTCTTCCCCCACCCTCTGCAGCTCAAGCGCAGCCTCATCAATCTCAATGTCACAGCCCCACGCCCTGCTGAGCAGAATCCATCATTCACATAGAGACCCTCACATCCCCAGCCCTCATGGCCACTGACAAATACTTATGCACACCCACCTCTATGGTCCATGTCGTTGTCTTCCCACTTAACAGCTTTTTAGTTACCACTTGGGGAGGGGGGGTCCACAGGGAAATTGCCCCCTCGTGAGCTCGAAATTGGTCTCAACTGGAGTGAATTAGGCAGAGAGTGTGAAACAGTGGACCGCAGGCAGAATGGCATGCTCAGAGCTCAGGAGAGTGAGCTAGAACATCTACTCACATGGACATGCATGAGATAAAAGCCAAAAGTAAGAAAATACATTAAAAGAGCAAAGATCAAGGGATATTTAAAGCTCGCTTTCTCTTTTAAGCCATTTTATTAAAACTATGCTGTTAATGAAAATAAGTTTGATTGATGAAAGGCATTTTGTTTTTGTTTATAATTTAATATTTTGCTGCTGTCGAAAGAGAACCTCATATCTTTTTTAGTGTTTAATATCATTTGAAAATGCCTGTTACACTGTGTGTAAACTTCATGACGTATAGACCAAAAGAAACTGCCTGAAATGACTTGGAAAAACCTCTGGTTCCATTGACTTACATTAAAAGTAAAGTAGTTTTTTTTTTCTTTTTCCTATAAAATCATAATTTTGGAAATATGAAGTTTTCTTCTGACAACATTTGATGTTTTGCTGCACATTAAATTATATATATGGATATATATATATATATATATACAGGAGTGGATGATTAAGTACAATAATTCTGTACTTGTAGATAATGTAGTAAATGTAGATGTACTCTTGGTAAAGTACTAATGTACTAATGTAATTTGTCAGTAAAGTACTAATATAGTATTCTGTCTATACTTCTACATGAGTAAAAGTACAAATATACTTGCTCCTGAATGTAATTAAGTATCAAAAATATAATCATTTTTGAATAAGATTTTCTTGTCTGCGGCTAGGACTCCTTAATCAAACTTGTACATCAAAATGTCATCTGAAACATCCTTAACAACCCAGAGTACAATTACTTTTGATACTTAAGTAAATACAGAAGCAAGAGCTTTTGAACTTTTACTCAAGTACAGAAGCATTGATGTTTGCTTCCTGATTATATATGATTGCATAATCCAATCAAATGTATTTACCAAAGTCTTAGGTTCACAAAAGTAGTGGAAGGTATGAATAAAGCAGTAGGTAAATGTTCCTCTTATCACTACTTTTTAAAACTGCTGCAGCAACTTCAGCGACTGCAAACTTTTTACATAGCATTTCACGTCTGAGGTGACTAAAACGTCTTTTCAGAAAAGTGGGTCAGCACTTAGTGACTTCCTGAGTGTCCATTGGTCAGTTTCACGGACACAATTCATCAGTTCCACACAGTGAGAGGTAGATGACGCAATTCTCAGCTTGTCTTCAGTGACTCATAATTCTGCATGTGAGTCACGTGTGATCTCATGATAAGATGGAATAGAAAGGGTGACTCTACACATTCAGGAAATGTTTGAATCATTTCTTTGCTGTTTTATTTAAAAGATAATAATAATAGAAGGAGGCGAAGGAAAAGTTTCTGATATAATGCCACTGCAAAAGATTTGTGTGTATAGAATATTATGAGCTGACTATTTGTTTTGAAAATCAGCACACGTTTTCCAGAGTCTCCTGGTCATCTCTGACCAATGTGTTAATATCTTAACAACAATAAACACTTCAACTGTCTGATAATAATGATCTGGCACAGACAGACAGACATACTGACTGTACTGCAAACCAGGTGAGGGGGAAATGACCACCTCCTTCACATCACTTTGACCCAAGAGGCGGAACCAAAGTCATGAGTCAGGGTCAAGTCAGGCTAATAAACATCATTAAGAAAGATGGAGTGATGTTCTTTCTCTGTGCCTCCCACTTTAGAGGACTATGGAGGTGAATAAAGGCCAAGGTTGGGTGTTTTTATGTTCCATAGCCTTTCAGAAAATGCTGTTATAAGAAACATCTATTGCATATCATATCAAGGTTAGATCAAATGTCAGCTAATTCTTTAAGAAATATTGGGGGTTTTTCTTTTGTTTGTTTGTTTTTTGTCCATGTTGCAATTTACGTGGAATATAATTTTCATGCAACCCAACAGCAATCCAAAAATAAGTTGCATGCAACACATTTGATTACTCCACTAGTTAGCCAAATTTCTTCTTTGTTAATTTTACCATGTCACCTTCCCTTCCTCCACATTGATGTGGGGATCATAGCTTTCATGTGGACTTATCTGGTCAGTTGATTTCACTGCAGAAAAGTCTAAAACAAAAACCAACGCTGTCACAAAGCATTGGTTAGAGCATGGCTTGACAACCCAAATGTTAAGAAGAGCCATTTTGTCCTTTCAGCAAAAATCAAACCACCTTTGGAGCCACATTTTATGCCCCTTTTACCATCTTGGCTGTAAATGTGTCTCAGTATGTTTTAATATATTAGTACAGGCTAACAAATTTAATATAAACAAACAATGCAGACTTACTTTGCTCTGCTTTTAGCCATTTTCTCACATCTCTGGCAGGAAACTTGTTCCAAAAATAGAGTAGTTTCTTGTAAAATTGCTCTCAAAGTTACAAAGTCTGAAGTCAGCTTCTCATTCACCAGTATCTTCTTCTAATTTCAGGCACATTTTATGGTAAAATGGGAAAAATTCATAGGAGAAGCCAACTTCAACTTTGTGACTTCTTAGTGTGTGAGAGTTTCTTCTTGCAGTTCTACATTAACCCCAACATTTAAGGCCATTCATTGTTAAAACTATGTTAGAGTTTATTTTGCTTTATTTTGCTGCAAATGAGGATTATTTTATTTTTACCTACAAATCTGCGACAGGGCAGTAAAAGAGTTGCATGTGGCTCCAGAGCTGCATGTTACCGACCCCTGGGTTTGAATATGAGTACTTGTTTGTTAGAACTTTTAAACCACAAGAACATTAACCATTCTCTCTTAATCACAATTGCACCTGTGTAAACCTGTGTACTGCTCAGGGAGAGAAACTGCTCAAAGCCTTTTATGATCTTGTTGTCCTTCTATTGCCTTTACTCTTCTCTCCGTCCTGAAAGACAAAATTCATTAGCCTTTTAACAGCTGCGCCAGTTTACTTCTTCAGCTCCAATAAGTATGCTGGACACAAGGCTAAGAGGTCAAGAGTTTTATTCCTTCATCGTCCCTGACGTACTTAAACTGACTGCAGATGATTTGAGTTCTGGACATTATAATGGCGATAAAGCAGGTAAGTAGACATGGCCAGATTATAAAGGAAGGTCATCAGAATGACTGCAAGTTTGTTCTCAGAGTAGAGGCTTCATTGAGAAACATTGAAAGGCTTCAAAAGGCTATTCAGCGTAATCCTCTTGTCCAGTGTGTTGAAAAAAAGGGAGCTTATGAACAGCATAAGACTGATTATGGTCTAAAGTTTGAAGGAAGATTAATAAAGAGTATGTGAGTGTCCTAAAGGGAACTTTACTGAAGTCACTTTCCAGCACTGAATGTGTGTTTATGGTTGAAGACCTTCATGGTTTTGGTTTTGGCACTAGTGACTGAGAATTTCACCATATGGTATTAAGGGGCCAATTACATTTTTCTTACATATTGATTATCTATCAATGTGTTGATACTTGGCTCACTTATATATTCATTTCTAAACAGGATCATCAATTTTACCACTTAGAAAATGTCCAGTAGTGTGACCATACAATAATTAAAAACATTACATTTTAAACTCATTTCTGACCATTAAAAATTGATGAAAAAGTCTTTGTTTCTGGACACCTGTATAAGCCCTTGTCCTTGAACTCCAGGTTATGAATATTTTTTCTCAAATAAACAAATATCATAAGACACCACACCACCAAACTAAATGAACCAAATTAACCAATTAACCAAAAATGACAAAAAAATGACACTTTAATAAGTGAAAGGATTTCTGACCTCGTACAGTACGCAGCCCACTATTTCTTAAATGTATGCCAGACTAAAATTCTGTCACTTTTGGTTGTGCCATATGATATTTGAGGACATAAGAATTTATGTATATAGTTTATACACAGTTTAATTTGACATGGACATAACAGTAGCATTGGAACTACAACATACAATTATATTCAAGCACCAGATGCACTGTATTTAGTTTTTATTGCATTTTTTTGCATCATGTTATGATGTTAAATGTTTCAAACATAAAATCATACCAAACAATTTTCTTTAGAATTTTATGTGACCAAATTGTCCGTTTGATAAGTTTATTGAATCTTTGTATATAGATGGACATTTTTAGCCTCTGGATGGCATAATTGCTTTAATTGAATAATTTAACAGGACACACACACACACACACACACACACACACACACACTCACTCCCCTGCCACTTTATTAGGTATTTTATTGCTGGTAAAAGTTTGGACCCCCTTTTGCCTTCAGAACTGCCTTAATTCATTCTGACCTCTCACATCAACAAGGCATTTTCATCCACAAAACTGCTGCTCACTGGATATTTTCTCTTTTTCGGACCATTCTCTGTAAACCCTAGAGATGGTTGTGTGTGAAAATCCCAGTAGATCAGCAGTTTCTGAAATACTCAGACCAGCCCGTCTGACACCAGCAATCATGCCACATTCAAAGTTACTTAAATCACCTTCCTTCCCCGTTCTGATGCTCGGTCTGCACTTCAGCAAGTTGTCTTGACCACCTCTACATGCCTAAATGCATTGAGTCACGGCCATGTGATTGGCTGATTAGCTATTTGTGTTTACAAGCAAGGTGACTATATATATATATATATATATATATATATATATATATATATATATATATATATATATAGGGGTTTTTTTTGACAAAGTTAGTGTGGTGTGCACAGTCTTGTTATACATTTTCGCATTTATGATTATTTGAAAAAGTCAGAAATGAGAAATGCAAACTTGATCCAGCTGATATAAAATCTAAACAAAGCTTATTTAACTAGGTCAACAAGACATTCCTATTTTCCAGGGACAATCTTCATATTTCGTGGCCTAGCCTGGGCTGGAACTGTCCTCAAAATATTCTTGTTTTAACTATGAGTTAAAAACAACATTGCAAAGTCCTAAAAATGACAGCAGAGTAGACAGACAGATGTCTTGCTTTGTGCTTGGTTTGCCCAACAAACGGTCTACTAGCCACTCCTTCCACTTACTCACCTAGTTTCACAGAATGGTGCTGTATAAAACTTTACCAGAAGTTAACAAGTGTCAAGTGAGTCCACAACCAATGTCACCACTAATGTCCTTTTAAGACACAAGCTAACTCTGGGATTAAATAACATTTATAAATCCATTCAAAGTCCCAGTATATCTCCCAGCATACACTTGCAATGCATTCCTAAATTGACTGTTGCTGCATTCATCCCTTATCACAAAGTGTTTAATGCCATTACAAAAACTATACAGCTCTGAAAAGAAGAGAAAACTGGGTGAAGATGTAAGGCAAGGAAATTTAACAAATGGAAATTGGGATCGTTGACCTGCACAAACAGGACTTTGATGAATAAAAGGAGGCAAATAATTTGTTGTAGCTTCACAGTCAGGGGAAAGCAGAGTGTGACCCTATTGCAAGAAACAATAATTGGTACAGAGATTATACTCATCAATCATGGTGCAGCCTCAAGACCACTCCATCATGAAGAGGTTAGCTGGGTTACACTGGGGGCTGCAGGTCTCAAATCAGCCGACTGGGTGAGTGCCCTTCTGCGGGACTGCTACAACCCTCACTATCTAAGTGTCTAACAGCCCAGCATGCTGTGCCAGAACCCTGATAAGTGACTAGGGTGAAATACTGTGTGTAACAGCTTTAATTAATCCATTTGGACACTTGCACAGGAATGAATGTGCACTTGTATGCTGTTCCCCCTAAGCTGTGCTCCAGATGGTACCACCATGCTTAAGTACCATAGCCTGTAATGAATGACATAAGCCACACCCCCTATTGGCATATCTAAGGGAGACAAGTGATGGTGGTGTTGGGTTATGGTGACGCCCATTGCAGAGGTCTGATTGATCACTGTTTTCACATTGGATCAGAGTTATGGACTCTAAAGTGAAAACTTGTAAAATTTTAGTCTGATGAAGCCAACACAAACAAAAATTATTTATGATTAGAATGCAATGATATGAATGTAAACCATAATTCTAAAGGAAAATACTATAAAAACAACATTTCAAATGTTGAAACTGAGAAATTTTGTTGTCCATTTTGAATTTGATGCCAACAATACATTCCAAAAAATTGGGACAGGCATGTTTACCGCTGTGTCTTCTTTTAACAAACTCTGTAAGTGTTTGGGAGCTGAGGAAACCAACTGCTGTAGTTTTGAAAGTGAAATGTTTTCCCACTCTTGTTTGATATAGGATTTCAGCTCCTCAACAGTTCAGGGTCTTAGGGTTGTATATGTTCCAAAAGTTTTCAGTGAAGACAGGCCTGAACTGCAGGCAGGTCAGTTAACACTCAGACTCTTTTATTACAGAGCAATACTGCTGTTATTCGTGCAGAATGTGGCTTAAAATTGTCTTGCTGAAATAATCAAGGCCTGCCCTGAAAAAGACATTGAGAGCATATGTTGCCAAAACATGTATAGATCATTCAGCATTAATGGTGCCTTCACAGATGTGCACATCACCCATGAATGCCACCTATACCATCATGAATACTGGCTTTTGAACTGTGCACTGATAACAAGCTGAGCGGTCTTTAGCCCAGAGGACACAGTGTCCATGATTTCCAAAAAAAAAAATTCACATGTTGATTCATTCGACCACAGGACACTTTTCCACTTCCCCTCCGTCCATTTTAAATGCGCTTGGGCCCAGAGAAAGTAGTGGTGTTTCTGGATCCTGTTTATTTAAAGGTTCTTCTTTGCATTTTAGAGTTTTATATTGCATTTGAGGGTGCAGCGACGAACTGTGTTCACAGACAGTGATTTCTGGAAGTGTTTCTGAGCACATGCATTGATTTCCTCTACAGAATCATATCTGTTTTTAATGTAGTGCTGTCTGAGGGCCCAAATATCATGGCCAGCAAATACAGTTTTTTGTCCCTTGTCCCTTGCATGCAGAGCTTTCTCCTTAATGATATTATGTACTGTAGAAGATGAAAAGCAAAAGTTCTTTGTTATTTTATGTTGAGAAGCATTATTCTTTAATTGTTGCACTATTTGCTGATGCCCTCCACATCTTTACTTCTGAAACACTCAGCCTCTCTGGGATGCCTTTGTATGCCCAATCATGAGGTTGGAAACTAAAGGTTTTATTTATTTGTCGTCTGACTCAACTCATACTCAAGGACACAAACCACAGAGCCTCAAGACTCAACTCTGACACAAACTCCAGAGACTAGACTTAAACTCAAACCCCAGAGAATTGAGTCACAATTCAAACTCGAAGACTCAAACCTCAAGAAGAGCCTCATGACTTGGACTCGGACTCAAATTCCAGAGGCTGGACTTGACTGGGACTAAAGACATGACACAAGACATAACTCAGACTCCAGAGACGTGTCATACTTCAACAACTGGCCTTGAATCTCACTCAAAGAATTGTTGGTCTGATATTATAAAGTCAATCTGAGATTTTTTGGTGCCTTTAAATAATATAAAGATGTTAGAATAAAATCAGATTTTATTCATTTTTTTGTTTGTCTCTTTGCCAATATTACACACCCTTGGGTTGTTATCAAATTAAGGCAATACACAACCCTATTCAATCCATCTGCAGCATTTCTTAACAATTCCTGCCATAAATATCTCCCAGAAACCTTCCTCTTATAATACTAGTGCAGCCTCACTTCTCCTGATTTTATGAGGGACTACAGCATGCACTAGAGAGTGATTCAATTAAGACCAAGCTTAGCTGTTAGAAATACAAATGGCCTTTGTTCTTTGGCTTGAAGCAGGTCAATTTGATATTAGGTACTGTTTCATTACAAGTCCATGTTGTTATGGAGTACCAGTGCATAGTACGTCAGTAAAATATTGCCGGAGTAAAGCATTTAATGCTTCAGTCTGTTTTATGGTGCCATAAAACCTTAATATATGTCTTAGAAGCTAAAGCAAACAAAGGGTCTTGTAGGAGGATTTTCACATCTCACACAAACTGACCACAGTCCTTTCTGCAAGATTTATTTTTGGGGTTATATATAAAGAAAATAGGATTTGCAGCATTTACCAATAATTTTGTGGATGTTAGACACCGCTAGCTCCGAACAACATCAATAACTTGTCGTGGCAAACATCATACCATCTATATGTAATGCAAACAACAAACTGTATTTTGTTAAGTGTCATGTTACCATTACCTTAAAATCATCATGACAGATGTTATAATGAAGTTCAAGTACAATTTGCAAAAATTAGCATGTGACATAAACTCTCCTGGCCTCAAACATTATGACCTGTGCCATGATGTTTATAGTACGACTGATTATATCAATGTTATGTACACACTTAAAAAATATGGTTCTTCAAGGATTTTTTAGCAAAGAAAATGGTTCTGGTTCTATATAGAACCATGAACTCTGAAGACCCTTTTGCGTCATGAAAGGGTTCACCATACTTATGTAAAATGTGCTGTTCTATATAGAACCTTTTAGAAAAGGGTTCTGTACAGCACCAAAAAGGGCTATTCTATTGTCACGATGTTAGGTTTGTTACAATAGAAGAACTTGTTTTGATGCTATATAGAACACTTTTCAAAAAGGTTCTATATAGAACCATCTACATGTGTTTGGTTGCTTCATGTTTTGCATCTTATGTTGATAGCACATACAACGGACTTGACTCAGGACAATATGCCTCAGCTTAAGCCCACTATGGCTCTCTCCACAGAGGACTTTGTCTTGGGAACTGACCAAGAATGTCCAAATAGCCATAGGCAGCAGATTAAGATGAGGAAACATGGAAAGAGAGCAGTTGTTTTGCTTTGCCTGAGGCAAAGCAAACATTGATCAACACTTCCAAGCCTTGTTCTTTCAAACGTTCAGTCTCTGGTAAATAAGAAAGATGACCTGGGCATTCTTATCAGCTCAAGGCAAGACTTTGCTGACTGCTCTGAGATGTGCACTATGGAAACCGGCCTGGATGGGAACATTCCTGATCCTGTTCCACCAGAAGGGCTTTACTCTGCATCGAGCTGACTGTGGGGATGCCTCAGAGAGGCGGTAAACTGGGTTTTTATGTTAATCAGTCCTGGTGCACCGACACAAAAGAGCTTTCAAGTATGTGTTGTCCAGAGTTGGAAGCCTTTACTATAAGGTGTAGGCCAAGAGATTTTTCCTCAGTCATTTTGGTCACCATCTATATTCCACCACAAGCCAGTGCCCCTCTTGAGAAGTCTTGTCCAAGCTCTGATCTCGGTTTAGTAATAGATATCTGACTATATGCATTTTGTGTATGAGTGTATACAGTTTGTGTGTTTGAGCAGCACCAAAAGAAATTCCTCTTAATCAAGTACCAACTGATCTGTATCGAAATCTGAAACTACAATACATTATCCATCAATCTTTCATCATGCAAAGAACCCGTTAATCATGCAAAGCGTTCTTTGTTGATGGTTCTATATAGAACCAGTACTGAACTACACCTCAAGCTTTTCTCAGTTATAAGTCACAAGCAAAAAGATGTAAGCAAAAAATGCACCTTTCAGCCCACAAAGAAATCTGTCAATGAGTAAAATATAACCATCTCCTTGTGCCTGAAAGCACATCACGGTGGCCTAACTGTTCACGTACCACTAACCTTAGCTTATATTTTAATGAGCTAATCCTCCAGTGCATTAGCATACTGTCTTAGCGCTCTTATTACAGCAGACTACTCAGAGAGGTTCATGACCTGCTCAATGTAATTGACTGCACTTGCTGCAAAGGGCTTCATGTGTAGGTTGAATAATTAACACTGCAGGAAGGTCCCACATGAGTAAGAAATGGGGTGAGGGTGGACTGGTCAACATTCTGCCCTGAGGGCACTTGTAGGCACAAACGAGCAAGTTCTGCATCAGTGATTAAGCTAGGTGGGTTTCTACTGTTACGCGAGGAGTGGATGTGCATGGGATGAATATGGCTGCTAACAGGCTAGTTGAAAGCTTCAGTGCCATGTTTTGGCCATCCTCATAACTCACACATTCACAGGCTTTCTCCTCATCTGTCTTCACAGCAGCAGGTCCTTTATCATCTTCACATTCAATCAACGTCAGGTGTTATTTCTACTTGTGGTTTGCCCCCCCGCAGCAGAGAACTCAAACCTCCTGGAATGAGAGTCAGTGAAGGGCATGACTAAAGGAGTGAAGACAGCATAAGAAATGCTTCTTGACTTTTAATGCAGAAATGCGGGACATGGGTGTGACTAGTGGGTTGTAGCATGTCTAAATTTCACGATTATTTAACTGTAAGTGCTAAAAATCATTGTCAAAAGTGAAAGAACAGAACAGTAAGTAATTTGTGTGATTATTTTATGTTTTATTAATATATTTTGAAAAATCTTCCATTTAAAGTGAATTTTACTACCAGGAAATCACTTCCCTTTCTAACTATTATGATGCTCACAAGCAAATGTAGGTGTCCTGAGTAAAAGTGTATGCAGAGCTGTAGGTTGTTCTGACTAATAAAGCCTATACACTTAAAAAAAAGGTGGATCTTCAGGGGCTCTTTGGTGAAGAAAATGGTTCTATGGAGGTCCACGAACACTCAAAGAATGATGATTCTTCAGATTGATGAGTGTTTTATATTGTTCTATATAGAACCTTTTAAAAAATGGGTATGTACAGCACCAAAAAAGGGTGCTTCTTTTTTGGTGCTACATGGAACCCTTTTACATCCAATACATCTGAAGAACCTTTTAACAATGGAAAGAACCCTTTAACCAACCTTTGAGTGTTCATCGACACCATCAAATGTAAGAGTGTAATATTGCTTTTTAAACTTTTATTTAACTTTAATAAATGAATCAGTGAACATAATTTGAATATGCTTTCTGTTTGTCAACTATTACATATCCTGTTAGATGTGCATTCATGGATTGAATCTTACTCTGTAGCTTGTCTTTGACACACCTTGGCCTTGACACAAACAGAGAGAAAGAGAGCAGAGAGAACTGATGTGTCAGTGATGTGTAGCACCTTTATTTTCAAGTGGCTGCCAGTGTTGATATTACTAGAGCAGAACCCATCAAAGCTGCCTGCTCTGGGGGCTCTACTCTTCAAAGTTATGACAGTGCACATACCATGCTGGTTATATGAAGTTAAGCACTGGCTGCACACCATCGGCCTCATACTGTGGAGCCTTTGACATCTGAGTACTTGTTATGACCTGAGATTAAGGGAACTACGAGCTCCAGAGGAGAATAGGATTTGATGTTTCTGGCTCATGTAGATTTTTAGCCATTTTATTTCCAAACAAAGCTTAATAATGAAATTAAATATTATCAGAGGTGGAGAGTAATTACTTACAGTTACCGGAAGTACTGTAAGTGCATGTACTTAAGTAAAATGTTGATGAATTTATACTCTACTGATTACTTTTAAACCATAATACTTTATTTCTACTCAAGTATATTAGTAACCAAGTAAAAGTAATCTACTTTTCACGTTTTAGCCATTCATATTAAGATACTAATTCATATTTTGTGTCTATTTCCTTTATGTTTTGTTAAGGACATCTGCACTGCTTTGTAACTGGTCACACCTCTGGAGTTTTAGCGTTTTATTTAGAACAAAAGAATCCCAAAAAAGAAGAAGAAAGCAGTGCAATCTTCAGTTTCTATGCTGATGCTGGATTTATTAACAAGGTCCATCACAATCGACCACTGTAGTCATGCATCATTCTGTAGTTTGCATTATGCCCATATTAAGCATATCTAACTCCATGTCTAAGCTCGATTTCTCTATGGCGAGAATGAATTGGGTTTTCAAAAAAAATCTGTGTTAAAAAAAAAACAAAACATTTAGTTCTGTGTACATTTTTCTCCTGAATATCACTAAATCCTCTGAATTACAAGGTCATTAAACAGCTCTAATGTTTTTGCCAGCTTCTTTGTTAGAATTTGCCTTTTCCATCTTAAGGTGGACTGCAAATCAGAATGTAATTGCTGCACCATTTAAGGTGGAACGGGAAAAGTCAAACAAGCAGTTGGTGAGTGTCCTGAAAAAATGTCCTCAGAAAATATTACCAGCATTAAAATAATAATTGGGATATTCTCATAGCCTAAATCAGCTTATCAGAGGGTGAGCAGTAATATTGTGACACGTCAACAGAATCCAGACACTAACAGATGTAAGGACAACAGGATGTTTAATATACAAAAAGGCCAAAGCAGAGTCATAGTCAAAGAACGGGCCAAAAGTCAAAAACACGGATCAGTCAAGAGAGGCAAAAGTAAAAAAAGGATAAAGCACAAAGTCGACAACGGGAAAACAGAGCAGGGGTCAAAAACATGAAAAGGCAGTCAGAATATAAACGCTCAGGAGATTCCAGGGAAACAATACCTTGCAACTAATCTAAGTAAAGCCCGGGCTTATATACTCTACATACTGGTCATATGACAACCTACACATGTGAAACCAGTTAGAATTCTGGGTATTGTGAGCACTGATAGGAGCACAGGTCACATGAGCTCACATAAAGTCATGGGCAATGGAGTCCACCTCAGAGTGAGCGTGTTCAGTCACCTGACCTCCCGAGGGATTCTGGGAGATGAAGTCCGTTTCTGCTTGGGAGTTCACTGAATGCGTGACAAATTTTAGCTGAGTCTGTACTGAATTAGCCTGAGAACAGGTAGGTTTGTACAGGTTTTTTAAATCAAGCTGTATAGAACGGAAGATCTAGCATGTTTCTATGAGTATCAGATGAAGAACATGTAACTCCACAACTCTTCTGTTCTGACTTCTTTTTATCTGCCCTCAGTCTGTACATGGAAATACTCCCCTCCTGGCAAAGTGTGCAGGTTTGCATGTTTTTTTGCATGTCAGTTCAGTGCTTAAATGTAGCAATATCCATATTTCTCTCTTAACAAGCACCTAATTGAGAGGATCCAGTGGTATTTGAGCGAGGAATGCTCATAGAACAGCTTCAACTTCAATGGTCTATGTTGTACTTCTGCTCTATTTTTTTAATTACATCATTATTTTACCCAGTATTAATAGTTTTTTTGTGTAATACCCACATCTGTGTATTACTTTGACATTTGCATATTTTCAGAGTATTCTATTTTTTTTTTTTCATTTTTAAAAATCATTGCACTTTTTTGAAGGCCTTTAAGGTTGCCCAATAAAAAAGCTCTGGCTTAGTATTAACTCATTTATTCAGTGCGGTAAGGTAATGAGGTAATGCTATAGAATTCCAGATTTTTGTCCATTGAACTACAGGAAGGCTGCATTTACTACTATATAAATGCCTATTATCTAAATAAACAGATTTTACCAAAATATAATAAACAATTTATGAAATGTGAGTGTGTTGATTCAAGCAGTAACAGTCTGTCTCTGACTGTCTGAGACAGAAACAGGTCATGTCTCTGTGTCAGACATAATTACAATATTAGCAATTATGCTCAATTGAAAATCCTTTTTGGTGCAGGACTAATGTGAGTCTAGCAAATGGCCCATTAATTTTGATTTCAGCATTCGGGTGAGTTCCTGCAGACGCAGAGTCTGTTGTATTTGAGAGATTTCACATGGGATTGCAGTGTTTGGTCATGGTGCCTGAACACGTCTGATTCACGCATGGTATCACAGAATGGATGTGAGTGGAAAATAAGCAATCTTGCCTCAAAGGCAGGGGTCCATATGGAGGCTGAAACGAGAGGTCAGTTGACAACAGCAGAGGCTCAGCTTATTTAACCAGCGGAAATCATTCAGGGTGAATGTGGTACTCTATATTTGTATATTTTTACCTGACTCATCAACAGTGCCTCCAAATCCAAGAACGCCCATATTCATTACTCAGTATTAATACACATGCCAACAAAATCCCATGATTGACAGGTTTGATGATAAATTAACAAACTGGCTTACATCAGAGCAGAACTGATCTACTGGAATGGATGGAGGCAGTGTAATAAGTCTGTGGTACAGACCAGGCCCTGGTTTTTTTAGCCTGTTCAAAAATTCTCAAATGAGCTAATTTTTTTTCCATATTCTGCTGCACCGATTCACTCTGATGCATTGCTAATACTGAGAATATGAACAGAGTATGGGTATCAAAGCTGTTACCCATTTCCAGAGACGGGGACACAAGTAACATTTTAACTACCTTGTGTCTCGATGTGGATCGGCCTTTAACTGACCTGTGACTCAAACTGAAAACTGCTTTATTTCCAACTTTACATTTATCTGCCAGTTTTGCTATAGTCATGCGTAGTTACTACTGTGCTGGTGTTCTCCTGCTGAAAAAAATAACAGTGGTGTAATAATGGTGGTGTCCAACAGTCACTTAGTATTTAGTATTTAATCACATCACAGTTTAAAGGACTCTAATGGTTTAACAGGAGTTCTGTGACTGCTTCCAGATGTACAGATGCTTTTGATGATTTCCTAATGGGATTTAAAGGTGTCCAGCAGGGCCCAGGTGGTCTTGGGTGGCTAGCTAAAGGAAACTTAAAATGGTTGTCTAACATGTCATTTGGATAGCATATATGCTAGCTAGAGCAATGGCTCATTTAGCCAAAGTTGTCAGCCAATCTAGCTGAAGTTTTAGAAAGTTAAGGATAATGTTCTTCAAAAAACTTATAAAAATGCATTAACTATTCGGCTACCTAGCTAGCATGCTTGCTACACAACCCACAGAATAATCAACCACTTAAAGTTGTGCTTATTCTCTGCTCATATTGCTCTAGTGTCAGTGTTTTGCCATCCATTGTCAACCAGAGGAGGATGGGTTCCACTTTTGAGTCTTGGTTTCTCTCAAGCTTTCTTCCTCTTGGTTTTGGGGGACTTTTTCCTTGCCACTGTCACCACTGGCAAAGCTAACGAAGGCTTGGACCTGGATTTTTCTGTAAAGCTGCTTTGTGACAACACCTTTTATAAAACAGCGCTACATAAATATACTCTGACTTTTAAGTACAGGCTTCTGTTCTGTCACTCAGACTAGAGGCTTTTCTGTAATGAACGGCTCATTATTTCAATCTGTGTTGAACCTGACAGGTTTTTAGACTGGGTTCACTTTTGTACAACATACAATTTGCTGAAAGTCTAGAAGGCTGTGAGAGTTCACCATCACAATTTCTGGATTTTGGTCAGTAGGTTTTTGGCTTGTTATTAACTCATTTATTTAGCACTTGGAGATTGTTGTAGAATTCCAGATTTTTCCAGAAGAAGTCTGAATTTACTACTATTGAAATATCTAGATGATCTAAATAAACATGTTTTATCCAAGCGTGAAAAATAATTTATGACTGTAGAATTGGATGTGGTGATTCAAGCAGTACCGTCTGGCAGAAGGTATCGGAGCATCCGTGCCATCACTGCCAGACTCTGCAGCAGCTTTGTTCCGCATCCAATCAAGTTTTTTTGAACTCACAGTGACTGAACTGAAAGCCCTCTTCACACACACATTCCATACTCACACACTCTCCTCTTTTGCGCTATCTAGAACTTGCTGCTAATACAGTGTTTACACTTTATTTACTCCCATGTATATCTTACCTCAGGAACTGCTGTGCTCACGTATTCACAGATCACAGCATTTTCAGGCGCTGCACTGTCCTGTTTGTTTACTGTGTCCAAGGTCTGTTTTGTTTATCGTATTTATTGTATTGTTTCTTGTGTAATTCTTTTTGCACACTTACATCAGCACATTGCACTTTGTACTGCTTATTGTGTTTCATGTTGCACCGTGTTGTTCCTTGGAGGAATGTAATTTCACTCCACTGTGCACTTGTACATAGATGGAATGACAATAAAAGCCTCTTGACTTGCGTTATCTTGACCAGTCTGTCTCTTTCCCTGTCCCAGACATAATTACAATTTTAGTTAGTCTACTAATAGCTTTTAGTCTGGGTTTACTTTTATACAATGTGATGCCTGTAACTAATAACAAGACTAAACTATAATCCTCTTCTAAAGACTCTTGAGACTTACCTGATGCTTAAATCATCTCTGTCATTTTCCCCTTAAGGAAAGGTCTTTACAGCAGGGAAGATAGCAAATAAATTTCTCAGTGAGTTATGTCTTGTTATATGTGGTAAAACGGGAGCAATGATTGGTGCATTACCATGTGTGTAAATTCTCCATCATTGTTTTTTGTGTTTTTTAGTATAGAGGCCCTCAAAAAAGAGCTTATTTTTATTATCTTTGGCCCAAATCAGACCAGTATGAAATGTTCTACCTTGACTCCTAATGTGAAAACTGAAAAGGATAGAAAACATTATTCAGCACGTTTATTATTCAAAAGGTTTAACATTATTCAGTGATGCTAACCTTTGGCCTTTAAGAAACAACCCCTCAGGCATCCATATCATAAGAGAGCTTCTTGTTTCTTGCTTACTGTACACATTACTGCAGCAATTACGGCTATTCTATAGCAAGTTGTTCTTGCTCAGGACAGGCAGCATAATTGTTGTGATCACTTATAGCTAAGGTGGGACTGAGAGAAGCTTGCACACCAGTTTATTCCATCACTCAAACATGCACACACAGCTCTCACCACCTTCTGATAGGAACCTGATAATGGCTGTGCGTATATGAGTGCATATTAAAATCACTCAACCACACAGCGAAGCACTGAAATGCAGAAGATGTGGCACAGCCAGCCAATATTGAACTACTGGGGCTCTTGCTTCCTAAGTCGGTGATGGGAAAAGAGAAAGGACATTTCCAGAGAGTTCTGCTGAGTCTTCACATCCCCAAGGCCCTCATCAGCGCTTAGACCCCTCCACACCCCCTCCCCTGCAGTTCATACCTTTTACTTGCCTTATACTAATTGGGCTCAAATAATTCTGCCCAACTAACCCATCATTACACAAAGGGACATTGAAAGGTGTTAATAGCTGGGGGTGCTGAAATTTTAAGCAGATCAGGAGGACCGCTTAGCTTTTTGTCTTTCTGTACAGGCTTTTGGATCAGTCCTTTGGTTTGATGAACGAATTGCGGGACACCGGGCAATTGCCTGTCCTTGTTCTTTGTGATTTGAATTTGAAGTTCTCTTTTGCATTCTCGCAGGCTACAAATTATTAGCCACCTTTTAGTTATTTAATTCTGAGTCCAAATTAAGTCCAGAAGAGATTTCTGAGGAGATTAGATATAAGATAATTTGATTGCATAAGGAAAGAGAAAGTCAAAGAAAAATAAGTGAAAAATCAAGAGTTCAAAAAATGATTAAAAGCTACAGAGAAAATGAGGCTCCTAACAATCACCTGGAAGACCTGGAAGACACCAAAACTGTCCCCATTAGATAAACACTTAAAGCTTTCATCTTTGAGAGAGAGGAGAACATCAAGCTGCTTCAGATCTGAAAACATCCACAGATGTTTCTGTCCATCCTTCCACTGTGAGAAGATAATTCAGGGCTATGGGTCTGAAAGGATGTGAAGCTGTCAAGAAAAACCTCACTGAGAAAAGGAGACAGACACACCAAACAAAAGAAGTAGAACAACCCCTGGACTGACCACCCCAGAGTCCAGACCTCAACATCACTGAATGTGTTTGGGTTACTCGGATTGTGAGAAGCAAAAAATGCAATTTCTAAGACTGAGCTCTGGAGATGTGTCTGCAGAGCTCTTTGAGAAACTGAAAAGAAGGGAAGCTGTAATAAAACTAAAAAAGTGGACAAACTATATACTGAAAAATCTGGCATTATATTTAGTTGTTGAGACTTTGTTAATTTTCTGTTCAAAATAATGAAGAGTTGACTCTCACGTAGTTCTATATATCTCCCCATGCCCTGTTTTGACGCTGCTGCACTGACAGAGCGAGAGAGAGCACGTCACTGTGAGCGACAGGGAGCACCATAGCTTAGAACTTCAGATTGAGCAGCCTTCAACCTTCACTTCAATAATTAACACTTTCAGACCGCTAACCCCTCACGCCTTTTCCCTCTTTTTTGTTTTCTCCCTCTCTCTTTCCATTTCTCTTCTCTTACACAGATTCTCCTCAGCCCACTCAACATGGCATCTTCCCAGGACCGAGCTCTCCAGGCCCTGCGCTCTGAGTTGGCCCGGCTGGACCGGCAGATCACCGCCCTCCTGAAGAAGAAGGACAAGCTCTTTCAGCAGAAGTCGCAGCACGAAGCCTCTCGGGAAGTTTCCCCCTCCGTGGTCGCGCCAGCTTCAACTCTTTGTACACCGGGAGACGCCGGCTGGTGCGCCTACAATGGTTTGGTCTACGTGGACAACTGGTCCTCATTTTGGGAGCAGCCAGTGCTCTACCGGAGGGATGGACTTTACCCTAGTCCTCTGGGATCCGTCATCCTATCACGAAACATCGAGAGGGCCATCCGCTGACTTCAAAGCGAAGGTCACGTAAGTAGCGCCAAAAATAGAAATGCTACAGCTCATCATGCTAGTGTTACTGCTAGAAATAAGCCGATTGCTAGCACTTCTACAAATGCTTATTGTATAAATACAGTTGAGACTGTGTCTGTTCCCCGAATAAAACAAAGCATAAAAAAGCCTCGAAAAGTTTGCCTTAGTAACCTCATTCATATCAGACCAGTTACACCAGTTTGCAATGACCACACCTTTGGTCTAAAACTAGGACTGCTTAACATAAGATCCTTGACATCTAAAGCAATCACTGTAAATTAAATTATTACAGATCACGATTTCGATGCTCTGTGCCTCAAAGAAACGTGGATTAGATCCGATGAGTACCTTACTCTAAATGAAGCCACTCCCACAGGCTACAGCTATGCTCATAACCCTCGTTTAAGCGGCCGGGGTGGAGGTATAGCAACCATCCATACTACAGCTTTAGGCATGAGCCAGAAAGTAGGATATAAATTCTCTTCTTTTGAAGTTCTCTTACTTAATATACATGATCAAGGAACAAATAAAAACTCACTTTTATTAATTACAATTTACAGGCCACCCGGCCCATATTCTCAGTCCTTACAGGAATTCTCTGAGTTTCTATCAAGCTTAATAATGTTTTCAAGTAAAATAATAATTGTCGGAGATTTTAATATCCACATTGACAATCCTCACAACGCATTAATTAAGGCATTCATATCTATGGGTTTCACCCAAATTATAAAAGGGCCCACACACTACCTCAACCACACTCTAGACTTAATACTGACCTTTGGTGTAGACATAGATACCCAGCCATTCTCCCCCAGAGCACAGCCGTCTCAGACCATTAGTTAATCTCATACAAAATTCAGTTTAGTGGTAATGTGCATCCATCACCATGTTATCATATTAAGAGGACTATAACTTCATCCATAGCTGGCAACTGTATCAGAAACCTCCCGCAGTTATCAGCTTCTGTCAGCTGTCCATCTAACCCTACTGAGTTAGATATTATATCCAAATTCCTAGAGGATACTGTTCGATCTACTTTAGATAGTGTACCTCCATTAAAAAGTAAAATAATACGGCAGAAACTGAACCCCAGATGCCATCAGCCTATAGCAGCAATGATTTTATGAATTTCTTTAGTGATAAAATAAAAAAAATTAGACAGAAAATTATGAACACACAGTTAAACTCCACAAACCTGCTGTCTTCTAATTCCAGTCTAGACCCTGAGAATATTACAGTCACTGCAGATAAGCTGGAATTGTTAACCTTAAGTCAAGAAAATGAACTAGTTAAAACAGTTTCTTCTGCAAAACCTTCTACCTGTATTTTGGATCCAATTCCTACAGGTCTACTCAAGGAAATCTTACCAGAAATAACCAAGCCTATTCTGTCAATAATAAACTCCTCTCTTAGCCTTGGATACATCCCAAAAACTTTTAAACTTGCAGTAATTAGACTGCAGATTAAGAAAGCTAACCTCGATCCCTGTGAATTATCAAACTATAGACCTATCTCAAATCTCCCCTTTATATCTAAGATCCTGGAAAAAGTGGTAGCAAAACAATTAAGCTCTTATTTCATCTACATGAAAAATTTCAGTCTTTTGTAAAGACTAGTCAATTGTAAATGATCTCCTGTCATTCTCTGACAAAGGAAATGTGTCTCTGCTAGTCCTCCTTGACCGTAGTGCAACATTTGACACAATAGACCACTCTATCTTACTACATAGACTAGAAAACCTTGTAGGGGTAACAGGAACAGCTCTTTCCTGGTTCAGGTCCTACCTCACTGATCGCTATCAGTTCGTTATGTAAAGGGCGAATCATCTGTCCTTGCAAAAATAAAGTATGGTGTTCCACAAGGCTCTGTTTTAGGACCTATACTATTCACAATATACATGCTACCATTAGGCACCATTATCAGTAAACACAGCATAAATTTCCACTGCTATGCTGATGACACTCAGTTATATATATATATATCAAGCAAACCGGATGATAAAATTAAACTTAGCAAGATTGAGGACTGTGTAAAAAACATAAAAGATTGGATGCCAAGTAACTTTCTGCTACTTAACTCAGATAAAACTGAAGTCCTCCTCCTAGGTCCAAAAGCAGCTAGAAACAAACTGTCTAACTTAACAATTAACAATCTCTCAGCTGCATCAAGTTCATCTGTTAAAAATCTTGGTGTTGTGATAGACGCTGATCTGTCCTTCGATGCACATATAACTAATATCACTAGAACAGCCTTCCTGCATCTCCGCAATATCACTAAATTAAGAAATGCATGATCTCTACAGGACGCAGAAAAATTAGTTCATGCATTTATTACTTTAAGGCTAGATTACTGTAATGCCCTGCTGTCGGGATGTCCCAGCAAAAGCCTTAACAAGCTTCAGCTGGTCCAGAATGCTGCAGCCAGAATCCTCACAAGAACCAGAAAGTTTGACCACATCAGCCCAGTTTTATCAGCCCTGCACTGGTTACCAGTTAAATTTCGCATTGATTATAAAATTCTATTATTGACCTATAAAGCTCTAAACGGACTCACCCCTCAGTACCTGAGCGAGCTTCTCTCCCACTATGAACCATCACGCCTACTTAGATCACAAGGTGCTGGCTTACTACTGGTACCTAGAATTAATAAAGTTACATCAGGGGGGAGAGCTTTCTCATACAAAGCCCCCCAGTTCTGGAATAATCTTCCTGTTAATGTTCAGGAATCAGACACAGCCTCAGTCTTTAAGTCTAGGCTAAAAACATACTTGTATTGTCAAGCCTTTGGTGATTAGTCTTCCCTGTCAGATCTAGACCTGCTGGAGTCTCTGCTGCTCTGCTATATTGCTATATTGTAATCTGTGGTCAGCCACTCTTTACAGAACTGTCTCTTTTTTTTTGTTCCTTTCTCTGCCGAGTTGATCAGCTGCCCATCCTGTGCATATGAAGAATAGAACTTTGTTAAAATTACTGTCTCACTTCATTACCCACAGCAAAAGAACAGGAAAAATAAGTTCCAGTAATGTCCTTCCATGTCAAAGATTGATCTTAAGAGATAGTGGGATGATCATTTAAGGAAAGAAAATAATTTTCTCTCAGGGTTGGCCAGCAGTAACTAAAGTTTCCAGATCCCTGTAAAAAAGAATCAGTGAAAGTCCCACTTCAGATTATGTGTGTGTAATAACTGTATAATTACACATTTACAACTCACACAGTATCTATGTAACTACTAGTAATATATTCACTGATACAGACTGATTACATTGTACATCTCATGAGTTTTTACTTATGTAATCACACAAGTGTAAATTTGTGTAACAGCATATATTCTCTTTATTATTTATATATATAATGAGAGTTTGATCTGCACAGGGAATGCCAAACTTTCCAAATGCCAAGGTTCAGGCATTAAACCATTCTATAATGTGATGATATTTAAACAGCAAATAGCATACAGTAAATAATATATCGCTGTTATTAGAAGAAAACCTTGTATCTCCAAAATTTTTTTAATGTAAGTCAATGCAACCAGACCCCCCCCCCCAAGCCCCCCCCTCAGCAATTTATAGCCATTTTTTTAGTCCATTCATTATGAAATTTACACACAATGTAAAGAGTATCTGCTATTTTCAAATTATGTCAAAATCTGAAAAAATGTCAAAAATTGAAATATGAGGTTTTCTTCCGACAGCAGCGATGTATGTGATGTGTTATACTGCTCCAATCTGCAAACTCACTGTTTCTAAATAAAAACTATAGGAACTCTGAAGTATATATGTTAGACTTCTACTATTGCTGTGTAAATACTGTTACAGAATGGTTTAAACCCACAACCTTGGTTATTGTACCACACAAGCATATTACTACAGCTTACTACAGGCTAGAATACATCACTAGTAGTTACATTGTTGTCCTATGTATTGTTAAAGTGTAGTTACATTGTTATTAGATAATTAATATAAACTGGGACATGTTGCGTGAATAATGAGTAAATGAGCAAGTTGTAAGCATGCTAACAAGCTCCTAACCAGTCTCTTTACCTAGCTGATGTGTATATATCCCAAATAACAGAGTTAACCCAGGCCTAGATTAAGCCTCAGCCTAAAACAAAGCCAAAAAGGCTTTTTAACAGTTATTCATTGGCATTTCCATTTAGTCCAAGATTAATCTCCATGACCAATTAAAAGTGTCTCCAAGAGCCATACATTGAAGCCATGAACCATCTAGAACACTTTACTTTTAAAAGTGTAGATAAAATGAAACAACAGAGGCATTAAAACAACCCCAATACACAATAGGAGGAAACCCCCCACCCTTTCCACCTCAGGTCCAACCTGGCATGCTTTCACTCTCTTCTGCCTACTCAACCTTCACATTCAGCCTCTTTTTCTGCCTTTGCAGTAGAATTACTCTAATTACTGGAGGCCTGACAGCTTCTCAGCAGGACGCCTCTCTTCAGTCACAACTCATTTTCGTTCTCACCGAGACCTGTTTTTCATGGTAAATAATTCTGTTTCATTCTTCTTTTCCACTTCACTTATTCCAGCCAAACTCTGTGAATAAGCTCGAATTGGCAAAGCACCTCACGCCATGGCAAAGCAAGCAAATAAGCAGCTAATCGGCACAAGATGTATGACTGGCTTCCCCCTGATTATCAGACTAGGCTTATTATCAGCTCTACTTCATTCAAAAGGCACGTGACAAGCATAGATACTGTGAAAAAAACAGCAGCCTATTAGCACTGAGGGACGTGAGGTGAATTGTAAGGTACTGGGTTAAAGCACTGAACCCCAGGTTGTCGAAGAACAATGTGTCATGCTCATGTAGCTCAGCATCACACTTCACTTCGCAAAGAGGTCAGACACAGTCCCGAGATGAATAAAACAAGCAGTGGCTACACAACAATCATATGAACCCACCAGAATGTAAAGTAAGAGAGCAAATCTTGTGCTGAGTCCTTTAACTCCGACCTCGGCCAACCAAAATCCAACATATGGTCAGTTTCCATGAATTATTAAAGATGTATGATTTTGTTAACTTCTCCTTTTATAGTCATTTAAGTTCTAATATCTTAAAAAAGGTGGTTCTTTGAATGTTCTCTAGCAAAGACAATGGTTCTGTTTAGCTGGATGAGGTTTATATGATTCTTCAGACTGATGGAGAATGTGTTCTAGACAATTCTATATAGAATCTTTTTGAAAAAGGCTTCTGTGTAATACCAAAAAATGTCAAGCTTGTAACAGTAGAAGAAACATTTTTGAAGAACCTGCTAATCATTTTAGTGTGGTTTAGTTAATTTCAATTTACCTAAAATAATTACACGATTCTGTGGAGACACACAAAAATCACCATTATCTAGAACCTGTTTGGCATTTCAGTGTAATTTGAATAAACTGACTAAGAACTTACCTTCATGTTAGCTAGTGTTATGATCTACACACTTAAAAACTATGGATCTTCAAGAGTAAAGTAAATGGTTCTATATAGAATCATGAACACTCAAAGAACCCTTTGCATGATTAAAGACTTCGCTGCATCATGAAGGGGCTATTCACATTGATGGAGAAAGTGCAATAGATGGTTCTATATAGAACATTTTTGAAAATGGTTCTATATGGCACCAACAAGGATTCTTCTATTGTTATGATGTCAAGCCTGCAACAATAGAAGAACGCTTTTTGGTACTATATAGAACCCATTACAGTAAAAATTCTATATAGAACCATCTACAATACATTCTCCATCAATGTGAATAACCCCTTCACAATGCAAATGATTTAATCATGTAAAGCGTTCTTTGAGTGTTCATGGGTTTAGAACCATTTCATTAATTAAAGAACCCTTGAAGCACCATCATTTTAAGTGTGTAGTACTCTGAGTTTATATTTCACACTGAACTGGTTATTTAGAAAGCTTAATCATAAAAAAAACAATAATTGCAATGTTGGATTTCTGTAATATTTTCTATTTCAGCAGCGCTGGTTGGGGAGAATGCCACTGACCCCCTACCAAGCTCAGTTTTTGGACCTTTCTAAAACCCTGTGTACAGAAATGCTGACAGGGCACACCTATCCTCCTGAGTACTAGCAGTTACGGCTTATTGTGCCTCTCATTAATAGACTCCATGTAATCCCACCCACAGACTTTAAGTGTCATGCTCTGCACCTGTCCATGTGCTCGTCTTGTCATCAGTGTCTTTGTTTTCGCTACATTTGGTAATTCTCAATTTCTGAGTCTGAATTCAGGTGGATAAAAAAAAATCATCACAAAACGAAATAATCTTAATATGTGCTTTAGAACCTCCTATTATTATATAGGCAAAAAGTAGAGCTTAATTCCCAACATATTTTTCAGTCACTGGTGTTATATGAGTGTGGTGTAACACCAGTGACGGTGACTCCAGTGACATTTAAGTTAAATCTGAGGATTTTGTAAATTATCCAACTCATTGGAGGTCAGGTTTCCCTTTCCACCTTAAATGGAGCAGCAGCTACATTCTGGAGCTGGAGGCATTATAATAAAAAGCTATTGCCCCATTTAAGGTGTTACCAGAAAATTTGAGTAAGAAGCTGGTCAATAAGAAGCTGACTGGAGTCCCAGAATAAATGCCTATCCAAATGAGCAGAACATATTCTTAAGCAAAGAAAATTGTTCTATATAGAATCGTGAATATTTAAAGAACCCTTTACACTTTTGCATGATTAAAGGGTTCTTTGCATCGGGAAAGGGTTCTTCAGGTTGATGAAGAATGTGTTGCATATGGTTCTATATCCTTGTGCAACTATTTAAAATCATTAAGAAAAGTGATATGATTTTAATTACCCAGCCAAGCACATAAAACCAGTGATGCATACAAGATCTGTGCTGCCTGATAAACAATATTAATAAATGAATAAATATTAATATTAATAAATTAATGAAACATAGTGAGGAAGTGTGACTCGCCTTCTCATGCTTGAGATGCTTCCTCTCTGATGAGCCTTGATCCAAAGAGCCTGTTTAATAGAACTGAAAATGCCGTGTTAAAATGTAGTATAAGAGTCCTGATAACACCAGTGACTGAAATCTGTAACAAATCTTCTTCTTCTTCTTCTTCTTTCGGCTGCTCCCTTTAGGGGTCGCCACAGCGGATCATCTGCCTCCATCTTGCCCTATCCACCGCCTCCTCTACTTTCACACCAACCATCTCCATGTCCACCTTAACTACACCCATAAACCTTCTCTGAGGTCTACCTCTTCTCCTTCTACCCGGCAGCTCCATCTCCAACATTCTTTGCCCAATATATCCACTATTCCTCCTCAACACATGTCCAAACCATCTCAACCTGGCCTCTCTGGCTTTATCTCCAAACTGCTCCACCTTCACTGTCCCTCTGATCTGCTCATTTCTAATCTTGTCCAGCCTTGTCATTCCCAACGAAAATCTCAGCATCTTCATCTCCGCCACCTCCAGCTCAGCCTCAATGTAGTATAATGTTAATGGTATAAAAAGTAAACATGAATCTGTTTATACAAATTCCTAAGTTAGACCTATTAAAAATACTGTTTTATATTAATAGTTGTTTCTCAAATGTTGAAAATAGTTTTTGTGATATACAGTGGGTTGCAAAAGTATTCAGCCCCCTTGAACTTTTCAACCTTTTGCCACATTTCAGGCTTCAAACATAAAGATATGAAATTGACATTTTTTGTGAAGAGTCAACAACAAGTGGGACACAATCGTGAAGTGGAACGAAATTTGTTGGATAGTTTAAACTTTTTTTAGAAATAAAAAACTGAAAAGTGGGGCGTGCAATATTATTCAGCCCCCTTGCGTTAATACTTTGTAGCGCCACCTTTTGCTGTGATTACAGCTGCAAGTGGCTTGGGGTACGTCTCTGTCAGTCTTGCACATCGAGAGACTGAAATTTTTGCCCATTCTTCCTTGCAAAACAGCTCGAGCTCAGTGAAGTTGGATGGAGAGCGTTTGTGAACAGCAGTTTTCAGCTCTTTCCACAGATTCTCGATTGGATTCAGGTCTGGACTTTGACTTGGCCATTCTAACACCTGGATACGTTTATTTGTGAACCATTCCATTGTAGATGTTGCTTTATGTTTTGGATCATTGTCTTGTTGGAAGATAAATCTCCGTCCCAGTCTCAGGTCTTTTGCAGACTCCAACAGGTTTTCTTCCAGAATGGTCCTGTATTTGGCTCCATCCATCTTCCCATCAATATTAACCATCTTCCCTGTCCCTGCTGAAGAAAAGCAGGCCCAAACCATGATGCTGCCACCACCATGTTTGACAGTGGGGATGGTGTGTTCAGGGTGATGAGCTGTATTGCTTTTACGCCAAACATAAGTTCGATTTTGGTTTCATCTGACCAGAGCACCTTCTTCCACATGTTTGGTGTGTCTCCCAGGTGGCTTGTGGCAAACATTAAATGAGACTTTTTATGGATATCTTTGAGAAATGGCTTTTTCTTGCCACTCTTCCATAAAGCCCAGATTTGTGCAGTGTACCACTGATCGTTGTCCTATGGACAAAGTCTCCCACCTCAGCTGTAGATCTCTGCAGTTCATCCAGAGTGATCATGGGCCTCTTGGCTGCATCTATGATCAGTCTTCTCCTTGTTTGAGCTGAAAGTTTAGAGGGACGGCTGGGTCTTGGTAGATTTGCAGTGGTCTGATGCTCCTTCCATTTCAATATGATCGCTTGCACAGTGCTCCTTGAGATGTTTAAAGCTTGGGAAATCTTTTTCTATCCAAATCCGGCTTTAAACCTCTCCACAACAGTATCTCGGACCTGCCTGGTGTGTTCCTTGGTCTTCATGATGCTCTCTGCGCTTTAAACAGAACTCTGAGACTATCACAGAGCAGGTGCATTTATACGGAGACTTGATTACACACAGGTGGATTCTATTTATCATCATCAGTCATTTAGGTCAACATTGGATCATTCAGAGATCCTCACTGAACTTCTGGAGTGAGTTTGCTGCACTGAAAGTAAAGGGGCCGAATAATATTGCACGCCCCACTTTTCAGTTTTTTTTTTCTAAAAAAAGTTTAAAATATCCAATAAATTTCGTTCCACTTCACAATTGTGTCCCACTTGTTGTTGATTCTTCACAAAAAATTACAATTTCATATCTTTATGTTTGAAGCCTGAAATGTGGCAAAAGGTTGAAAAGTTCAAGGGGGCTGAATACTTTTGCAACCCACTGTAAGTGTACGTACCGACTTTTAGAGCTTTGCCTGATATTTTAAGCTTCTTTTTAAGTGACATGGTCTCCCACCGCAAATGGAGAGTGATCCACTTGTTTGAGTGTTTGTCAGTTATGATTTGTTTGATTCTGGTTCTATCTGCCAATTTGTTCTAGGCCTTCTGTTTTCAGTTGCTGTGTAGCTGCTGTGTGTCATCCTAACCTTGCTTAGCCTTCTATTGTTGTTTTGTCCTTGGTATTTAGGTATTGATCCTATTCTGCTATTGTTTCACTAATTAGATTTCTTCTTATTTTTTTTTCTTTTTCTATTAAGTCAAATCAAATCAAATCAAATTTATTTGTATAGCGCTTTTTACAACGGATGTTGTCACAAAGCAGCTTTACAGGATTTCAGAAAACACAACGTTTCCACAGGACTGAAAGAATGTACAGAATGTACAGAAACCCCCCAGTGGGCAAGCCAGGGGCAACAGTGGCAAGGAAAAACTCCCTCAGAACTGAGGAAGAAACCTTGGGAGGAACCAGGCTCACCAGGGGGGACCCATCCTCCTCTGGTCAAACTACCTACAAGTGATTATACTACTAATATTAATAGCAGTAATATTGATATTAGGAATATCTAGGAGTCTATGAGAACATCAGGGTAGGGTGGGCAGCTCATCCAAGGAGGTTGGGGGTAGCTGAGGCGTGGGCAGCTGGTCTGAAGTGGGTAGCAGGGGGCTCGGCAGTCAGTCGTCCTTCAGTGTCCAGCCGGACATGTGGGTGGTTGTATACTCGGAAAAAAAAAGCAGGTAAATGGGATTAGTTTTGTTCTATCCGTTTGTACATAAACAGGGAATGTAAACATTTACAGAGTGTGGCTAATGACTCCGGCAGAGCTGACTATGACAGCTTAACTAAAAGGAGAGAACCAGAAGGACACACAGACACGGCAGCAGTCTGAAACAGTTCGGCATCCCTCCGCTCCACCGTCCACAAACTTGAGTGACCGCGTGCGAGCAGCGGGACGACAGCACCAGCGTCTCAGTTTACTATAATTCCCTGTGTCCATGGACCCCTGGATCTGCTGCCTTTATCTAGGGGGGGAACATTAGCTACCAAAAGCTAAACTGAACAAATGTGTTTTCAACCTAGTCTTAAAGATTGAGACTGTGTCTGAGTCCCGAACAGTTTCTGGAAGATCATTCCAGAGTTTGGGGGCTTTATAAGAAAAAGCTCCTCCCCCAGATGAAACCTTCTGAATTCTAGGAACTATTAATAAGCCAGCGCTCTGGGATCTGAGTGGTCGTGATGGCTCATAATGAGAAATACGGTCTTGCAGGTATTCAGGGGCAAGACCATGTAGGGCTTTATAAGTCAGTAAAATGATTTTATAATCAATACGGAATTTAATAGGTAGCCAATGAAGTGATGATAGCACTGGACTAATATGCTCAAATTTTCTAGTTTTAGTGAGGACCCTAGCTGCGGCGTTTTGGACTAGTTGGAGTTTGTTTAAATTCCTGCTCGTACATCCTGACAGTAGCGCATTACAGTAGTCTAGCCTAGAAGTAATAAAGGCATGTACTAGTGTTTCTGCATCACGCAGGGACAGGGCATTTCTGATCTTGGCAATGTTGCGAAGATGTAGGAAAGCTGTCCTAGTGATGCTGCCTATGTGTTGATCGATTGATAAATCTGAATCTATTATAACGCCGAGATTTTTTGCTGCTAGTCCAGGTGCGGCTGGAAAGTCGGCGAGATTTAAGATTAAATCTGGTGATTTACTTCTTGCTAATTTTGGACCCAGAAGGAGAACCTCTGTTTTGTTACTGTTTAATAGGAGGAAGTTGCGTGACATCCAGCCTTTCACGTCTTTTACACAGTCCTCCATTTTCTTTAACCTGTGTTGGTCATCAGGCTTGGTTGAGTATCGTCTGCATAACAATGAAAGTTTACGCCATGATTACTTATAACTGTGCCTAACGGTAACATGTATAGTGTAAATAGTAATGGTCCTAATATAGACCCCTGCGGAATTCCAAATCTCACTTTTGAATAAGTGGAAGATATATTGTTTACCCTAACGAACTGATAACGTTCTGATAGGTAAGATCTGAACCATGATAGGGCCGTCCCTGTGACTCCAACCATGTTTTCTAACCTTTCTAGGAGAATATTGTGGTCTATTGTATCAAAAGCCGCGCTAAGGTCAAGTAGCACTAAGAGAGATATGTAACCTTGATCAGAGGCAAGAAGAAGATCATTAGTTATCTTAACTAGAGCCGTCTCAGTGCTATGGTGTGGCCTGAATCCAGACTGAAATTTTTCATATATATGGTTCTTGTGTAGATATGAACTAAGTTGTTGGGCCACAGCTTTTTCTAAGATCTTAGATATAAACGGTAAGTTAGAAACAGGCCTGTAATTGGACAAAATGGTGACATCAAGATTTGGTTTCTTGATCAGAGGTTTGATAACAGCAAGTTTAAAAGCTTTGGGTACATGGCCCAGACTAAGGGATGAGTTTACAATAGTTGAGATAGGGTTTATAATAACTGGCAGTACTTCTTTGAGTAGTTTTGATGGAATTGCATCGAGTGTGCAGGTTGTGCAATTTGCAGAGGAGATAATCTTCTCTAGCTCCAGCTGTGGGAGGGGGTAAAAGGTTTCCAGACTCTTTTCTACAGCTGTGTTTTGTTCTATATCAGCCAAGTCAGATGGCAGCAAAGCTGGATTTGAATTTGATACTGTGGATTGAATTTGTTGTCTAATATTATCAATTTTATTATTAAAGAAGTCCATAAAAACTTCACTGGTGAGAGTTGCTGGGATTTCTGGTTCATTACCTGCCTGATTTTGTGTGATTTGGGAAATCACATTAAACAGAACTCTAGGATTATAAAGTGATAGGATATTAAGTGTTCCATCTCCATTGCCCTCCCAGCTTGCTTTCTTATGACATGGATGTGTTTGCGTATAATGGGTGTAATCTTCATAGGTGAGCAAGCAGGTCAACATATACAAACATGCTTTTCAGTGCATCTGAATGCTGCTTCTTGATTTCTAGATTTTTTGATATGAAGGAAGCTGCAGTTGTCACTAATTGCCTTTCACCCCTCATCACTCTGTACCAGCTCAACACGGTCACAATTCTCATACAGAGAAACAACAGAGTGCTAGTTCATCTGATAACAGAGTGACTGGGAAACATACATGCTTTGATTCCATTAGTTAAAATCATCTGATTCCATTAGTTACAATTATTTTTGGCAGAGCAGTCATTAGAGGCAGAAAAGGGCTCCACTGAAAAGTTTTTTTTCAAAGCAATCTCTTGATGTCTGTGACAGAAACAATTACTCTTTAACCTTTTAACTACTTGCTATTTCAGACTTTTGTTTGTTAAACTGAATCCCTGCTTGTCATTTTTGTCTGGTGAATATATGAATACCGGCCTCTGGAAAAATATAAAATGTCAAAGGAAATTACTAAGTGCTCATGTGGACTCTAATCAAGTGAATATGCTTTACATAACTACTGAAAAAAAGCCCACAGGGAGCCGTTCTCTCTACTTTCAGGCCATATTGGCCAAACTAGAATATTTCACTTTGGGCACCCAACAATTTAAAGGGGTAAACATTGGCTTTAATAAGAAATGATGAATAAAATGTTCATAGGTTTACTCTCATTATGATTTGATATGCATTAAATAGGTGTGTGGGTTCCCTCAAGCTGTGTGGTCTCTGCTAATTATCCCCAGTCTCTTTTCACACTAAATAGGTTCATCAGTCAAATTAAGGCATAAACAGTTTTACTGAGCTCTGTGCTTCCTCAGGTTGCATGTTTTATGAGTTGTAGGGCCCAGGATGCACCAAGCTGGCTGTCTGCCATTGGTTGTTGTCAGTTTTTGGTGACCGTTGCTTGTAGTTAATGTGGGTCTGTATGGGTCCACTGGTCCTCGCCAATGATTTTGGACCAATTGGGTCCAATTGGGGCAGTTGTGGGCTGGAGGTTAGGGATCTGGCCCTGTGACCGGAAGGTTGCCGGTTCGATCCCCAGGGCCGACAGTCCATGGCTGAGGTGTCCTTGAGCAAGACATCTAATCCCCAACTGCTCCCCAGGCACCGTGGATAGGGCTGTCCACCGCTCCGGGCAAGTGTGATCACTGCCCCCTAGTGTGTGTGTTCACTAGTGTGTATGTGGTGTTTCACTTCACGGATGGGTTAAATGCGGAGGTGGAATTTCCCCGGTTGTGGGATTAAAAAAGTATCACTTAACTTAACTTAATTGAACATGTTCAATTGGCATCAGTGATCACCCTGAGAGATGGCGAGCAAGGAAAAGTAGGAAAGAAAGAAAGCAAAGCAAGAAAGCAGACCCCTCAGAGGACAAGCATAAAGAACAGCCTAATTTTCAGCAGAAATGTATAAGTAGAAAAATATTAGCACATGATTGGACATTTAATGTCTTTTTGCTATTTCTGCTAAGTCCAAATATAACTATGCATATGATATGTGATTCTCATATTCCCAATGAGAAAACGTGCTCTGATATTTCACATGATTATGAACCTGTGATTGTGATTTAATTCACTGTTTAATGCATAAACGTTCGGTTATAATTTGCCTTATTATTCACCCAATGCCACTAACAGTGCTTTACTTTCACATAATACATTTAGTCTAAACATGAACATTTGACACTGATGGATTCAAACAATATATTGTTTACTTTGTACAATGAAGTTTCATAGTTTTCGACTACTGCCAGCTCCTACTATGGAGAATTGCTCCACTACACACTGAGTGCATTTACATTCACTCAATAGTCTGATAACTGCAGAATATGGTAATTTGTTCAATTTGTTTACATGCACTTGGATAATTAGATAATGGAAAATTGAGTCAGGAAGTAATCGGATTTTTGCTTTACAACCCACCAATAAACTCAAAGCGTAAGATGTGATGTAAACATAAAGCAAAATTCAAGCTACCTTTTTACAGATAAAACATTGACTCACTTTAAAGGGAAAGATGATAATGTATGCTGTTTAGTATGCTGTTTACACATCCGCTTAAATAATCAAATAACTGCTGAAATTATCATGTTGTTGTTGGTGTGCATGTAAATGGACTCAGTATCAGCCTATTCCATGGACTCATTAGCTCATCTATAAGTATAAAACTATGTTTTGTTTGGCTTTTCTGCCTTCAGAGTGTCGGTTGCCTGAGACTGAGTGCTAAACCAAACTTTGAAAGGTGATGAGAGATCATGGAGAGCAGATGACAGGTGGTCATTAGCGATGGGAATAACAGCTCTTTGAACAGAACTGACTCTTATGTTTCTGTTGCTTTCTGAGAGCCATTCAAAAGACCGGCTCAGTGTTGGTTGGTGCCAGTTAATTTGTTACACTACTCGTTACATTATTTTTGTTTCTCCACTATATTGCCTGATGAATTGTTGTGTAATTTCCAGTTAACAATAGCCCATAATTTTAAACCTTACATATGCCGTAAACCTAAAGTCAGCTTCTAATTCGCATTTTCCCATTCCACCTTAAATGGTGCAGCTGTTACATTCTGGAGTTGGAGGCATTACAATAAAAACTGTCGCACCATTTAAGGTGGAACCTGAAAATTCGAACAAGAAGCTGGTGAATAAGAAGCTGACTGCAGCCACAGAATGAAGCCTTATCCAAATGAACAGTACATACTCTTAAGTAAAGAAAATTGTTCTATATAGAACCATAAACATTTAAAGAACCCTTTACACCTTTGCATCATTAAAGGGTTCTTCAGAATGATGGAAAATGTGTTGTATGTGGTTCTATATAACAGCTTTTGACATGAGTTCTATATAGCACCAAAAGGGTTCTTCTATTGTAACAAGCCTGACATTGTAAATTGTGCTATAAAGAACCCTTTTCATACCGGACCATCTACAGAACCCTGAATCAATCTGAAGAACCCTTTCACAATGCAACAAACCCTTTTATGCAAAGGGTTATGAATTATGCAAAGAGTGTTCATGGTTCTTTACTAAAGAACCACTGAAGAACCAACATTTTCAAGTGTGTATTCTTTACTTTTCATCACTTTGAAAAAAGTCTTCACTTCACCTATTCACTAACTTTGCTCCATACAAGTTTCTTCTGCTTCATCTTGTATTTTTTCCCCATTGGTTTTTGTACAAACTCACAAGCTTTAAAGTACAGTACGTCTGTGGATGGTGAATCACAACGTGTACCACTTCTCTCTGCAGTTACTTGTTATTTTGGAGTTTTAATGATATTTCTGTTATCAGTTGGTCTTCCTTGAATGACCTGGTCACCACAAATTGCTAAAGCCTCCAGGAGTTTCTTACTTTTTCAAGCTATTCCATACAGCTGATATTGCAATTGCATATGTTCAATTGCAGAGGTTCACAATGCAATTTGCGTTCCCATCTTCAAAATGGCTCGTTTCTTTTCCCATCATAGTCAGTTTTTAGGGTTTATCATGGTCTATGCTTTGCAGAAATTTCATGAACTGACTTGGGGCAGAGGTGGCATCCTATGATGGTGCCACGTTTAAAGTCATGAGCTCTTCAGTACGACCCATTCTACTGCCAGTGTTAATCTGGAGAATGCAGGTCTATGTGCTTAATTTCATCCACCTGCTAGCAATGAGTGAGATGGAACTAGGAAGGGTGTCCATAGAGTGTTTTATTGTTAGTTACAGATCTATGTTACTGTATCTGGCACACATTCAGCCTCATATATTTCCATTTCTCAGAACCATTACTGATGTGGGTCTGCAGGGGTTCTGTTTTATCCCCTGCTTTATGGACGACATAAAACCATGAAAAGTAAACAAATCACTGAGTGTGTGTTAGTTAAATGTGCTCCTGCTGTGGGACACAACACAACAGCACATTGAGCAGCCAAGTACAGACACTCTCTGTGTTCTAATAAGTGACTATTTCTGCCTTTTAATCCACTCATTTTTAATAACAAAGGTATTTACCTCATTTAATATGCCTGTTGCAACATCTGATGCCAAACTGGTACAAAGTACCCGGAGAAATGTTAAGGAATTGTAATCTAATTGACAAGAGCTCAAAACACAGCTTAACTATGTAAATAAATAAATAAATAAATAAATAGAAATGTAGAACATGGGGACAAATTAAGTGCAGCCTTTCGGTCACAACTTATATTGTGTTTCCAATAACTGTGTCATTACACATGAAAAATACACTGAACCACAACTACTGGTGATGAATTCACTGTTACAGATGGCCTACAGTAGTACAGCTTATGCCAGAACATCTTCTCCAGTCACACACAGCTGGGGTAAATAAGTCACTCAGGTAAAAGAAAAACTGTAGACTCATCTTTCATGCACATCCCACTATAATACACACAGCGCCCTCTGCTGTTAAAGTCATTAAACACACAAATAATTCGCTTGAAATGCGATTGTCCAAAGGCAGATTAAAATGATTGACAGTTCGTTGCTTATGTGCAGTTTCACACATTTGTCATGCTTTAATAACCTGTTATGTAGATCTCAATACGTTGAATATTCAAGTATTCATTTGTTATGTTATTCATTTTTCTCTTTACTGCTATAATATTGCAGACAAATAGAGGCAAGTCAGCATCAATACCAGGACGATATTTCAGATGATAGAATAAAAAGAATATAGGGGTAGAGTTAGCACTAAACGTATTGCCTGTGCAGATGTGTAATACCCACACAGATAAATACACAACTCATATTACAGTCCAAAAAGTCATGTTGGAAGAACAACAGCACTACACACTGAAATAAATGTGTAGATTTTTATGGATTCATTATGTTTCATTATATGTGATTAACAAATAATGTATCAATAAATAATATAATGTCAAATAACAGACCTAATAATAATAGCCTAATGGTATTATTAATTATTATTATATCATAGTGACAGTCCAACCTTTGAAAATAATGCTAGCTCAGCAAGTGATGATAAAACAACACTCATCCAGTTTTATTACTAAATGAAAACACAGTAATATAATATTCTGATCTGCTGTGGGATGTTTGAATTCTGGAACCAATATACAGCAACAAACAAATCATACCCAGTTAATCTATGGGGGAAAGATCAGTTAGATCCTCAACTGGCAGAACAGATCTGATTTAAACATGAGGAGAAAGAACTGTTTTATTCAGTTTGAAGGTGTCACTGTTATTAAATAATGATGAAAAAGAAACTCAGCCGTTCTGATGGAGGCATCACATAAAGACATCTCAAGAACAATTTCTGAGCCCACCTTAGCCCACAACTAAGACAAGAACACATCTATATAAAGTCAAGACTGCAGAGGTGGGTTTAGCGATGGTTCTGGGCAAAAGACTGACATGGGGCTCCCTGGATCCTCTTTTTTAAACCAGTTCAGTGTCTGGGCTCCGGAGTAGCTCAACTGTCTGCACTACAAAGAATAAACCTCATTCATCAACTGCTCTAAAGTCACTGATGCAGTTTCCTCAAAGATTCTTTTAATACCAGTTTGTCTTCACACAGTTGAGTCATCACATAAAAAACAGTTTTATAATTAATAATTATAATATAATAATTAAAACCGTTTTTTATAATTAATAAAACTAAAAATGAAAACTAGCAGTGAAGAAATGTGCTTCCTAACTGTAAAAATAAAAATGACAGTTTTCAAAAACAAACATGAAACCAAAACTGTAATGTACACTGTAAACCTAACTAAAGATAAATAGAATTTTATAGCACTAAAAAAAATGTAGTTCTCTGACTTTTAGTTCACTTTTAGTTTTAGTTTACTGTTGTGTTAATGTTACTGTACTGTTTTCAAGTACCTGCTATTACAGTCTTCATCATAACACTAAATACTAAAACTAAAGCTATTACTTTTCAGGAACTAAAAACAAATTATTAATGCTCTCTTGAAACATCTGAAACTGAACTGAAATCAAGAAGCAAAATTAAAAACTAAATAAAAACGTATGACATTTTCAAAACACTGTAGTCTTTTACAGCCATGGCCAGGGTTGGAGCTGCATTGAAATAATTTAAAATAACTGCTACACTCTCAAACAACAGCTATTTTTATAATGAATATTGTAGCATTTACTGCTAATAAAAGAGTCACAGCTTTCGCACAAGTGGTGGTGCTTTAATCTCTAGCTGTTGTTGGCCACAGCCAATAAATAAGCAGAGGCTCATTCACTACCCAGCACACATCTCCTGTCGCACTGTTCGTGCTGAATCAGGGGTGGCTCCCTGCCCCATCCTGTACAATGAGAGTCCTTAACAAATGAAACCCAGTGCATAAATTCTGAGGAACACCAACATAAAACTAACATGTAAATATTTCTTAAACACATGTCAGAATTGGTCATCTGACATCAACATGTAATTTGCATTTTCATGGGGGGCCCTCGGCTGCTGCCTACCTTTGCCTAGACCAAGACAAGACAGAGACGTTTGGTAGAAAGTCTGACTACAAGTTGGCCTACACATTACTGAATACTACTTTGATCATATTTGTTTGTGAAGTTTATCCATCATTTTAATCACAAGTATTACGAGGCCAGAGTCATTTGAGTTTGTGTATGTGAACATGTATGATTTAAGGCCACTGCACACTGGACATCAAGACACATCCATAATTCCAAACCAAGCATGTAGTGTGTACAGGATCTTAGTGAAGACAATGAGAGTTAAGGAGAGGAAACTTGAGTCATTTGGGTCAATCTGCCCAAACCAAGCCCCATGAAAGTGAATGTGTCACTCTCTCTTGCTCTCACTAACACACACTCTCACACTAGGATTGAAGCATGACAAATTTCTTGAACAAATTCACAACCCACTTCCTGTTAAATGATGGGAAAGCCCTGGAGAAATGAGCAGAGGATTAAACAGAGGATCCGAATATCCTGTGCTTCCAAAGAAATCAGGCATTCCAGCAGCCCAAAATAGTCTGAACTGAATTCTTGAAATACTGCAAGTCTTAATCCATGCAATGTTATAACTTTATAGTATTTAGTTCATCAGTTCATGTCCTTAATGTTGTATGTAACTCTGTTTGGTTTCTGAGCCAGTGTTGCACTACACTGTAATCCCACATTTTGTTTTAACTCATGTAAATTAAGTCTGTTGTACTTAAAACTCAGTATGTCCCACATATTGCCCAACAATTTTTTTAAGTTAAGGGACCATATTTGATGATTTTATACACTCAAATGACATTTTTGAGGTGAATTAATGTATTGCTATATATATAAAATACAGTTGCATGTTTGTTTTGTTAACAAAATCTTGTTAGATAAAATTTACATTTCTTTCCCATTGGCTCTGGGCTCCATCCATTTGCATATTGGATGTTTCTTTCCATTTGTTTTACTCACCGTCAGTGTGCATAGCATATACTTTATTCAGCTGCCTGACATTGTGCTGTTGCAGGTTATCTTCTCTTTGCTGATGAGTGGGGGGGTGTTTTCGTCAGTGACCAGGTTCACAGTAAAGGTTAACCCTTTGGTATCTGACAGAGTGGTCAATATCACTTAGCTGGAAAAAAACTCAACTGCGTAATGAAACAAATTGAATTTCAATTCCAAGACATTTAATTAAAATAATTAGAATTTACGAGTTGCACAAACGTGTTTGTTAGCTTAACAAAAAAATGTATAGCTATTCTAACTCAAGTTTTCATTTACTTGTTACTTATTTTTTACGGCAACCGGTTTTTAACATTTTTTAAGCAAATTCAACTTATCCAGGCTTACAGTGGAATAATTTGCATAGCAACACAGCCAAGTTCTTTTTTACTCTAGGGGTGCATTTATATTATATTTGAAGAGTTTCCAAAATGCCCTGCAATGGACTGGCAACCTATCCAGGGTGTATCCTGCCTTCGGCCCGATGACAGTTGGGATAGGCTCCAGCAACCCCCACGACCCAGAAGGGGAAGAGGCTTAGAAGGTGTGTGTGTGTGCGTTTCCAAAATGCTGTATATCCATTTATAACAATTTTAGATAGAACACGTTTTTGAAGAAGAATAACATCTGACTTATAATGCAAAACTGTGTATTTCTCTAAAAAGATGGTATTAATTATACATCCATATGCAAAGGTTTAGGTGCCAAATGTTCAAATGATTTGGTCAAATGACATGTTTTGTTGATTTGTGTTGATTGAAAATAATAAAACATCATCTAGAACACACTTCTGCACATTTTAATGCACAATTACTGTTTATGTAACATATTGGGAAATAAAATCGAATATAACATGTAGCCTGTTTTAAAGTCAAGTCAGGTCAAAGTTTATTTATATAGTGCTTTTTACAACAGATATTGCTTCATCAAATGTGGCAGTATTTCTTGTTTTTTTTTGGGCACAAAATTTGACAGTTTTCTTGCTTTTTTGGGCAATCAATTTGCACACTTACAGCATGTCCTGTGACTTTCCAATGCTTACTAAATGGCCAATGCATTTCAGCCAAAACTGTCCTCTTTCAATGTTTACATAGGCGCTGCTAATCTTGGGTATATGTAATGTACCTAAGCAGTATCCTCACCAATCACAAGACTCATGTGAGATGTCCCCACAAAACTGTGTTCCTTAGCAGTCTCTCTTTGTGTTAAGTCAGAGAAACTTATAGAGTGAAAGCTAACAACCAAGCGAAAGCTAACAACCAAGCACAACTGAGCTAGCAAGCTACCCCTTCTATCTGTCTTCCATTCATCCATTCATTTGTTCAACTGATCACACATCGCACCTTCAGCAATAAGGTCAACGCTGTCTTATAACAGCCAGAAAACACAGCAGAGACAGCATGATCTACAGCTCAAGTCACGTGTTATGACATTTCTGTTTTTCAGTTGAAGCCCACCCTGGGCATTTCTGGATCTCCTTACTTCTGAGAGTGATCTGCTCTGAGCTACACTGAAGACAGAACTCAAGCTTTGACTGAAGATTTTTCACTAGTGTTCCTTCAGCACCCTCTGCTGCTCAGTTTGGCTCAACACACTCCCCTTATCATTTCAAGCATTATAAATGAAACATATCCTGTTTTTTTCAAGATTTTTTCTGACTAATTTAGTGAGAACAACATATGAAAAAAATATATGCATTTTGCTTTTTTCTAAATGTCACTATTATTTTTGGATTGGAAAATATGAGCCAACATAACAGCTAACTGCATTTCTGTTACCACCAGACGTCTTCATAGACTCACGATTTTCACAGAAAAAAAGCTGCACTAATAACAATAAATAACTGAACTGATAAAATTATTACAATATTATTGACAATATTAATAATGAATATATACGAATGTAGTCTTACACAAAGGTAATGAGCATGAGCGTAATGATTCATAAAAGTCAGAATTTGATTTGAGAAAAAAAAAGTTCTTCTATTGTTACAAGCTTGACATCGTAACCATAGCCTTTTAAAAAGGAATTCTATATAGAATCATGAAGCAGTTCAATTCAGTTCAATTCAAGAATGTTTCTGTCTAGACTGCTTTTGTAATGAGGCAGAATACAGGACAGCCAATTGGAACACAGCTCATTTACATACATCAGTCTTAAAGGCACAGCAACAAGAACAGGGGTGCATTTTCCCCTACGATGGAGGTTAGTATTGAACTCACACAGTACACTGTATTGTTAACAACTAACATCTGAAGTACAAGTTTGCCAAAACTGTAGTACCTTATTCATTCCACAGTAGTCTGAACCATGGTGGTTTGAACCAACATAGCCTGAACTACAATGTCTCCAAATGTGTTTGGTCTGACTTTTGAGAAACGTACCCCTATTTGATTTTAAGACCAAATACTCCGTAATAAAATACCAAACAATGAAAAACATCTTTGAACTACCTCACACTCATATCGATGGGTTTGCTAGCTCAGCAGCAGGTAATGCACACACCTGCCTGTGTATCTACATTTAGACAACATAATATATAAGACCCCAGGAACTGAAATGTAATACTTCCAGGGCTTTTATTTGCCAAATTCACCTGAGAGAAATTAAAACTTAAAAGGACTCTGAGACAGCCTGGAAAAGTAAAATTCTAACATTTCCATTTAAACACTTCTGTAAGAAGCTTATATGCACCATGAATGTAATCTCAAGTAATACGGTGTGACGTGGTAATTACAGTTAATCCATCTTTTCCTTTTAACCACGTTCAGTAATCGTTTTGGGAACTGAGGACACCACTTTTTGTAGTTGTAAAAGTGGATTTCTTCCCCACTCTTGCTTGATATAACATTTCAGCTGCTCAACAGTCCGGGCTCTCCACTGTCATATCCTGTGGATTCTCTAAAATGTATTAAAAATTAGATATTAATATTAATAAATATTAACGAATATTGTACCCATACAGAGCGAAATTGCTACATTCTAGGCAATCAGGCATTGAGAATTGTTGTTCTTAAATTGTTGACACATTTTCTGGTAAAATGGCAAACCTCAACTCATTCTTGCTCATAAAGGACTTGGTCTTTCCTGGAAGCTCCTTTTATACCCAAGCATGACCGCATCACCCACTTAAGAAGTTCTTTGGAACATTTCGCAACGTTTTTAGTCTTCAATTGCCCATGTCCAAAGTTTTTTGGAAAATGTTGCAGGCATTGGTTTTAGCATATGAACATATATTTTCAAAAAATCATGAAAAAGCAAAACATCTTGTCTTTATACTTTATAATTTCTTTTATATAAAGGTCACAGTGAATTTACAAATAACAACTTTCTGTTTTTATTTTCCTTTTATTTACTGTCCCAGCTTGGAATTAAGCAATCAATATATCTATCTATATATCTATCTATATATCTATATCTATCTATCTATCTATCTATCTATCTATCTATCTATCTATATATATATATATATATATAATAATGTAATCACATGAAACATTTTAGGTTGATCAATAGTTTTTCTCATTATTATTTTCTTCATTTTTAAAATCTGTCTTCATTCTTCCATATTGTACTGTAAAATTCTTCTGGATACAACCTCTAAGACAACAGCACAGCTAGTACACTAAATCTTGATATTAATAACAGATTTATTGCAGTGTACCTGCCAAGCCTGCTGTTATGATGGTGTGGGTGGTAGAGCCAAGCTTCACATTTGCACCAGTTTGGAAGAAGTCCAATTTTTTTTCTCTATTTGTAATCTCCATAAACCCAGAGCTTCGGCCTTATTCACCACAAAGCTTATCCTGATTCTGCAGACAGATCCTTACTTACTGCTGGTAAATTAAATATATATGCTGCTATATAAATTATATATATATATATATACTGCTCAAAAAAATAAAGGGAACACTCAAATAACACATCCTAGATCTGAATGAATGAAATATTCTCATTCAATACTTTGTTCTGTACAAAGTTGAATGTGCTGACAACAAAATCACACAAAAATCAATGGAAATCAAATTTATTAACCAATGGAGGCCTGGATTTGGAGTCACACACAAAATTAAAGTGGAAAAACACACTACAGGCTGATCCAACTTTGATGTGATGTCCTTAAAACAAGTCAAAATGAGGCTCAGTATTGTGTGTGGCCTCCACGTGCCTGTATGACCTCCCTACAACACCTGGGCATGCTCCTGATGAGGTGGCGGATGGTCTCCTGAGGGATCTCCTCCCGGACCTGGACTAAAGCATCTGTCAACTCCTGGACAGTCTCTGGTGCAACGTGGCGTTGGTGGATGGAGTGAGACATGTTGTCCCAGATGTGCTCAATCGGATTCAGGTCTGGGGAACGGGCGGGCCAGTCCATAGCTTCAATGCCTTCATCTTGCAGGAACTGCTAACACACTCCAGCCACATGAGGTCTAGCATTGTCCTGCATTAGGAGGAACTCAGGGCCAACCGCACCAGCATATGGTCTCACAAGGGGTCTGAGGATCTCATCTCGGTACCTAATGGCAGTCAGGCTACCTCTGGCGAGCACATGGAGGGCTGTGCGGCCCTCCAAAGAAATGCCACCCCACACCATTACTGACCCACTGCCAAACCGGTCATGCTGAGGAATGTTGCAGGCAGCAGATCAATCTCCACGGCGACAAGAAAATCATAAACTGGCAGTTGAAATAAATATATCTAATATTTTACATTGTGAGGTTCTTTGATTGCTGAGGCATTTTAAATAATTTCAAGGAATTCTAGTTAAAATATTTAATTATATTGTGAAAGTTTCTTGAAATAAACAAAATAAGTTACAATGAAAATTCAGTTTCACAAAATAAAATGATGTGAAGAAAGTAAAAAAAGTCTAGAAATAGGTTAAATGATCACATACTTATAACAGTTCCAATGTCAAATATGAGCCTCAGTCAAATTTTGCTTATGTAGAGAACAGACCACAACATGGCATTCTCATGCACATTTAAATGCACAATTTAAATGTAGTTGCTAATTTGAACACAGTGGAAAAACTAAATCGTAGAATATATAAAATGTGCCATAACCTTTGCACAGGCAACATTTCTCTTTTGATTTTTTCTCCCTATAGGTTAAAAAAATTAGCAAGGCCTTCATGAACTGTATTCAGTGTTAGATGAGGGTAAACACTAATATTCACAAACCTTTAGCCAAGAAGGTCCCCAGTGTGACATGCCTGCTGTAGGTGATGTTTTAACTTCTTTATTTTTAAAAAAAAAACAAACAAACAAACAAAAATTACACAGGGGCTCTGATTTGGTTTGGTAAACTTACAGTAGTAAGAGCGTCACTGCATTATATACAGTTGAGCTCTCATTAGTAAACACATGGATTACTCCTGATGCTGTCTATTAGTAGTCACCTGCTTGATGACCGGGTAAAAACCCCAATATGAACTAATATGTCTTCTGACTTGAGACACCAGTGGCAGTTTTCCCGTTTATTACTGGAACCATGCTGTTCCACTTCCTCAGCCTTTGTTTCACGGAGCTTCTGTGACACTTCCTGATGTGTTTCAGACTCAATAGTAGGAAACTATTCTAGGCTTTGGTGAAAGCCGAGTCACCGGCCCGATATCTGACCGGTTCAACTCACAGCCCTTTTCATAACCTTTTCACACTGATTTTTTAGGCTTTTTCACCAACAGACTGCAAGTGTGGATTTTCAAATCTATCTATAAAAAAATCCATAAAATTCTGATGTTTTTATGTCTTACCTTTAGAGTCAGAAGGTCAAAACAATGAGGTCAATTGGACTTAACATTTTTACTGGACACTCTTAGAAAAAAGGAGTTTCATACAGACTTTAAATAAAGGTTCCTAAACAGTTCTTGACTTGGGTGTTCAGTTCTAGAAAAAACTCCATTCAGTATACATCCTTTACAGATCCACATTAAATGGAAGGGTTCTTTCAAAAGGTTCTTCACGTGTTCTTCCCTTTTATAAATGTGGTTCTTTAGAGAATTAAATGTCAATAATTTGCTCTGTTTTCTTATTTACATGAGTGCTTATAAATGTATGTTTTGTTGCGTATATGTGGGAGAACTCAAGTATGGATGTTTGTGATTGTACAATTGTACATTTTCACTGGCAGTGACTTTTTTTTATGGTCAGCTGCTTTGCTTTTCTTTTAAGCGCAAACATGCTCGGCCAGTAAAGCTTGATTTTGACCTTTTTCCTCCACTCATGTATCATCAGCCTGGTAACTGACACTGCTAGACTTGCATTGCAAAGTATTTTAGAAACGGACAAATTAGCCAATTATACAGACCTCTTCAAATGAAGAAACATTTTTTAAGAAAAATGAAATGTTTCAAAGCTTTCAATCATTAAAGAAAATAATTTTAAGACATTCTTTCTTTACTCAGTTAAAGAATTTAATTGGACAGAACTTCACATTCTTAAAAATAAGCAAAGACAACTTGAAGTTTCTTCTTTCATAGTGAACAGCTTTAAAACTCTGGATGTTATCCTTATGTGGCTGGTAAACTGTTTCTGTAGTATCCCAGGTGGTTACTAAGGTGTTGATTAGCCATTGTTATCTCAGGTGGTTAATAAGGCGTTACTTAGCTTTTTGCTATGCCATCTCAGGTGGTTACCAAGGTATTGCTAGGCTGTTGCTGTGGTATCCCAGGCGGTTGCTAAGGTGATGCCAAGTCATTGCTATGGAATCCTAGGTGGTTACTAATGTGCTGCTAGGATGCTGCTACGGTATCCCAGGTGGTTGCTAATATGTATGCGAGTCTGTATGTAATGTCTATGGGTGGCTGTGTGAGGGCTAACCTTTGTGGCATCATTTATGGCCGTTAGATGGAATTTTTCTCAACATTTCACCATTTATTTCCTGTGGGTTAAAAAAAAAAACGTATGGGTACAAAAAATGTTCATGCAATCGTTAAAACGCATAACAACGTAATAATTTTCATGTAATCTTTACAATCCTGCCAAGTTTTGAGATTCTAGCTCAAATACTGTAAAGTGTGAAAATGTTACAAAAAGTGCAGAATAATCAAACAGATAAACATAAAAAGATGTCACCTTTAGACTTCTAGAATGTTTTAGAATGATGTTCCTTCTGGAAAAAGTCATTATAAAATAGAATCGTTGTCTACATTTAAATAATTTATACTGTCTTTATAACCAAAACATCCAATTTCATTACTCCCTTTATTGGTCATAAATGACTAATAAATGCACATTCTGAAAACAAGGTCGTTTTTTGACAGAATTTTATTCTTGAAATTATTTTATAAAATCATCGCTTTTTCTTCTTTTATATATTTCATATATATATATATATATATTTATATATATTTATATATTCATTTTAACCAGCAAACATTTTTGCCAATCCTCCCCAAACCAAGCCCCTCAACCCTTTCTTCCCTTAAAGGTAAACCTGTGTAATAAACAAAAGATTTCAGACCTTCACAGATGAGTGTGTGATGAAGACGCTCTCTTAAGCTAGTCTAGAAAGAGGACGAAGGAGGAAGAGAAAAGCAGGATCGGAGGATGTCAGAGAATGAGGAGTGCAGGGCTTTAAACATACAGAGCATGCCAGGGGCCTATTCATACATAACCACAACTTCATCAGCTATTACATCACCACGCAGACGGAAAGAGAAGATAATGAGGGTGGAATGTGATAAATCTCTGAGAGGTCCATTTTCAGTGGCTCAGTTAATGCCCAAATATACGGAGGGACTGAATGGATAGTGGCTGTAAACCTGCTGGGTACATGGCACTAAGCATTGGTTAATTATACTGCTATTATGGCCTATGGACCAACTGAGTTATCCAGGCTCCGCCCCCAAATGCATACTTTTGTAGCTACTATTGCTAAATTGGACAAGCTTCACAGAACACTGGTAAAAATCCCATTCCGTTTATGTTGAAGCTTAAGTAATCTTGGTTGAATTGGATGTTTCACACCACAAAGTACCACTTGAACTGTGTTCGAAGTGGAACGATGAGGATGGACACATCAAATTTTCATTGCAGCATGAACTGTTCAAGTTGTAATTTCTACAATATTTTCATTGTAGCGGAGGAATGAAAACAGTCCACGTCGATGTGAAGTAGTCAATTAAACAACAGTGTACGATTATAATAAACGGAAATGGTATTTACTTTTAAACATGTACAATTAGCCCATATTGATGTTTCATTTACTTCAAAAATCAAGTTCAGTTTCAAGTTTAAAATGCTAGTCCAGCTCAGTGGCTCATTGTCATAATCAAAATATGGTTGAAAATGATAAAAAAAAAAAATATATTGTGCTCTATCCCAACAGTACAAGTTTTCACACTCAAATGCTATTTGATGTTAGTAACAAAAATGATGCGCTGCAGTTTCTCATTAGGTCAAATGGGATTTTCTATAAAGCTTGTCTGACCTCACTGCAGTCACTACGGAACAACACACCTGCGAGCTTGCCTTGCATCAATCAGTTGCCATATCTCATAGCAGTTTTCTGGACGCAGACTAACATTATGAGCTAAATGCATACTAAACGCTAACACTGTAAGGCAGGGGTGTCGCAAAGTGCGGGTATGGCTGCAGGTTTTCACTCCCAACAAGCTGAAGCATCCCTGATTCTACTCGTTATATCAGTTGGTCTTAGTCGTCAAACGTTTCATCAGATGACCTCCTAGTTTGTTGGAGTGAAAACCTGCAGTCACACCAGTCATCTGCAGACAAGACTGCAACCCTGCTGTAAGGCATCGGTGCCTGGATACCTTGTCTTAGGGGGCCAAAATGCAACATTTCAAGTGGGCAGAAGACCAAAAAATAAATAGGCGCAATAATATTATACTATGTTATGCTGTAATAAAAGTACTCCAAAATGTACTGCTTAAGCACATTTTCAGAGAAATAGGCAGAAGGGATGGGCTAACTTTCTGCCAGGCCAGTTCAAAGGTCCAAGCCCTGCTACAGAACGTACTAATCTTAGTAGTGTAAGAATTTGGCAGTACAGTATGCAAGATATTAATATATTGCACTGTTTGTTACAAATGGAAAGTGATGTGTCAATGTACATAATATTTAACCATGATCTACCTAGAATTTAAACCAAAGTCCATTACTGATTTCACTTTAGTTCTCATTACCTGTCCATCATACTTCACTGGACTGGCAAAGACGCTCCCATAGAGGAATGATGCTTTATTTACTAACCTTACATGTAAATTTCAGCTTGATTTTGTTAGCTAGCTTGTTAGCGCTTAGCCTCCGCCTATCTACTGCACATTAAGCTGGCTACAAACATCAGGACTTTGCCTGTTGCATTTTGAACAGCTATGTTCTGTGTAGCTTGTTTGATTAGGCCGATGGGAGAGAGTTTTCTTCAACATGTAGTATTTGGGTGGGATCTTCTTGTGAGATTTCCAACACATTTGTTTCCCATCAGCTTGTTTTGGTTATAGTCCTGTTTTGAAAGGCAGGTCTGGGCAGGTTAAGTGACAAAATGCACCAAAATCTCTGTTCACCAGCTGATGTCCAGCTACTATGCACAATATATGGCTGGACAATCAATACAAAACAAACATCTATGCTGGATTTGAGTACATTGAAAATAACTATACACCTTCGGCACTTGTGAACGTATTGCATTCTATATACTCAAATACTAGTTACAGTTAGTGTTTAGTACATATTGAGAAAATATGCTGGAAAATCTTTTTTTAATGCAAAATCTGCGTCCGGAAAACCACACCCAAGTATGTGTTTACTATTTCAGAGAAGAAGAAGCACACTTGACTCTACACACAAGATAAAATAAATGATTATGTAATTGGGTTAAAACCCATATAAATATTCTTAGATGATGATGGTAGCTGTGCTTGTCAATCTCATTCGAACATGTATACCTGGGCTCCTCGGTCATGGGCATCTAAAAACACCTCCTAGAGCTATGAGAATAGTTGTGGAAACCAGTCACAGTATTAAATGCTTTGCGAAAGCTTCAACAGTGGTTTAGTTCCGCATCCGTGGAAGTTATGCATGTTAAAATGAACGAAGACTGTTGTTTTCCCAAAGATCTGTACATAACCATACCAAACAAGAATTCCTCTAACAATATAATCCTTCATCATTTTAATATATATCATCATAGCCCTAACATTTACACACAGCACTGATACATACGATACAGTCCTGGTAAAATGTGCCCTTATTCACCTGGAACCAGCTTTCAGATCATTTAGATTGTGTCTGGTTGTGTCCATTTCCCTGATGACTTCTTTAGCCCTTGCTTTGTGAAGCTGCTAAACTTCTATTTTCTCACACAAAGCAGGGAGGCTCATTATAGGATGTAAATTCAGCTGGTAAACAAGTTTGCTCAAAGACGTCCCAAATGTACACTGTTGCAAAATGAAAATGTGCGTATGGCATCTTAGTCAAAATCTTGATAGAAGAATAAATACATCCCTTATAAATTTTAGATATCTATCCAAAGCATTATATTACAGTCTTACATGATTAGTGTTGTATGGTGAAAATATATAGGGAACATCTAACAGCTCTGAGTAAAAGCTATGCTAGATCATACATACAGTCCTACTGTGTTCAGCACAGTTAGATTAGACCTGTTAATGACCACAGAACTCACCAAACTGTACCTGGGGTTTATTTCACAAAGCAGGATTTCTCAGTAAGCTTACCTTTTCTCCAATTGGACAGGACTCACTTTTAGCTTAGGCTCTTAAACTCCTTTGAACCACTGGTTCCAAAATACACTTCGTCATATTCTACCTAACTTTCATATTTCATAAGCTACATTCAGAAAGTGGGTGTCATGTGAGAGCTGCAACTGTCAAATAGATGGGTAATGTAATTTATAAAGCCTCAATTTTTTTTGTCTACTGAAATCGACCGATTTTTCCACAAATCTGGGCTACAAACTATAAACAGACGGTGTCTCTTCAGTCTGTAAAAAATATTTTTATAAAATAATACAAGGAGAGTCTAGGACTTTTGGCTTTCAGCAATAAACTCTAAGCTTTATTGCTTGTGAATTTCCCCGCTGTGGGACTAATAAAGGATTATCTTATCTTATCTTAAGCATATAGCAATGTGTGATCATAAAACACATTTTCTGTTAAATTGACGGGAGCTTTTACAAAAAATATTTGCATTGATTTCATGCAGTTACTATAATTTGCCTTACGATTCAGATGGAAAAACCAAAATATACTCTGAAGAATAAGAGGTTAGAGGAGGAAAATTCAACCTATTGACTGAGCAATGAAAAGGAACCTTTGTATGGCAACCGGCGGTCCAGAGCTGCATGTGGCTCTTTTACTGCCCTGTTGAGGCTCCAGAGCAGATTTAGATGTTTAGGTGAAAATTAAATAATCTTCCTTTGCAGAAAACTGAAACTCAGCTGATCACTTTAACAATAAATGGTCTTAAATACTGGAGTTATTGTATAACTGCTAATTCACCCTTTAACCCTAAAGGCTGCTGTGCAGACTGCTGGTCACCATAGCAACGCAACAACAATTTCACCTAGCTAGCATCTAATGAAAAGGCAAACAGAAAAATTTAGGCCGAAACATCGATGACTTGGAGACGAATGGACTTATTTGCATTTACGAGCAATCAGTTGGCTTCCTGATATGTTTAATCTGCAATGAAAAACTGTCAAACACTAAAACGTCACAAAGCTGAAGTCAGCTTCTCATACGCCAGCTTACTGTTCTACTTTTGCTGTTCCACCTTAAATGGTGCAGCAGTCACATTCGGGCAGCTCATTTAGGGTGGAATGGGTAAAATCGACCAAGAAGCTGGCAAATGAGTAGCTGACTTCCAGTGTGTGAAGTCCAGTATTGAGAGACATTTTACAAGAAACTATTCCACTTTTGAGGAAAAATTTCCTGCTGAAGATGCGAGAAAAGTGGTTATAGCTGAGCTAAAACTTAAGGCAGAGCAAAGTAAGTCCGTAGTTTTTGTTTATATTTTTTAGTTTATACTAGCACATACTGAGACACATTTACAGCCAAGATGGTAAAATGGACATAAAATGTTGTGGCTCCCAAGATGGTTTGATTTTGAGGACAGAATTGAAAGATCCCTCCTACTTCGTTTTCAGGCTGCACTACAACAAACATTTAATTTAAAAAAAAATGATTAGAGCGCAGGTGTGTAGCCCTAGCACCCCCCCCCCCCCCACTTACTCCAATTGGACGCACCCAGATGTTGAATGAAAGATGCTTGAAAGCAGCCAATAGGTTCTGTTTGCTTGCTATATGAACTGACTGAAGAATGACCATGGAAAGACAGAAATATTTATTGTTAAGAATACAAACACCATAAGCCAGGTGATGTGTTATTTACTGCCCTATTTCAAGGATTTTAAATGGTACGGTTTCAATTACGAAACATTGCTGCCAATTTTTTTTTATATTGAAATTATTACACCCTTAATGCCAACATAGCTAACAAGGTATTAGGTATCAATTATGATTTCATTTACATAATAACTGATGGATATTTACTTTTACTCATATTAGCAATGGTAGTCTTTCTTTCTGTCTAATTCATTACTTCAATGTCCTTAGCTAACTGAGAAATCCTGCTTTGTGAAACGGACTGGACTCTGCCCATCACTTGATAAAACGTCACAAACAACTGACTTCTTGAACGCTAATTCAAACCAATTGCTGATGAAGCATGTTAGACAAGAAAATGGCATTTCACAACTGTTAATGCAAGTAAACTGTTCAGTATTTTAAAAAATAATCAGGATATCAGTTACATAGACCATGTGTCAAAGTTGCGGACTGTGCTTCAGAATTTTGGAAGTGGGAAAACTGATGTTGGGTGTAAATGTAACTAAAACAATCCAAGCAACCAATCATCTGCACAGCTGGACGAACAAAACGGTGGCGTGAAAATGTGACTGCCATCAACTTATAGCCTAATGAACATGATTAGCAGTGTCTTACACCCTGATCACATTGATTTGGGTCAATGCATAGCAACACCCCAGTGAAGCTGATATGCTGTGTGGGGACAAATCCAGCAAAAATGTGTACACTAAAGCATCATTAGAAATGTCCACATGGCAGAGTTTAAAGCTTAAAAACATAGACATATAACAAGATAGTATTGTCTGTTACTTGTTAACCATGTAAGTATATGTAAAATAGATTAATTTCAAGAATCAACTGTACTGTAAAACAAGGCAAACAGATGTGTAGGTTTGTCACACGTCAACATTTTAGTTTACATTTCACAAAGAAAAAAATGTAACCAACTTTGCAATATGCAATATACTAGATATACTTTAAAAATCACAATTAATTATGCAGAAAAAAATAAATAAATAATGCACTGCATTGAATATTGCCAGCCAACTGCAGAACAAGCTACACTATAACATCATCAATGTAATCAGGGTATAAAGATCCCAGCCTAATTTATACCACTTGAAACAGCAGCATTTCAGACGGCCAAATGACTCTTAATGGAGTACCCAATAAAGTATTTCTCATCTGCATGTTCAATCTAGTGTCTTCACTGTAACTACAATTTATGATGCAAATTCACCACTGAGAAAAAAAAAACCCTCCCTCCCAGAAACCCACCCCACCCTTTGAACAGTCTCACACAGATCTATAGAATTATGAATCAAAATATATACTATGGGAATCCAGTGTATTTTTTTTTTTTCAGTTGTTCAAGCCCAAAAATGTTCTCTGTAGGTAATTTAGTTCCAGGGAGAGGTCTTTGCACAACAACCGCATGGACAGAGTCCTATACGTTGCATATTTTTTATTTTCCAGTCATTTACATCAGTCAAGCTTTGATGAGATTTGTTCCAGCTTTTTGGCCTTGTTCTTTTTCTCTCCAATCATAGTAAAGTCAAGGCAGGTTCAAAGAATGGGAAGAACTGCAAGATCACATGACTGGACGATAGACAGAGAAGAAAAGAGGGTGAAAAACAACCAACCAAAAATAAAGAACCAAAAATTTTGAGTACAGCCTGAATTTCTACAAGGCAGCAAAATGGACCGGAGGAGAGATGACTCTTAGCTCGGTGAGGAAGATTGCATTCCGATAGTCGATATGAACATCTGAGAGAGAGAGAATGTCAAGTCAGTCCATACTTGACCTCCACAGGCATGCGTAGTAATGCCTATCGATATACCAGGTGAGATATGGTGCTGGATTTGTAGTTGAGCTGGTGGTTGGGCACAAAACTGTGGTGCAGGCTCTTGCGCGTGCACATGTCGCTGGCGTACAGGCTCATGCACGAGTCGCACGACACCTTGGAGCAATTTATGCAGGTGTGAGAAGCGCCCGGTTTGTTGCAAAAGCCGCAGCGGGACCCACTGGAGTTGAGGCGCTCGCCTCCAGTGGGGCTGGGGGCGCTCAGGGTTAAGGGCTTGCTAGGGAACAGCTTGGTGCTAATCATAGGTTTGTCCAGCAATGGAGAATGAGAGTGGGAATGGGGAAGAGGATGTGGATGAGGGTGGGGGTGGGTATGAGAGTGGGCAGAGCTGGAATAGACAGAGAGCTTCTCCTTCACGGGCATGTAGCCGTCCAGAGGTCGAGAGGTTTTCGGGTAGTCCTGAAAACCACAGCATGGCGTCGGCTCCACTGCATGACAGGACGGACATAGTATCATATCACACCTCTGGCACGAGGACAGAGTTGGGCAGCCCAATCCACAGCCCTGGCACTTTACCCCATGACTTTTTATCGCCCAGCCATCCCTTGCTTCACGGCTTGGTGGCCTTGAAGGCGTCTGCCGGCCTCCTAGGCCTCGTTCGGTGTACAGATCGATTTCGTCCAAAGAAGACAGGTGGTAAGGGTAAGGCTCAGAAGGAGGAGACTGAATGGGGAAGAAGTCAGCTACTGGACTGTGCGAAGGCAGAGCTGCAGCAGGATGAAGCGAAGTCCCAGGACGGATGATTTCGTCCTTTAGGTCTTCCTCAGTGTCTACAAACAGCGGCTCCTTACGCAGACTCAGTGATGCCTTAAGAATGGGTTTGCTGGCTTGGTGCCAGTGCCCTGCACTATCCGTCACATCCACAGACTTAGACGGGCGACCGCTCCGCCTCAAATGGGCGCGCTCGATATCGACAGGGCGCACCGTTAAGCGGGTCATGTCTCCGGTAAGGCTGTCCCGCCTGCGGAGAGCGTCGGCACAACCTGCAGCATCTTCCCTGGTGTTCCTTCTCACCTCCACGGCCTCCAGCTCTGAGGCTGTGCCCCTGGACAAAGCCACCACCTCCCCCAGAAGACGGCACTCAGCTTGGGCCAACAGAAGCTCAAAGGCAAGCTGCCGCAAGTGTGCAGAACCACCAGGGTGCTCACGGACGATGTACTGCAGCTCCTGGTCTCGCGAGTACCCCATGGAGCGAAGTAGTGCGCGCAGGTCTGCGTCGCAAATCGCAGACTGAAGATGGTACACGTATGGCCCAGTGAAGGTCTGTAGGAGCCAGAGAAGAGGTCAGCACATTATGCTTTACATGTAGAGACACATATTTTATTCATCCTTAAGGAAATTGTAAAGTTAAAGGCAGCCACAGAAAAGGACTGTCAAAAACATTCATATTAGGAAAAATACAGAACTGAAATTATTTTTTAATAAAATATAAAATGTGCCATTTTATGTATGTATAAGACCAAGATCAATTGCAGATTACTATTAATCAACAGATATATAAACAATAAGCAAAAATATTAATGCTATTGAATACCACACATACCACACTGTGATTATCTTGCTGAACATCCTGATTGTAATAAACCTTGCAGTATATTAAAACCAGAATGAGCCATAATTATGACATGATTAAAAAATGACCTACATTACTTTGATCAAAGAAATTGTTTGTTGTATGACATCAATATCTCGATTGTCCCCAAAACCCACAAACGCCTATGATGCCCACAGCACAAAGTAAAACATCAAGTGATTCGGCTGAGACCTTATTTACACATTGTAAGCTTTTTTGAAATCACTATCTAAGACTGAATTTGATAAAACTAAATTTTTCAATTAGCCAGATATTTTAGGCTTAAAACCTAGTCTAAACAATAGGAGCAGAGATCAGTGACATTTCTACTGGGTAAACTTAAATTATCCAGATTAGTGAGAAATACCAAGAAATGTAACAGGTCATCAAATTTCTGTTAATGTTGATCAGCCTTTAGGATAATCCTTATTTACCAAGCACTTAGCAGTTTTAATTAATTGAATTTAAAGGGTTAGGCTGAGGTTGATCAGTTCATCTGTAATGTTCTGCTGCAGTTGTAATGAGCTCACACTTGCACTGTACAGACTTACATTTAAAGAACCCCATTCACTCAGCTTTACTTACATTGAAGTTATAAGCAGAGCTTGTTTACATATAAAGCAAGTAAATCATTTTTATAACAATCAAATTTTAAGCTCAATTTTCCAATTATAAGAGCTTCAACTGTCATTATAGAATACAATATCAACAGTGTTGTCTTAAATTTTAAATCAGGAAATTTACCCTAATAACACAATTTTTAACGGCCTGTAGCTCAACCAATCAGAGGCAACAAAACACCCATGTTCTGTATGTGACATCACAGCCATTGCAACTAACTGGTAACCTGATAGTCTGATGCACTCAATGTTCAAGATTCATGTCACAAAAAATGGATTTTCAGGTCTTCTTGGCAACAAAAAGGCCTGGAAATTCATTTATAGAAAACTATTGCACTTAAATCGCAATACTGGTCATAAAAGTCACAATTAAATATTTTCCCCCAAAGTGATCAGCGTTATTTACATACACCATGTCTAAAAGTTTGTGGATACCCCGTCTTATTTGTGAATTCAGCTGCGTTAAGGCATACCCACTGCGAATACAAGATTTCCCATGCACACACAGCTTGTACTGACCAATAGAACAGAATACTCTGGAACAGCCACACATGAACCTAAGATCATCAGGTCCAGTGCCAAGCATCAGCTAGAGACGCATAAAAAACCCAATCATTAGGCTGTGAAGTGGTGGAACTGATTTTTCAGGAGTGATAGAGCTCCATCTAGTGACCTCAGGAAGTGCTGGAGAACTGTTTGTGATCCAGAACTGATCATCCAACAGCAGCACCTGACCTCATTAATGCTCTTGTGACTGAATGCAAACAGATTCTCACCAAAAATATTCCAATATCTAGTGTAAAGCCTTCAAAGACAAGTAGAGCCTGTTACTGCAGCACAGGGAACAAACCCCTTTTTAATTCTCTTGATTTTGGAAGAAGCTTTGTGTGAACAGATCGCCACAAACTTTTGGCCACATAGTGTACATCACCCTTAATGGCTAGTTCTAAAATCTTGCTTAATTCTAGTAGATAAAGAAAAGTTGGAAACTGGCCACAAAAAAATTTATTGACTGGTTTTAAAAATTTAATTGACAGATATTGTAATTGAAATAAAATATAAAGGTGAAGGATATGAGGCTGCTATAGGTTTACAATACTAAAACAAGTTCAGCCTAAAAAAAACCAAAAAAACTTCATTCTATTCTTGCTCACTCTCCAGACCCCTAAGTGTGGTACTGCCATGTCAGCTACACACAAAGTCACAAATGTATACAACGTAAAGAGTGGTAACTTTTCCCACCTTAATGCAACGGAACTCCTTCTTCCAGGGAAACAGCAGCAGGTTGGTGCACACCGTCTCCAGCGTGGCAAAAGCAGTCTCCAGTGTGCGCAGGTTGGCGCCCTTCAGAGTCCGAAGCGAATTCTCCACAATATCGTAGAAGCGGATCATGCGAAAGCGGTGCCCGGGGTCAGGCTGATACGCCCCCAGCAGGGCTGTTGCCGTGGAAATAAGTGCCTCCTCGCTCGTGGTTCCTTGACCTCCTCCTCCTACTATTTCACCCCCGGCTCCTTCTTCGAGCCGCTTTTCCAGGGACGCCACATACCTGCGGAACAGGTCCTCTCGAAGCTTGGCATCCATTTGTGGCAGAGAGCCGCTTTAGGCTGCAAATGTCTCTTTGGTCATTCCCCCAGCCCAGAATCTCCCTCAGGCCATTTCAGGAGCCCTCTGGCCACAAACAGCCAGGCAGACCAGGAGGGTGGGTTTTGGGGACGGGGGTCAGTATGACACAATCATCATCCACATATACAACTTGGCAGCAGAGAAGAAAAGAGGAGATATCAAAGCTGTGGCCTGGTTGGGAGCCGCCTTTTGGTTTAATTTCGGAAGCAATTTTGCCTGGTGTTCATGTCTGCTCTGGTGGCTATCTCTGGATGCCTCATTAGCCAAAATGCCCTGAAGGCAGCTGATTAAGAAGGGAAGAAGGGGAAAGGCAGAGGGAAAAGGTTGGGGGTGGGCAGAGCAGCAGAAGGGGGGGAAAAAAAAAACAAAAAAAAAACACACAACTCAGTCTTCACCTTGTACGAGGTTACTCTCAGGGTCCGCCACCAGCAGCGAGTTCAAGGTCAGCCTTTTGCAGGGGAGGCCATGTATGTGGACCAACATGTTGTGCGGTGCCAGCTGAAAAGAAAACCAAAAAAAAAAAAAAAAAAAAGTTGAATAATGATAAAGGGGCCTCGGAACTTAGTCAGAGGCTGCAGCGTAATCAGCGTGGGCTTCACTTCAGCCTTTCGCAGCTTTGCCTGCCTGCGGACACAATGCCAAGCTAATAGTGCAGAGTAGGCACACAGACAAGCCAGCACGTACTACTGAGCATGCATCTCCCACCGGCTGATCCAGTATACCACCATGAACCCCTAGCAGCATCCACTGTATACCAGGGTGCGATGGCACACGCCCACCCTCATCCTGACTTCACTCAGCATGGAATAAAGGCGAGCAATGACCCTTTTTCTCACTTCTATTCACCATGGATTACTAAAGGTGCCATGCAGTGATTGGCACAGCCCTTAGGGCACCCATTTCAGGCCTGAAGCATAAAAACCTGACGTAGCATGCACAAGCAAATCTGCAGGATCTGATACAAAACATTTTAACATGATTTTGCTATAAAATAAGGAGGGCCAAGCCAGCTGGAACTGAATGCAGCCGGTTTTCCTGCACACACACGCCCTTTCCCTGCCTAAACCCATCGCCATCTATGAAGCTGAAGGCAGCTTCCTATTCGCCAGCTTCTCGCTCGAATTTTCCCGTTCCACCTTAGATGGTGCAGCAGCTACATTCTGGCGCCTGAGGCAGAATATAACTGCTGTAGTGACAGTAACTGCTGCACCATTTAAGGTGGAACGTGAAAATTCGAACAAGAAGCTGGCGTGTAGCACAACATTCCTGCTCCTAACACGGGGGGCATAAATATCGCATCCAAAATAACGTACAGCTTGCCACAACAGACGACAAAGTGTCGGTGAATAAAATACCGCCAAAATATCAACGAATATATCAGAAGCTTGCGTTGACAACGAGACGCTCCCCTCTCACTTTAATAAGATGCGCATTGCTGGTAACGTTAAAAGCATGATTATCATCATGTACAGGGTTAAACCGCTGCTCCGTGCTCACTTATACACCTTCACATCGACATTTCCCTTCTGATGAATGTTTGTGAACATAAAGTGTTGAATCTGCAAAACCGTAACCTGCTGTCTCCGTAAATCTCTCAGAATCAGAGACGCCCAGCTCAGCTCAGCCTGGACAGCTAGCCTTAGCCACCGAGCTAACGATGCTAACCGGCTAACTATCCAGCTACCGAGATGTTTTTCCTCTCAAAACTGCCGACTCACCGCCACTCTAACACCGGCGCTGGGGCCTCGACCTGCCCGTAACATTACTCGAGCCTGTATTTTGTCCTTTACAGGACTGTGTATTGTAATTATTTACATTTTCCTCAGACGCCACCAGCGCTTACCTACCTTCAACACACTGGAAATCCCCACCAACCGCTCTGCGCATGCGCGACGCCATCGGACTCACACGTGTGAACGAGAAGCAGCGATGAACCGAATCGTGAATCGAGTCATTTGTACAGCTTCTTCTTTATTGATCCGATCAGAAACAAATCAAGCAATGTTTGCGTCAACACAGGCTAAAAGACTGAAAAAGTAAATAATTATAATAATCCATCCATCCATCCATCCATTTTCTAAGCCGCTTCTCCGTCAGGGTCGCGGGTAATTATAATAAAAAGAATAAAAATAAAATAAATCAAACGAAAAGCAGTATGTTCAATTTCATTTGAATAAAATCGTAAAAAAATAACACTGTACAAAGTCTTCAACAAATTGGCTGTTTTGAACCAGTTCTAAAAAATCGAATGGCAGAATCGATTCGAGTATCGTGCATAATTTACGTCGAGAAATTAAAACTGGATTATAATATTTTGATAATTCAGCCTCGCTAGTCCCAGGTCAGTCAAACCTTTCAACAAATGCTTTAAGCTGATTTACAAGTCTCAAGTGATTCTAATTGATATTGATCGAAAATTGTACAAACTGATATTTTCTCCTAACAATCGATCACCTACTGATTTTTGACTTTTCAGCTTATCTGTGTAATGACTATGATGTAAATAATGTCAGTTGACCCATATGTATCGAACCATTTGAACGTGTAAATAGTTTGTTATATGTTGTAATGGTTCTTTAGATTGATGAAGAATGTATTTTATATGATTCTATATAGAACTCTTTTTAAAATGATTTCATATAGTACCAAATAAGGTTTTTCTATTATTACGGTGTCAAGGTTGTATAACGACAGAAGATCCCTTTGTTGGCGCTATATACAACTATTATCAAAATAGTTTTATATAGAACTGAACACAACACATTCTCCATTAATCTGAAAAATTTCAGCATGAAATGGGTCTATATAGAGCTCATGGTTTTATATAGAATCATTTCTTTACTAAAGAACCCTTGAAGAACCATCTTTTTAAGCAAGTAGCCCATGTTTGACATCACGCATGGCTTGTGTGCAGCTGCTCCGAGTCCAATTTGATGATCAGTGCTTTTCAGTGGAGAATATCTGCAACTGAACATATGTGTCAGCATTCAGCCCCACACTAAGGTCGCCAAATTGACCAATTTGAAAGGTGTCTGGATATCTTTGGGCGTATACTGTATGCCATATACGTAGCGAAGTATACAGGCATCAAGTGCAGCCTACTGTTGAAAATTGGAACACAACTACAAAATGGCCTGCACACTAGGCTATATAGTGCGCTATTTTTGACTCCTCCAGTAATGCATTGTGAACACAGCCCAGTGCTTGTCATGGTGTGGCTGTAAACCCCCTCGTTTTCCTCCTCCTCCTCCTCCTGCAGGTTCATAGCGGTGCTGCGCTGTTTAGTCTCAGCGGTAAACACTTCCAGCTCCGGGACTTTTCAGCAGAGTGTAGCCATGCTAGGCGCGTTTAGCCAGGCACAGCAGACTGCCAAACCCAGCGGAGGAGACCGGGACATGACGGAGTTCATCTGTCCGGTGTGCCTGGAGATATTTGACTCTCCGATGGTCACGGAGTGCGGACACACGTTAGTATCTGTTGTAAAAGTTCCGTCGCTCTTCGCCGCCGTCGTTGTTGCTGTTGGTTCTCTTTTGCTTCGACTTCCGAGTTCTCGGTCTCGGGCTCGGGGGAGGCTGATGTACGGATATGTAGCTAGTGTGTTAAAAGAAGTGTTTTCTTGCTAAAGCACTGTGGGCTGTAAGAAATTGGGCCTAAATTTGAGGCAAGGGTAGCCAAATGATTTACTTTCAGTTTTGTTTTCCTTGCAGCGAGATATAGTTGACATGTTGGAACAAGGAATTCTGGGAGTTGTAGTACTTTAAAAGATTACAGCGCATTCTTTGATTTGTGACTTTCAGTTCTTTCTTTTTTTTTCTACCTATCTTTCTGCCTTTCTACCTGTCTTTCTTTCTTTTTACCTGTCTTTCTTTCTTTCTTTCTTTCTTTCTTTCTACCTTTCTTTCTTTCTACCTTTCTTTCTTTTTACCTTTCTTTCTTTCTTTCTTTCTTTCTTTCTTTCTTTCTTTCTTTCTTTCTACCTGTCAGTTCTTTGCTTATGCTTTCTTTCAGTGTTTGTGTCAGTTCTTTCTTTTTTCAGTTTTTTTATTTTCCTTTTTCTTTTTTTATTCATTCACACTTTCTTTCTTTCTTTCTTTCTTTCTTTCTTTCTTTCTTTCTTTCTTTCTTTCTTTCTTTCTTTCTTTCTTTCTTTCTGTTCTACTGGTAGTATCAGATTTTTTTGTCTGTTTTTTTTCCTTTCCATTTTTAATTTTCCTTGTTTTATTTCATTAACGTGGTCTTTCTTACTTTATTACAGTGTTTCATGTGTGTACAACAAAACCACAACAGTCATCACATTTCCATATAAAGATTTCATTTTTAACCATTTATTTATCTGAACAGATTCTGCCACAGGTGCCTTCAGGAGTGCCTGCGGCCTCAGAAGCCAGTGTGCGCTGTATGCAGAGCTGCTCTGAAGAGATGGACAGAAGCGACAGATCTGGAGGCCTTAATCCACACCTCAGCCAGACCATGCAAGGGCTGTGGAGATGAGGTGTGTTTGTGTGGTGAAACGTTTTGTAGTTATTTTCCAAATTTTGCATTTTCACTTCCACATTATTCTTGTTTTCTTTGGTCATTCTATAGTAGTAATGGTCATTCCTGCTTGTTATAATAACAATAATAATAATAATTCTTATTTAAACAGAACTTTAATTTTACTTATAAAGTATTGAAGTGCTTTACACAGCAAGATCATTGTGAATAATATAAAAACTAAACTGAATAGATTAAGTGCACGGCTACACATTTTAAGTGCAGTATTATCTGTAAACTTTAGTGCTCTAAGACAGGAGCTTAATGTGAAGCTAAAGTTAAAATATAACATCTGGCACTGGTTGTGAAATACACTTTTGACCGAGAATTGACTGAGACCATGTGCCTGACCTGTGACTGATGAATCATGTGCTCATGGGATCATTAGAAGGGCATTTTGCACAGATGTGCATGAGGTCCACCTCCATTTTTCAAGCAGCTCATCTCCCTCCAGCTTTAACCTGACCAGGCACTAGACCTGACACTAACACTAAGGTTAGCAGTGTAGGCCCTGTGATCGTACACACAGTGCTTTTCCGAGAACTATTGATTTGAAGATCAGCAAATCCGCCTAAGACGCCTTTAAGTCTGAGCCTCTGAATGACCTCACTGTGTGTTCAGAGGCACTGAGACTTAGAGATGTGGAAATGGGGTCATTCTCCCAGTTTAATATTAATGCAAGTGACTTCAAAGAGCATTGCAAGAAACCACTGTAAACTAAAGAGTTGTTAACAATTCATTATAACTGAAAGAAGCTGAAGGAAAATGCAACAGAGATAGTTTACACAGTTACAGATGTTCTGGTGGAGGCTAATTAAAATCTTTTTATACAGCTATGGATGTGAGCATTACACTTAATTATACTAGAGTTTAACCACACAGTGGAAGTTAATCATATTTATGGATCTTTTTTTTAATTCATTGATCATGTATAGATAAAGTATTTGATTCTGCTTTAACAGTTTCATGTACATTTCTAAACGTGTTTTGTGTTTTTGACATCACAAAATTAATATACAAACCCTTTAAACAGCATTTTCTGATCATTAGCTATCATTATTATTAATATTATTAATGTTGTTCCAATTGTTGTTTGTAGTATTCAACAAATAAGTGCAGATATAGCAACAAACAAGCAGTACAAACCATGCTAGTGCTAAAGCCTTAAGCTAAATGTGATTTTTCAGTCACATAAATTACATAATAAGCTTTATGCTCATTTAAACAATTTACAGTTTACTGTATTGTTCCGTAATGATTTACCAGTGAAGTAAATCATTTTGAAATCGGATGAATCTTTTTGAATCACCCTGTAATACTAAAAAAAAAAAAAAAATATTAGGAATAAAAAAAAACACACAACACCATAATCACTATTATTATTATTATTATTATTATATGTTTGTGTGTTATACTCTTGTCCCTCTGGTAGGTTGTGTTGTCCAAGATGAAGGAACATACAGGGAGCTGCACCAAATATCAGGACTATATCCAAGAAGGTCTGAAGAACGTTGCAAAGAACCAACCTAAAGGACTCAGGTGATTGCCACACTGTCCGGATCTACACTGACGTCTGCACTGGTATGTGTGATTGTGAACGCTCCACTTTGACTGAATTAAGGCCTGACTGTCTTATCTCCTCCTCCTTCTGTAGCTCAGTGCCAAACCGCTACACGTTCAGCTGCCCTTACTGCAGTCGGCCGAACTTTGACCAAGACAGCCTGGTGGAGCACTGCACTTCCCAGCATGCCCGGGACCCACGCCCAGTGGTGAGCATGCAGTTTTAGATCGTAGTAAAACCTTGATAATTAAAAGAGGAGAGAAGAACACCTTAAATTTGAACAGTCTTAGATTTGAGTGACAGGTCTGTAAAAATTAGTGCTGTTGTGGTGGCAAATTTTCAACATTACAGTGTTTTAGAACCTTATAGCTGCTATATGCTGTTTTTTGTCATGAAATCGTTAATAGATTAATAGATTTCGTTAATAGATTAAAACTATGACCAGTGAGACAATAAAACCAGTGATGTTTTGGGACCATGAGCGACATATATTAACTAGATGTGGGTCTGCCTCAGTAAAATAAAACAGCCTATCTATAAAATTACCAACATTTCTCTGAAGTTAAAACCTACATTGAAAAATAAACATATATTTATGACAGTAAATGATGTAAGTAAAGTGCAAGACGACGCCCGCTGGGCACGGCATCAAATGAGTGCTTTTGTCCGTTCAGTATTCAGCACTGGAATGTTAGATGGTCAGAGTGTTTCTCATGTAAATTTTCAATGGACGCAAGCAGGCAAATTCACAGGCTCACTGGCTCATTGCTCATTGGCGCAGTCAGGAACAGTTTGAAAAAGGTTACCTATGTTTATTAGGCCAGATCTGACGCTTTGAAAGTGCTAAATGTTGATGGAAGCTGATTTCTCCTGATGCAAATACGCTCACTCACTTCACTCTGCGCTCACTTCATTCTGCGCTCACTTCATTCTGCGCTCACTTCACTCTGCGCTCACTTCAATCTGCGCTCACTTCACTCTGCGCTCACTTCACTCTGCGCTCACTTCAATCTGCGCTCACTTCACTCTGCGCTCACTTCATTCTGCGCTCACTTCACTCTGCGCTCACTTCATTCTGCGCTCACTTCACTCTGCCCTCACTTCACTCTGCCCTCACTTCATTCTGCGCTCACTTCACTCTGCGCTCACTTCATTCTGCGCTCACTTCACTCTGCGCTCGCTTCATTCTGCGCTCGCTTCACTCTGCGCTCACTTCACTCTGCGCTCACTTCACTCTGCGCTCACTTCAATCTGCGCTCACTTCACTCTGCGCTCACTTCATTCTGCGCTCACTTCATTCTGCGCTCACTTCACTCTGCCCTCACTTCACTCTGCCCTCACTTCACTCTGCCCTCACTTCACTCTGCCCTCACTTCACTCTGCGCTCACTTCACTCTGCGCTCACTTCACTCTGCGCTCACTTCATTCTGCGCTCACTTCACTCTGCGCTCACTTCACTCTGCCCTCACTTCACTCTGCGCTCACTTCACTCTGCGCTCACTTCACTCTGCGCTCACTTCACTCTGCGCTCACTTCACTCTGCGCTCACTTCATCCTGCGCTCACTTCACTCTGCGCTCACTTCATTCTGCGCTCACTTCACTCTGCGCTCACTTCATTCTGCGCTCACTTCACTCTGCGCTCACTTCACTCTGCGCTCACTTCACCCTGCGCTCACTTCACCCTGCGCTCACTTCACTCTGCGCTCACTTCACTCTGCGCTCACTTCACTCTGCGCTCACTTCATCCTGCGCTCACTTCATCCTGCGCTCACTTCACTCTGCGCTCACTTCACTCTGCGCTCACTTCACTCTGCGCTCACTTCACTCTGCGCTCACTTCATTCTGCGCTCACTTCACTCTGCCCTCACTTCACTCTGCGCTCACTTCACTCTGCGCTCACTTCACTCTGCGCTCACCTCACTCTGCGCTCACCTCACTCTGCGCTCACTTCACTCTGCGCTCACTTCACCCTGCGCTCACTTCACCCTGCGCTCACTTCACCCTGCGCTCACTTCACCCTGCGCTCACCTCACTCTGCGCTCACTTCACTCTGCGCTCACTTCAATCTGCGCTCACTTCATCCTGCGCTCACTTCATCCTGCGCTCACTTCACTCTGCGCTCACTTCACTCTGCGCTCACTTCACCCTGCGCTCACTTCACCCTGCGCTCACTTCACCCTGCGCTCACTTCACCCTGCGCTCACCTCACTCTGCGCTCACTTCACTCTGCGCTCACTTCAATCTGCGCTCACTTCATCCTGCGCTCACTTCATCCTGCGCTCACTTCATCCTGCGCTCACTTCACTCTGCGCTCACTTCACTCTGCGCTCACTTCACTCTGCGCTCACTTCACTCTGCCCTCACTTCACTCTGCGCTCACCTCACTCTGCGCTCACCTCACTCTGCGCTCACCTCACTCTGCGCTCACTTCACTCTGCCCTCACTTCACTCTGCCCTCACTTCACTCTGCCCTCACTTCATCCTGCGCTCACTTCATCCTGCGCTCACTTCACTCTGCGCTCACTTCACTCTGCGCTCACTTCAATCTGCGCTCACTTCAATCTGCGCTCACTTCACTCTGCGCTCACTTCACTCTGCCCTCACTTCACTCTGCCCTCACTTCACTCTGCCCTCACTTCACTCTGCCCTCACTTCATTCTGCCCTCACTTCATTCTGCGCTCACTTCATTCTGCGCTCACTTCACTCTGCGCTCACTTCACTCTGCGCTCACTTCAATCTGCGCTCACTTCAATCTGCGCTCACTTCACTCTGCGCTCACTTCACTCTGCCCTCACTTCACTCTGCCCTCACTTCACTCTGCCCTCACTTCATTCTGCCCTCACTTCATTCTGCGCTCACTTCATTCTGCGCTCACTTCACTCTGCGCTCACTTCACTCTGCGCTCACTTCACTCTGCGCTCACTTCATTCTGCGCTCACTTCACTCTGCGCTCACTTCACTCTGCGCTCACTTCATCCTGCGCTCACTTCACTCTGCGCTCACTTCATTCTGCGCTCACTTCACTCTGCGCTCACTTCACTCTGCGCTCACTTCACTCTGCGCTCACTTCACCCTGCGCTCACTTCACCCTGCGCTCACTTCACTCTGCGCTCACTTCATCCTGCGCTCACTTCATCCTGCGCTCACTTCACTCTGCGCTCACTTCACTCTGCGCTCACTTCATCCTGCGCTCACTTCATCCTGCGCTCACTTCATCCTGCGCTCACTTCACTCTGCGCTCACTTCACTCTGCGCTCACTTCACTCTGCGCTCACTTCATTCTGCGCTCACTTCATTCTGCGCTCACTTCACTCTGCCCTCACTTCACTCTGCGCTCACTTCACTCTGCGCTCACTTCACTCTGCCCTCACTTCACTCTGCCCTCACTTCACTCTGCCCTCACTTCATCCTGCGCTCACTTCATCCTGCGCTCACTTCACTCTGCCCTCACTTCATCCTGCGCTCACTTCACTCTGCCCTCACTTCACTCTGCGCTCACTTCACTCTGCGCTCACTTCATTCTGCGCTCACTTCACTCTGCCTTCACTTCATCCTGCGCTCACTTCATCCTGCGCTCACTTCACTCTGCCCTCACTTCATCCTGCGCTCACTTCACTCTGCCCTCACTTCATCCTGCGCTCACTTCATCCTGCGCTCACTTCACTCTGCCCTCACTTCATCCTGCGCTCACTTCACTCTGCGCTCACTTCATTGTGCGCTCACTTCATTCTGCGCTCACTTCACTCTGCCCTCACTTCACTCTGCCCTCACTTCACTCTGCCCTCACTTCACTCTGCGCTCACTTCACTCTGCGCTCACTTCACTCTGCGCTCACCTCACACTGCGCTCACCTCACACTGCGCTCACCTCACTCTGCGCTCACCTCACTCTGCGCTCACCTCACTCTGCCCTCACTTCACTCTGCCCTCACTTCACTCTGCCCTCACTTCATCCTGCGCTCACTTCATCCTGCGCTCACTTCACTCTGCGCTCACTTCACTCTGCCCTCACTTCATCCTGCGCTCACTTCATCCTGCGCTCACTTCACTCTGCCCTCACTTCATCCTGCGCTCACTTCACTCTGCCCTCACTTCATCCTGCGCTCACTTCACTCTGCGCTCACTTCACTCTGCGCTCACTTCATTCTGCGCTCACTTCACTCTGCCCTCACTTCACTCTGCCCTCACTTCATCCTGCGCTCACTTCATCCTGCGCTCACTTCACTCTGCCCTCACTTCATCCTGCGCTCACTTCACTCTGCCCTCACTTCATCCTGCGCTCACTTCATTCTGCGCTCACTTCACTCTGCCCTCACTTCACCCTGCGCTCACTTCACTCTGCCCTCACTTCATCCTGCGCTCACTTCACTCTGCGCTCACTTCATTCTGCGCTCACTTCATTCTGCGCTCACTTCACTCTGCGCTCACTTCACTCTGCGCTCACTTCATTCTGCGCTCACTTCATTCTGCGCTCACTTCACTCTGCGCTCACTTCACTCTGCGCTCACTTCATCCTGCGCTCACTTCACTCTGCGCTCACTTCAATCTGCGCTCACTTCACTCTGCGCTCACTTCATTCTGCGCTCACTTCATTCTGCGCTCACTTCACTCTGCCCTCACTTCACTCTGCCCTCACTTCACTCTGCCCTCACTTCATTCTGCGCTCACTTCACTCTGCGCTCACTTCACTCTGCGCTCACCTCACTCTGCGCTCACCTCACTCTGCGCTCACCTCACTCTGCGCTCACTTCACTCTGCGCTCACTTCACTCTGCCCTCACTTCACTCTGCCCTCACTTCACTCTGCGCTCACTTCATCCTGCGCTCACTTCACTCTGCCCTCACTTCATCCTGCGCTCACTTCACTCTGCGCTCACTTCATTCTGCGCTCACTTCACTCTGCGCTCACTTCACTCTGCGCTCACTTCACACTGCGCTCACTTCACTCTGCGCTCACTTCACTCTGCGCTCACTTCACTCTGCGCTCACTTCATTCTGCGCTCACTTCATTCTGCGCTCACTTCATTCTGCGCTCACTTCATTCTGCGCTCACTTCACTCTGCGCTCACTTCACTCTGCCCTCACTTCACTCTGCCCTCACTTCACTCTGCCCTCACTTCACTCTGCCCTCACTTCATCCTGCGCTCACTTCATCCTGCGCTCACTTCACTCTGCCCTCACTTCATCCTGCGCTCACTTCATCCTGCGCTCACTTCACTCTGCCCTCACTTCATCCTGCGCTCACTTCACTCTGCCCTCACTTCATCCTGCGCTCACTTCATCCTGCGCTCACTTCACTCTGCCCTCACTTCATCCTGCGCTCACTTCACTCTGCCCTCACTTCATCCTGCGCTCACTTCACTCTGCGCTCACTTCACTCTGCGCTCACTTCATTCTGCGCTCACTTCACTCTGCCCTCACTTCACTCTGCCCTCACTTCATCCTGCGCTCACTTCATCCTGCGCTCACTTCACTCTGCCCTCACTTCATCCTGCGCTCACTTCACTCTGCCCTCACTTCATCCTGCGCTCACTTCATTCTGCGCTCACTTCACTCTGCCCTCACTTCATCCTGCGCTCACTTCACTCTGCCCTCACTTCATCCTGCGCTCACTTCACTCTGCGCTCACTTCATTCTGCGCTCACTTCACTCTGCGCTCACTTCACTCTGCGCTCACTTCACTCTGCGCTCACTTCATTCTGCGCTCACTTCATTCTGCGCTCACTTCACTCTGCGCTCACTTCACTCTGCGCTCACTTCATCCTGCGCTCACTTCATCCTGCGCTCACTTCACTCTGCGCTCACTTCAATCTGCGCTCACTTCACTCTGCGCTCACTTCAGTCTGCGCTCACTTCATTCTGCGCTCACTTCACTCTGCCCTCACTTCACTCTGCCCTCACTTCACCTCTGCGCCTCACTTCATTCTGCGCTCACTTCACTCTGCGCTCACTTCACTCTGCGCTCACCTCACTCTGCGCTCACCTCACTCTGCGCTCACCTCACTCTGCGCTCACCTTCACTCTGCCCTCACTTCACTCTGCCCTCCACTTCACTCTGCCCTCACTTCACTCTGCCCTCACTTCATCCTGCGCTCACTTCATCCTGCGCTCACTATCACTCTGCCCTCACTTCATCCTGCGCTCACTTCACTCTGCGCTCACTTCATTCTGCGCTCACTTCACTCTGCGCTCACTTCACTCTGCGCTCACTTCACATCTGCGCTCACTTCACTCTGCCGCTCACTTCACTCTGCGCTCACTTCACTCTGCGCTCACTTCATTCTGCGCTCACTTCATTCTGCGCTCACTTCATTCTGCGCTCTACTTCACTCTGCCCTCACTTCACTCTGCGCTCACTTCACTCTGCGCTCACGTCACTCTGCGCTCAATTCATCTGCGCTCACTTCACTCTGCGCTCACTTCACTCTGCCCTCACTTCACTCTGCCCTCACTTCACTCTGCCGCTCACTTCACTCTGCCCTCACTTCATTCTGCGCTCACTTCACTTCTGCGCTCACTTCACTCTGCGCTCACCTCACTCTGCGCTCACCTCACTCTGCGCTCACCTCACTCTGCGCTCACTTCACTCTGCGGCCTCACTTCACTTCTGCGCTCACTTCACTCTGCGCTCACCTCACTCTGCGCTCACCTCACTCTGCGCTCACTTCACTCACTCTGCGCTCACTTCACTCTGCGCTCACTTCACTCTGCGCTCACTTCACTCCTGCGCTCACTTCATCCTGCGCTCACTTCACTCCTGCGCTCACTTCACTCTGCGCTCACTTCACTCTGCGCTCACTTCACTCTGCGCTCACTTCACTCTGCGCTCACTTCACTCTGCGCTCACTTCATACTGCGCTCACTTCACTCTGCCCTCACTTCACTCTGCCCTCACTTCACTCTGCGCTCACTTCACTCTGCGCTCACCTCACTCTGCGCTCACCTCACTCTGTGCTCACCTCACTCTGCGCTCACCTCACTCTGCCCTCACTTCACTCTGCCCTCACTTCACTCTGCCCTCACTTCACTCTGCCCTCACTTCACTCTGCCCTCACTTCATCCTGCGCTCACTTCATCCTGCGCTCACTTCACTCTGCCCTCACTTCATCCTGCGCTCACTTCACTCTGCCCTCACTTCATCCTGCGCTCACTTCCACTCTGCCCTCACTTCATCCTGCGCTCACTTCATTCTGCGCTCACTTCACTCTGCCCTCACTTCATCCTGCGCTCACTTCACTCTGCCCTCACTTCATCCTGCGCTCACTTCACTCTGCGCTCACTTCATTCTGCGCTCACTTCATTCTGCGCTCACTTCACTCTGCGCTCACTTCACTCTGCGCTCACTTCATTCTGCGCTCACTTCATTCTGCGCTCACTTCACTCTGCGCTCACTTCACTCTGCGCTCACTTCATCCTGCGCTCACTTCACTCTGCGCTCACTTCAATCTGCGCTCACTTCACTCTGCGCTCACTTCATTCTGCGCTCACTTCATTCTGCGCTCACTTCACTCTGCCCTCACTTCACTCTGCCCTCACTTCACTCTGCCCTCACTTCATTCTGCGCTCACTTCACTCTGCGCTCACTTCACTCTGCGCTCACTTCACTCTGCGCTCACCTCACTCTGCGCTCACCTCACTCTGCGCTCACTTCACTCTGCGCTCACTTCACTCTGCGCTCACTTCACTCTGCCCTCACTTCACTCTGCCCTCACTTCACTCTGCGCTCACTTCATCCTGCGCTCACTTCACTCTGCCCTCACTTCATCCTGCGCTCACTTCACTCTGCGCTCACTTCATTCTGCGCTCACTTCACTCTGCGCTCACTTCACTCTGCGCTCACTTCACTCTGCGCTCACTTCACTCTGCGCTCACTTCACTCTGCGCTCACTTCATTCTGCGCTCACTTCATTCTGCGCTCACTTCATTCTGCGCTCACTTCACTCTGCGCTCACTTCACTCTGCGCTCACTTCACTCTGCGCTCACTTCACTCTGCCCTCACTTCACTCTGCCCTCACTTCACTCTGCCCTCACTTCATCCTGCGCTCACTTCATCCTGCGCTCACTTCACTCTGCCCTCACTTCATCCTGCGCTCACTTCACTCTGCCCTCACTTCATCCTGCGCTCACTTCACTCTGCGCTCACTTCACTCTGCCCTCACTTCATCCTGCGCTCACTTCATCCTGCGCTCACTTCACTCTGCCCTCACTTCATCCTGCGCTCACTTTCACTCTGCCCTCACTTCATCTCTGCGCTCACTTCACTCTGCGCTCACTTCACTCTGCGCTCACTTCATTCTGCGCTCACTTCACTCTGCCCTCACTTCACTCTGCCCTCACTTCACTCTGCGCTCACTTCATCCTGCGCTCACTTCACTCTGCCCTCACTTCATCCTGCGCTCACTTCACTCTGCCCTCACTTCATCCTGCGCTCACTTCATCTGCGCTCACTTCACTCTGCCCTCACTTCATCCTGCGCTCACTTCACTCTGCCCTCACTTCATCCTGCGCTCACTTCACTCTGCGCTCACTTCACTCTGCGCTCACTTCACTCTGCGCTCACTTCACTCTGCGCTCACTTCATTCTGCGCCTCACTTCATTCTGCGCTCACTTCACTCTGCGCTCACTTCACTCCTGCGCTCACTTCATCCTGCGCTCACTTCATCCTGCGCTCACTTCACTCTGCGCTCACTTCAATCTGCGCTCACTTCACTCTGCGCTCACTTCATTCTGCGCTCACTTCATTCTGCGCTCACTTCACTCTGCCCTCACTTCACTCTGCCCTCACTTCACTCTGCGCTCACTTCATTCTGCGCTCACTTCACTCTGCGCTCACTTCACTCTGCGCTCACCTCACTCTGCGCTCACCTCACTCTGCGCTCACCTCACTCTGCGCTCACTTCACTCTGCCCTCACTTCACTCTGCCCTCACTTCACTCTGCCCTCACTTCATCCTGCGCTCACTTCATCCTGCGCTCACTTCACTCTGCCCTCACTTCATCCTGCGCTCACTTCACTCTGCGCTCACTTCATCTGCGCTCACTTCACTCTGCGCTCACTTCACTCTGCGCTCACTTCACTCTGCGCTCACTTCACTCTGCGCTCACTTCACTCTGCGCTCACTTCACTCTGCGCTCACTTCATTCTGCGCTCACTTCATTCTGCGCTCACTTCATTCTGCGCTCACTTCACTCTGCCCTCACTTCACTCTGCGCTCACTTCACTCTGCGCTCACTTCACTCTGCGCTCACTTCATTCTGCGCTCACTTCACTCTGCGCTCACTTCACTCTGCCCTCACTTCACTCTGCCCTCACTTCACTCTGCGCTCACTTCACTCTGCCCTCACTTCATTCTGCGCTCACTTCACTCTGCGCTCACTTCACTCTGCGCTCACCTCACTCTGCGCTCACCTCACTCTGCGCTCACCTCACTCTGCCCTCACTTCATTCTGCCCTCACTTCATTCTGCGCTCACTTCACTCTGCGCTCACTTCACTCTGCGCTCACTTCACTCTGCGCTCACTTCACTCTGCGCTCACTTCACCCTGCGCTCACTTCATCCTGCGCTCACTTCACTCTGCGCTCACTTCACTCTGCGCTCACTTCACTCTGCGCTCACTTCACTCTGCGCTCACTTCACTCTGCGCTCACTTCATTCTGCGCTCACTTCACTTCTGCCCTCACTTCACTCTGCCCTCACTTCACTCTGCGCTCACTTCACTCTGCGCTCACCTCACTCTGCGCTCACCTCACTCTGTGCTCACCTCACTCTGCGCTCACCTCACTCTGCCCTCACTTCACTCTGCCCTCACTTCACTCTGCCCTCACTTCACTCTGCCCTCACTTCATCCTGCGCTCACTTCATCCTGCGCTCACTTCACTCTGCCCTCACTTCATCCTAGCGCTCACTTCACTCTGCCCTCACTTCATCCTGCGCTCACTTCACTCTGCCCTCACTTCATCCTGCGCTCACTTCACTCTGCCCTCACTTCATCCTGCGCTCACTTCACTCTGCGCTCACTTCACTCTGCGCTCACTTCATTCTGCGCTCACTTCATTCTGCGCTCACTTCACTCTGCCCTCACCTCACTCTGCCTTCACTTCACTCTGCCCTCACTTCACTCTGCCCTCACTTCACTCTGCCCTCACTTCATCCTGCGCTCACTTCATCCTGCGCTCACTTCACTCTGCCCTCACTTCATCCTGCGCTCACTTCACTCTGCCCTCACTTCATCCTGCGCTCACTTCACTCTGCCCTCACTTCATCCTGCGCTCACTTCACTCTGCCCTCACTTCATCCTGCGCTCACTTCACTCTGCGCTCACTTCACTCTGCGCTCACTTCACTCTGCGCTCACTTCATTATGCGCTCACTTCACTCTGCCCTCACTTCACTCTGCCCTCACTTCATCCTGCGCTCACTTCATCCTGCGCTCACTTCACTCTGCCCTCACTTCATCCTGCGCTCACTTCACTCTGCCCTCACTTCATCCTGCGCTCACTTCATCCTGCGCTCACTTCACTCTGCCCTCACTTCATCCTGCGCTCACTTCACTCTGCCCTCACTTCATCCTGCGCTCACTTCACTCTGCGCTCACTTCACTCTGCCCTCACTTCACTCTGCCCTCACTTCACTCTGCGCTCACTTCACTCTGCGCTCACCTCACTCTGCGCTCACCTCACTCTGCACTCACCTCACTCTGCGCTCACCTCACTCTGCGCTCACTTCACTCTGCCCTCACTTCATCCTGCGCTCACTTCATCCTGCGCTCACTTCATCCTGCGCTCACTTCACTCTGCCCTCACTTCATCCTGCGCTCACTTCACTCTGCCCTCACTTCATCCTGCGCTCACTTCATCCTGCGCTCACTTCACTCTGCCCTCACTTCATCCTGCGCTCACTTCACTCTGCCCTCACTTCATCTGCGCTCACTTCACTCTGCGCTCACTTCATTCTGCGCTCACTTCATTCTGCGCTCACTTCACTCTGCCCTCACTTCACTCTGCCCTCACTTCATCCTGCGCTCACTTCATCCTGCGCTCACTTCATACTGCGCTCACTTCACTCTGCCTCACCTTCATGCTGCGCTCACTTCACTCTGCCCTCACTTCATCCTGCGCTCACTTCACTCTGCCCTCACTTCATCCTGCGCTCACTTCATCCTGCGCTCACTTCACTCTGCCCTCACTTCATCCTGCGCTCACTTCACTCTGCCCTCACTTCATTCTGCGCTCACTTCATTCTGCGCTCACTTCACTCTGCCCTCACTTCACTCTGCCCTCACTTCATCCTGCGCTCACTTCATCCTGCGCTCACTTCATCCTGCGCTCAACTTCACTCTGCCCTCACTTCATCCTGCGCTCACTTCACTCTGCCCTCACTTCATCTGCGCTCACTTCATCCTGCGCCTCACTTCACTCTGCCCTCACTTCATCCTGCGCTCACTTCACTCTGCCCTCACTTCATCCTGCGCTCACTTCACTCTGCGCTCACTTCATTCTGCGCTCACTTCATTCTGCGCTCACTTCACTCTGCGCTCACTTCACTCTGCGCTCACTTCATTCTGCGCTCACTTCATTCTGCGCTCACTTCACTCTGCGCTCACTTCATCCTGCGCTCACTTCATCCTGCGCTCACTTCACTCTGCGCTCACTTCACTCTGCGCTCACTTCACTCTGCGCTCACTTCATTCTGCGCTCACTTCATTCTGCGCTCACTTCACTCTGCGCTCACTTCATCCTGCGCTCACTTCATCCTGCGCTCACTTCATCCTGCGCTCACTTCACTCTGCGCTCACTTCAATCTGCGCTCACTTCAATCTGCGCTCACTTCACTCTGCGCTCACTTCATTCTGCGCTCACTTCACTCTGCCCTCACTTCACTCTGCCCTCACTTCACTCTGCCCTCACTTCATTCTGCGCTCACCTCACTCTGCGCTCACCTCACTCTGCGCTCACCTCACTCTGCGCTCACCTCACTCTGCGCTCACCTCACTCTGCCCTCACTTCACTCTGCCCTCACTTCACTCTGCGCTCACCTCACTCTGCCCTCACTTCACTCTGCCCTCACTTCACTCTGCCCTCACTTCATCCTGCGCTCACTTCACTCTGCCCTCACTTCACTCTGCCCTCACTTCATCCTGCGCTCACTTCATCCTGCGCTCACTTCACTCTGCCCTCACTTCATCCTGCGCTCACTTCACTCTGCGCTCACTTCATTCTGCGCTCACTTCACTCTGCGCTCACTTCACTCTGCGCTCACTTCACTCTGCGCTCACTTCATTCTGCGCTCACTTCACTCTGCGCTCACTTCACTCTGCGCTCACTTCACTCTGCGCTCACTTCATTCTGCGCTCACTTCACTCTGCGCTCACTTCACTCTGCGCTCACCTCATTCTGCCCTCACTTCATTCTGCCCTCACTTCATTCTGCCCTCACTTCACTCTGCGCTCACTTCACTCTGCGCTCACTTCACTCTGCGCTCACTTCATCCTGCGCTCACTTCATCCTGCGCTCACTTCATCCTGCGCTCACTTCATCCTGCGCTCACTTCACTCTGCGCTCACTTCACTCTGCGCTCACTTCAATCTGCGCTCACTTCACTCTGCGCTCACTTCATTCTGCGCTCACTTCACTCTGCGCTCACTTCACTCTGCGCTCACTTCACTCTGCCCTCACTTCACTCTGCGCTCACTTCACTCTGCGCTCACCTCACTCTGCGCTCACCTCACTCTGCGCTCACCTCACTCTGCCCTCACTTCATCCTGCGCTCACTTCATCCTGCGCTCACTTCATCCTGCGCTCACTTCACTCTGCCCTCACTTCATCCTGCGCTCACTTCACTCTGCCCTCACTTCATCCTGCGCTCACTTCATCCTGCGCTCACTTCACTCTGCCCTCACTTCATCCTGCGCTCACTTCACTCTGCCCTCACTTCATCCTGCGCTCACTTCACTCTGCGCTCACTTCACTCTGCGCTCACTTCATTCTGCGCTCACTTCATTCTGCGCTCACTTCACTCTGCCCTCACTTCACTCTGCCCTCACTTCATCCTGCGCTCACTTCATCCTGCGCTCACTTCACTCTGCCCTCACTTCATCCTGCGCTCACTTCACTCTGCCCTCACTTCATACTGCGCTCACTTCATCCTGCGCTCACTTCACTCTGCCCTCACTTCATCCTGCGCTCACTTCACTCTGCCCTCACTTCATCCTGCGCTCACTTCACTCTGCGCTCACTTCATTCTGCGCTCACTTCATTCTGCGCTCACTTCATTCTGCCCTCACTTCACTCTGCCCTCACTTCACTCTGCCCTCACTTCACTCTGCGCTCACTTCACTCTGCGCTCACTTCACTCTGCGCTCACCTCACTCTGCGCTCACCTCACTCTGCGCTCACCTCACTCTGCGCTCACTTCACTCTGCCCTCACTTCACTCTGCCCTCACTTCACTCTGCCCTCACTTCACTCTGCCCTCACTTCATCCTGCGCTCACTTCATCCTGCGCTCACTTCACTCTGCCCTCACTTCATCCTGCGCTCACTTCACTCTGCCCTCACTTCATCCTGCGCTCACTTCATCCTGCGCTCACTTCACTCTGCCCTCACTTCATCCTGCGCTCACTTCACTCTGCCCTCACTTCATCCTGCGCTCACTTCACTCTGCGCTCACTTCACTCTGCGCTCACTTCACTCTGCGCTCACTTCACTCTGCGCTCACTTCATTCTGCGCTCACTTCACTCTGCGCTCACTTCACTCTGCGCTCACTTCACTCTGCCCTCACTTCACTCTGCCCTCACTTCATCCTGCGCTCACTTCATCCTGCGCTCACTTCACTCTGCCCTCACTTCATCCTGCGCTCACTTCACTCTGCCCTCACTTCATCCTGCGCTCACTTCATCCTGCGCTCACTTCACTCTGCCCTCACTTCATCCTGCGCTCACTTCACTCTGCCCTCACTTCATCCTGCGCTCACTTCACTCTGCGCTCACTTCATTCTGCGCTCACTTCACTCTGCGCTCACTTCACTCTGCGCTCACTTCATTCTGCGCTCACTTCACTCTGCGCTCACTTCATCCTGCGCTCACTTCATCCTGCGCTCACTTCATCCTGCGCTCACTTCACTCTGCGCTCACTTCAATCTGCGCTCACTTCA